>NC_046664.1:93711774-93737974 GCF_010883055.1 Belonocnema kinseyi
CGTAGAATGTTTCAAAATATACCAATCGATTAATATTGGAAACGTGAACTTCGGTACCATAAAGCGGGGTAAGGACTCTCATGGGAAAAAGTTGCTCACCTCCTAATTTATACCTCGAAATTCAGTATAAAATTTCTTATGGCAAAAAATTAAATATGATCGATTGTTTTTATTAGGAGAGCTGTCAAACTTTATTTTTAAAATTATTTGTGAGTAACTTTACCTAAATAAGCGATTACCTAAATAATTACGTCAATTAATATGTTACTGTATTTATAACATTAAAAATAAATATTTAAAAAAATTAACTGCAGCTATAAACGTTCTCGCGACTTGCATATATCAACTAAACACCACTGCGAAACTGTTTGAAAATTTTTTAATTCAGTTTTATGATTCGCACACATACGAACACATGCGTGCTTGGGGATGTTGTTTAAAACCTATTTTGTGGATCTTAAAGGTGGAATTATGTCAAGATAAGTCAAAAATGAAGTTGAAACATTTGTTTCATTTCAAAGCTTCTTCTACGAGGCAAGAATTCGAAAATAATAATCAAGACACAGAAAAACGAAAATTTAATCTTTACCGCGATTTCAGAGTAATCTTGACCTTCAACCAAAATTACCTTATTGTGTTAAGATTTACTTACTGCACGGGAAATGGTTATCATGTCAACTCTTGAATCTTTTTAAAAATTGTCATGATAAAAAATTTTGCATATCGAGTGAAAATTAAAGTTCCTTGTGCCTTGAATTGCAGGCAAACAGGGGTTTTGTTTTGAATTTAAGGACCACCTCAAAGTTCTTTATTACCCGGCGATGGTAGCGCAGTTCTAATTAGCACGGTTTAAGTACCGAGAAAGTTCCAGCTTATTTCGGAATCAGCGAACCCCAAACTATATATTTTGTTCGCTATACGAGTCATTAGTATTTTCTCACAAATATCTGTCATTCCGTCTGACAGGAATCCTTTATCCTCAGGCTATTATAAAACAATTTGTCATTTTTGAGTTATGTCCAGGGACAAAGAACCATTTCAGAGAATATTTCAATATTTATAAGCCTAGAAAACTTTCAAGTATTGATTTTACATTGAAATTATGAAATTTGAATTTATTCAGGGGTCAACCATTAATAACGTAATGCGATTGGGGAGGGGGGGGGGGGTCTTATGAATAAACACACTCGTTTAACTTTTATCATAGTACAGTGAAACTCTTCTAATGCCCAGATTTCGGGACTGGCAGTCTGTGGCAACTAACTCAATATAGCCTCCTCCACTTTTGTTTGTTCATGCCTCACTGCTCACCTGAATGACAGCCGCATATCCGGCGCACCCTGCGTAGCCTTATTACATTTACATGGGGCGTGGCGTCAATTCTCGAAAAGGCTATAGAAGGGAGGGCTATTGAAGATTTTCACTGTAGTTGAATTTTCTACCCAAAAAGACGTATTTTTTTTAAAAGTTGAATTTTCTACAAAAAGTTTAAATTTGACAACCCAAAAATAAAAATTTTCAACCGAAAAAACATAGACTAAATAATAATAGTTTAAATAAAATATAAAGTTCATTTTAATTCTTTTAAAATATTTGCATAGAAACCTGAAGATTTTGCTTCGAAAATAAAGTTAATTTTTTACTGCATACTTTTTTCGGAATACATGATTTTGAATTCGGACTATACAAAGTGTGCGGTCTTATGCAATATCTTAGGCCCTGGAGAATTGATAAAATTGTACGGTTGTAGAGATAAATGCTGATTGTTATTAACACATTTTTTTAAGTTAATTTCATTAATGTTCTACGTTTACTTAATTAATAGAGCTTATATTTTACATGTATGTTTGTTTCCTATACGGTGCTTACAAATTTTAGAAAAATACCTTACGTGTAGATGACTCCTTATTTATTTATTCGTTTATTAATTAATTAGTTTATGGTTAGTGCATTGAATATTAACAGTAATTTCAATTATTTTTTAGCAAAAAATGTATGTCATACTGTGATATCGTGATCTTAATTTTGATTGTATTGTTGCAGAATAATTTTTGTTTGGATAAAAATTTTTTATCCTCATTCAGTATTCATCAATCTCAAGAGTATTCTTTTTTTTTGTAAAAAAATTAAAAATTCAATTTTCAATCGTTATTTAAAGCCAACTTTGTAAACTTATGAAATTTTAATCTTAAAATTATCAGTCGACTCCAGCACAAATTGGTCCTAGTTTTACATATTTTCTTGTAAGTTTTTCCCTACGTCTGGTTAGCACAAAACTAGGAATCTTGTCAGGTACTACTGAGGAATTTAACGCCGCTTCGAGTAAGGAACAGACTAGGAAATCTAGAAGAAATCTAGTTAGTTACTTACGAGGTACTTACGTAGTTTCTTATAAAATTATTTCCATTTTTAAATGAAACTAAACTCTTTTATTTTCAAATATATAAATTACAATAGAGATTTTCCATTCGTCGTTTGTTCGCTTGACTTGTTCAGTCCACTTGGCCGCCTTAGTCCGCTCGGCCCTACCTCCATCCCAATCTTCAGCGTTGGGATGACGCTAACGCTTTTTCGAAGTCTTTGGAGGACAGTGTTTCACCTCTTTCGTTTTTCGCATAGTCAAAAAATCTGCAAAAATTTACAGTGATCAGTAAAATTCATGCATTTTTGAAAATTTGATTAGTTTGTTTTAATTAATTAGTTTGATAATCATTTAATAAATTATTATTTATCAGATACTTGTTGTTATTTGTTACTTAATGATTATAGATTTTTTAATTTATTTATCTGTATTAAATTTTTATTATATAATGCAAACAAATATATTTATTCTTATTCAAATCCATGTATGACATAATTTTTTTTCTGTTTTCTAGGTTAGGTGTATTATAGTATATTATTTTTCCACTTACCCGGAAATGTTATTTAATAATTTATTTCTTTTGCGGAAATTTCGTACCCGATTTCTTGTTAATTTCCTTTTTTGGTCCATACCATAACTGACCGTAATGTAATGACCCAGTCTCAACACAAAAAAATTAAAAAGAAGCAATTATTTATCGCACTGTTCATCAATCAGCTGATCGATTATAACGTCACAACAACAGCTTTTCGATCGCTTTTCTTCGCGAAACCCTTGAAAGGGAAGAAAACCCTCGTTCCAAGCAAGGAAAATCTAAGAGAAATCTGCAGGGGTCCTTCGAGTTAAAACTGAACAGAAAATCGCAGTAAGTTTGTATACAGGTACTGCCAAGTAAAAACTAATCTCGTATTGAAAGATGAAAATTCATTGATTACTAGTCAAGGGTTTCGTCAATAAAATCTGTTCAGGAAATTCTAGCGAGGTTGTAACGAGGCAGTACAAATATTTTTTAACCTGGTTTTTCCACATTTTAGCCCTACGAGTTCCTTTTGAGCGTTAAAAAAGGTCTAGACCAATTTCTACTAGGGGATTGTCTAAAAAATGGCTAACTTTTTTTGCATCAAATCTTGCTTAGCTGTATCAAGACACTTAATATCTGTGGTACATATTTCCTTTTTCATTGTAAACGAAAACTAAATATTTTTCGCAATCCACAGCCGACCCTGTTTAAATTTGAAGTTAGTTCCATTTTCAAATAGTCGAAATATATTTTCCATTTTCTCTCACCTTGATATATACTTTTGATAAAACTCTTCTGGCGTTAATACAGCAACACTTCAGCTTGAAAGCGGATTTTTGTTTTATATTTAATAATAATTTCTATTTTAGAGAATGCTTTTTCGCAACTCTGAAAAAATCCCATTCATAAAGTAGTATACAATTTGTTTACATTTAATGTATTAAGTACTACAGTAACCACTAGATTGCGCTGAAAAATAGTGGTTTACAATCAAATCTGTTTAAATTTTTTTTTAGTGATTCGCAGACTTTAGAATATCTTACGTTAGAAATGGTTTAGACGCCCCTCCCCCACACGAAAGACAGCATAGAAAGTTCGTTGATCTTCCTTCCCATCCAAAAGATTTTACATCTTTTTTTTATGGCCGCAGATACAAAGAACCTACATTCCCATAAAAACGAAAATCTTCATTTTGATAATGACCACAGATCCACAATTGTTCCTGAAGAAATCAAGGAATTCATCATTAAACTTTGTGAATTATCCTTCAAACCAAATTAAACTCATACCCTTTCGATTAGCTCAGGGGAAATTATCTTTTTGCTCTGCGAGTGCGAAAATTGAGTCCTGGAAGGAATTTAACTTAAATTAGTTGAGAGCACTCATTAACTTTTAAAATCTCTTTTGCTTCTCGGTGCCTATCGATTCCGAATCGTGACGTTTTTCTAAAGTCCTTTTTTAGTTAGTCCAGTGGAGTTTCTGGCAAGAGCCTCCTTAATCCTCTTAAAAACATGGGACCCTTTTTGTCTTGGTCAATTCCTGCAATATGATGAGGGATGACTGGTCGTAATTGAAATCAAGTCTAGGACGAAATAATGTGGGAAGTTTCCTGGACTGTTCGCGCACTTTCGAGCCGAATGATATCTGCAATGAGATGGAAGGATAATGGATTCCAAAACTAAATGGGGCAAGCTCTTAATTGGAAGGAAGGCTAATTCAGAGACTTTGTTAAATCATTTGAATAAGATATATCGATTATGAAAAATTAATTAAAACATATAAATAATTAATGAATTTTTCTGGTTGTAATGTGTCAGTTAAGCTCCAAACTATCTGATCTTGAAATTATTTTATACAATTTAGCAACGAATGATAGTGCAAAAATGAAAATAATTATATTTCAATAAACAAATATGACCCTGTCTATTTTAAATTAAATTCGCTTATGCTTCTTCTCTAAAATTCGCCACAGTTATCAATGTAACTTTTTTGTCCATTTTATAAATAAACCTTAAAATAGAACAATTTGGAACTTGACTGTTAACCTAGAACATTATTGACTAAATCTTCGTCTTCGTAGAGTTTTCATGCTTATCTCTCAAAAATTTGTTCGAACATACAAAAAAACTGCGTATTTTTTGTGTGAAAAAATGCTATTTAGAATATCCGCAAACCCCATAAAGATTAACTCATATTTCTCTTAAGAAAAAATACTCTTTTGTAAATTTTATTCAGAATTTACAATATTAGGTGTCGCGAGTTGTTCCTTAATATTTTTCATCACAATTAGCTATAGCGTACAAATGAAAAATTACTTTATAAGTTTTACCCTCAGTAGTAAATTTTATAGGTACCCAAAAAAACCTCATAAATAAAAAATTTATTTTGTAAGTTTTTTATGCTAATTGTTGTTTTTGTAATTTCTTTTAGTGTGAATTGTTTTTAAAACATCAAATATTACTTTAGTCTGATAATTAGATGTTTAAATAAATAATTTAAACAATTTTTTACTGCTTATATAAATTTTATCTTAGAATAATAGAAAGTTGCGGTTTTTTCTGAAATTTTTCATTTTTTGTTCACTTTACAATTGGTGTGGTAATAATTGATTGAAGTTAAGAAACACGATTGTTTGAGCGATATATTATTATTAATAATAATATTCTCTTAAAGTCAAATGCCGTCTTAATGCCGCCATAATGCCGTTTTCTCTGAAATTTAAAACATTTTGCCATCCTTATCTCAAGAAAAATCGCAACTATCTAGCATTAATAGAGGAAAATGTAGTTATGAACAGTAATGCATTGTTTAAACAATTATTTTTGTTAAATTGTACTGATAATTAACTTACTCTAAGTAATAAGTGGACAAAAAGTTAAAAATTACAGAAAAGCCACAACCTTCTAGCATTAATAAAAAAATAATAAATTGTATAAAAAATTATTTGTTACCTTCAATTAATTATTTTTGTTTTTACTGAAAAGTTGAAAAATTCAGACAAAACTGCCACAAAATCTCTAGTCTAAAATAAAATGGCTATTGACAGTAATTAATTCTATAAAAAATGTATCCAAACATCTAATTATCAGTGTAAAGTAATATTTCATACATTTGAAACAATTTTCACTAAAAGAAACCGAAAAAAAAAAATAATTAGCGCCGCAAATGTGAAAACCCCAATTATTCACTTATTTGGGTTTTTTTGGAACCCTATAAAACAGACTTATAGCAGAGACGAAAGTAAATTTTGATTTATATCATGTGACTAATTGTAAAGAAGAATGTTGTGGTCCAACTCGATAATCCTAATATTGACGATTCTGATAAAAATGACAAAAAACGTCTCTCTTTCTTATGGAAAATACGTGTGAAATTTCGTGGAACCTGCGAGCCATCCTAAAGTGAATCCTTCCAAATTTTATAAAATTTTAATTGAAATTGAAAGCTGGAAAGTTTCATTTTGTGAGCTTTCTGTAGAAAAATTTCGAATGAAAGTTTGAAAGTCAAATATTAAGTTTGAAGCTTTAAAACTTGATTAACTTCACATTTAAATGGTTTGAAATTAAACAATTTGAAGCATATAAAATTGAATAATATAAGTTTGAAGCATTTAAAATTGGATGATTTCATGTTAAATCTTTTGAAAGTTTACAGTACCACTGCAAGAAAATAGCCTTAATCGTTAAAAAGTTGTAAAGGTAAAAGCCCAAAATTGTAGAGTTTCATATATAAATTGTTCAAAAGTGTAGAATCTAAGATGGAAAGCCTTAATGTAATGGTGAGCTTTTCAATTTGAAACGTTTGAAATTAAAAAATAGTGAATTAAAACCTTCACAATTGAACAAATCCTAATTAGAAGCCTTACGCTTTGAAGCCTTGCACTTACATTGTATACTTTCACAGTCAAAGCCATTTTTATTTACAGGCCTACAATTTCAAATAATTTCGGCACTAAGCATTTTGAGTCTAAAAATTAAGCCATTAATAAATGTAAAAGGGACTACTTTAAAACTTAGAACATTTAAAATGAAATAATTTTAAAGCTAGTGCTAAAAATTGTATACAATATTAGATTTGAAGGGATGAAAGTGGTACAAGTTAAAATTCAAGTGTTTCAATACCTATAAATTAAAACCTTTTTTTCGTGATTGTAAAAAGACCCATTTTGCAATTAGGATAATACAAATTTGGTAAATTCAAAATTAAACTTTAAAAGTTGGATACTTTCAAAAAGGAAACGTTTGAGAGGAAAAATTCAACGACTAAAATGTCGGAATGAAAATTCAAAATGTAATACTCATAAATAAAAATGCATAAAGAAAAATGTTAAATAGTAAAACAGAATGCTTAAAATTGTTGAACTTTAAATATTTTATAATTGTAATAAAAATTTATATCTATTTTAGTAAAGATTACATAAAAAGAGAAGTTATGATTAAATTCTGAATTTCAGATACTGAACTCTTAAAATCAGAAATTTGTATTAATTTAAGTTAATTTCGGAATTTGAGATCAGAAAATTGTTAATGTGTAAAGAAATGAAGTGTTATGTAGTCTTTATTATTGCACACTCATTCAAATTGGCTTAGATTAAATTCGCCAAAGTTGTTCTTTATATAAGGAAGATTGGTCTACAATTAGAACATCAATATTTAAATTGAAAAATTAAGTCATAAATTTATACAAATTGTTGCTTAAGATAAAATATATTTTGCTTAAGTATTCAGCTTGACTGTTTTAGTTTTCCAAATTAAACTATGTCACACAGTAATAACTTAAGAACTACATAATTGATCAATTTTGAAAAAAACATTAGAAACTGAATATATAAAAAAAAAAGATTTTTAATTCAAGCGAGGCTGATTTTAAACATCCTTGTTCCTTCAAGCAGTACAAAAGCAACAACTTTTTCACATGCATGTCTTAAAATAAAAGTATGTAAGAACTAGATATACAAAATTGAGCATTGAAAATTCATGTCTTTCAATTTTTAATTTGTCTAATTTCCGGTGATTAAAACGGTACAATTTAAATTTCAAACTAGTACCATAACAATCTTTCATTGAATTCTAACAAAATTATAAAGTTGCACTCAACGTACAACGATGCTAGCAATATTACAATTTTCATAAATATTTAATCTATCGTGTCTCCTTTATATCAAAGTTGCCACATTGAGAGGAAAATTTTCTCTAGAAGAATGTTTATTGGATTTTATCCTTTTGCCTCTAAAGGTTTTAACATTTTCCTTTTAAGTGTCTCATTTCAATATTCTTACATAATAATAATCGACATTTTCATCAAAGAACCTGAATTCTTCAAAATTTTCTTCTTCTTCGAGCGATACTAATCGGAGTAACAAGTTTGACAAGAGAAAATAATCAGTTTCGTACTTCACTCAAGCTACGCTCCATTGCCTCTCCAACCCCTCGTTTTATTCATTTCTAAACTGCTTTTTCTTTCGATCTCTAATATATACATCTCGATTTTATGAGGGATTGGAATGGATCAGGGAAATGGAGAAACATTAATAAAAATTTGTTAGGGGAAACGACGGACCTTGTGGATTGACCATTTATACGAGAGTTGAGGGGTTTAGTGACCAATTAGGCCATTAGGGGAAGTCCGAGGCCTCCTCATGGGATTAATTCGCTTGGAAGCCGAAGTTAAAATTAATGCACAGCCTGCTCTCTGTTATTAAATTGTATACAGCATTCAAGGTTTACTCAAACTGAAATGGAACTGAAAGTTCCCCAAGCAGTCTGAAACCGCGTAACTTCGCTTAGGTCGACGGTGATTAAGGATTAACGACTTGGTAGAGCCTTTCGTTGCTCAGGGCTTTAACGTTAGCTTAATCTCTGCCCTGAAGTGTGTACTCACTTTTAGCAATGGTAAGACTACTTCGAGATTACGCAATTTTGGCGCATATAATTAAAATGCTTTTCATTTGGGAAACCCTTCTTTTGAAATTTAATTTAAATTATATTAATATATTGTCCTTTTTAAAGGATCCCAAGGGAGAACATTATTTATTGAAGAGCTACGTGAGAGTACGATATTTTTTGTGAAAATTTTTTGAGGGCTTCCGTAAGTATTTTTTGCATGCTTCTAATCTTAAAATGACTGCTTTTTTAATTCTGCACAATTTGTTAAGACAAATTTCTATGGGATATTTTGCAAGAAGAATCAATCCTAGACTTTTAAAATGATTTCCAACCTCCCCCCCCCCCCAGTATTTATATCCCTTCACGGGAAGGTGGTTGTTTTGGGGAAATTTAGCCACATTCACACTCTTCTTCCTTTCCAGGTCACCCCTCCTTTCTTTCTTATCTCCTTTTACAAGAGGAAAGTGATGTCAGGTTAATCCCCCCAGTCAGTGGCGTGGCCCTGATTGTTTTCGGGGGGTGGCTTTGATTTTTTTCGGAGGGGGCTTCGGGTTTATGAATAGGCAAAGAGTGGGGGAAACGGGAATTAAATAATGAAAAAACTTAGTTTCCGGGGGGGGTCGGGCCCCAAGCTCCCCCCCCCCTGGATACGCCACTGCCCCCATTCAATCCTTTTTCACACGGTTTTTATATTTATTCTTGTGGGAGAATGAGTTCGGTGACCTTCACCCTCCAGTGTCACCCTCCCCCCTGTACAGGAACCCCATATTTTGTTTTTTACATTTCTTTTTAGGGGAGAGTGAGTTTGGCGACATTCATCCATAGTCACACCACATCCCTTTCCAGGAGCCTTCGTGCCCGTTTTTATATCCCTTATCGGGGAGAGAGTGAGTTCGGCGATTCCTCCCTGTTAACCTATCGTTCCTTTGTAGGAGGCCCCGCCTATCGTGCTTTATATCGATTCTTCAGGGGAGAGTGAATTTGATGACATATACCTCCCAGTCCAAGATACAAAATCGAATTCTCGAAAACCAATCAAGGTATCAATTTCAAATTTTCAGATTTGCGTTTTTCACAACAAATATTATTTGAATCCGTATTAAAACTTTTTCGCTGAGTATATCGTAATCTTTTCCCAAAATGGGCTTGTTCTGAAGTAAGCTATTATTATTATTACGAGCTTCGGTGGCTCAGTTGTTTAGACACTCCGACTTTACCTCAAAGGTCTGGGGTTCGGTCCCTGAGTCGATACCTCTAGAAATTTTTCAATGTACCTTTACCGAGGTTCTGGTGATTCGGAACCCACCTTAAGCTGTAGGGTTGAGACCGTCACAGCCTCTGACGCTTGGATGATCCCGCTGCGTCCCCTTGTATGCCTTGAGCGTGGCCACAAAGTTCTCTACATAGAGAGAGGACCGCGGCCACGCTGTTGGCCAATATTTCAGACTCACTGATGCCGAAACTCCCTGTGGGTGTTACACGTTTCTTATGTCTGTGGTACCGGAGGTTTCCGTGTCCTATAAACATTTCTGTTAGGATTTTGACATCCTTCCTCCCGAGCTTAAGAATTTATTTCGCTCGATGAGGGTTTAGCTTTGAGCCCAAGAGTGTTTTAGCCTGTCTGCAGCCAGAGAGGCCGCTAGCTTATGCAGTGCCTTAAAGCACTCCCATATTAGCAGCGGCGTAGTCGTCATTCCATTCAGAGCCGTGATAGCGGCCCTGCCATCTGAGCAGATACGAATGTTTCTTTTCCCGCCGTACTCCATTGCCTTATAGGGGCACTGGAGCAAGGCCATAATCTGAGATTGTAGAACTGTTGCGTGGGACCCCATCGCAATTGTGAAGCCCATTCCGTTTCTTCTACGGTATACACCTGCTCCGGCGTTCTTTTTGTTGCTAGAGCTATCTGTAAGCCAGTTGTCTCCGTCACTGGGCAGGTGTGCCTCACCGTTAGCCCATTCCTCTTTTGTGGATATCGTAACCCAGTTTTTCTTGTCGCAGAGGTAGTAGCAAGTGGACATTTTGTCTCTGGGCATGCTCAGTGTCGGCCTCTTCGCCTTTGCAGCCGCGGCTTTCATGGTGAGATGGAGGGGCTCCAATCCCATTAGTGCCCCTAGGGCCATCGTGGGTGTCGACCTCGAGGCACCAGCGATACCTCTCAAAATCAGTCCCCTGATTCTTTCCAGTCGTTACTTCACAGTAAAAAGTTGGACCCTGGTCCACCAGACGACTGCCGCATAGGTTAGTCTGGGTCGCAGGATCACTGTGTGGATCCATGTAAGTGTTTCCGGTTTCAAGCCCTAGCTTTTTCCTATGGCTCTTCTACAGAGCCAAAGAGTCGCTACTAGCTTCTTGCACTAGTTTTCCAAGTGCTCGTTCCACGACAGCTTCTTATCCAGGATGACCCCTAGATATTTGGCTTGCCCTTTGATTTCGAGTTTTTGTCCCCCCAGTTTCAATAACCGTAGTTTCCCACTTGTACCTTCTGGTGAACACAACTGCATCCGTCTTACTCGGATTGACTGATAGTCCAGTCCCCTTAAACCACGAATCAAATATTCTTAGTGCTTGCTGCATTACTCCGAAGAGCGCATCCATATGCTGCCCGCGCACGATAACTAGTATATCGTCTGCATAGCCTATGACATGGAAGCCCTCACTCGTGAGTAGATGAAGCAATTCATGCAATACCAGGCACCACAGCAAGGGAGATAGAACGCCCCCTCTGCGGAAATCCCGAGTCAACGGTTCCACATAAGGTGGTGTCACCTTTGGTCGTGGTTAGATTTCTATTAGCCAAGATATCGCAGGTCCATTTCACGACTGCAATAGGCACCTCATGTGCGATCATAGTCGTCATAATCACCTCTTCACAGGTGTAGTTAAAAGCTCCTTCGATGTCCATGAAGGTTCCAATCGCTAGACCTTCCTGCTTTATTTGTCCTTCAATTATGTCAAGTGTAGTGTTCAGGGCTGTTTCGGTCGAATTACCAGCCCTATAGGCGTGTAGTTGCTTGTGAAGAGGTCTACTTGACAAGACCTTATCGCGGATATATTTGTCCACGAGTCTTTCCACTGTTTTCAGTAGGAAAGATGTGAGGCTAATGGTTCGGAAATCCTTGAGTGCAGTATAACCGATTCTGCCAGCCTTCGGAATAAAGACTAGTCTTGGACCCCTCCATGCCGCCGGAACATAACCTAACATCAGACTAGCCCTAGCAAGTCTCACCAAAGGCCCAATGATTATCCCACCAGCTCTCTGTAAGAGGACTGGGTATATACCATCCGGGCCGGGAGACTTGTAAGCATTGATGGATTTCAGGGCCCACCTGACCCTGTCTGGGGTCACAATTTCGTTTCGTTCATATTTACTTATGAATTCCAATAGGTCCTTACCTCTCGAGTTGACGCCCGTGCTACTCCACAGGGTATGGTGGGAGTTAGCATTGCACCCCAACAGAAGAGGAAGACCCCTTACCTTGCAGTATTCCACTAGTATACCTACCTTTACTGGTGGATTGGTATCGCTGTTATATGGAAAGTAAGCCGATCCCATGATCATCCTTCCTATTTCTTTAAGATCCGTGACTATCATCACCAGATCTCTAGAACATAGCTCAAGCAACGGGACAACGTTGACTCCCTTCGCCAGTATGCATGCCCTTGGATTGGCCGCCTTAGGGTCCCTGTAACAAAAACCAGCAACCCTAAGCCCCTGCTGGTATCTCGAACTAGCCAGGGTTCCTGAATTAGTGAGATACGTATGTGCCTCAAACCCACGCCCCTCTGCAAAACTGCTGAGGCGCTTTTGCTGTGATGCAAGTTAATCTGGGTAATGTTTAGACCAGAAGCAGTCATTTAGGTCTGGCCCCGATCTTCCTGTTCACCGACATGCCTATCCCGCCCCTGACTGGCCACTTTAAAGTTGACTTGTCCGTAAAGGTAGAAGGGCCCCTTACTGAGGACCGCAAGGGCCCTCGCCTGTGACTCAAGAATTTACACAACTAAGAGATGTTTCAATTCTCCAGCTGCGCCCTCTTCCTGACGCACGGCCAGGAACATGTCTTAAGTGACAGGTTGAATTTCTCCAGCCGACCAAGAAACACCAACGGATCCGTCAGTTTACCTGAGAACCACGCCGTAGCCTTAACCATCTTTTGGAGTAACTCAACCCCACCCACCTTAAGAGATGCGCCTTCCCAAGGTCTCGTCTTGGCCAAAAACTTGTGTAGCCAAGCCTTGGCCGCTGGATCCGCTGCCACAAATACAAAGACCCCTCCCATGCAGAAATGGGTTTTGAATTTAGGTCACTGATCTGGGAACACTATCTCGAGCGCCCTACAGGTAGCCTCCCTGAGAAGCTCTAGCTGCTCTGCAGTGAGCAACGAGTCCGGGTGCCTTCTGAACCCCTTACTCGCTCTTGAGCCTCAGTGCTGGTTATCGGCTGCGCTTGCCTTCTCAGTCTCCTTTTTAGGGAACCGCTGATGCTTTTTTTCTTATCGGGGGGCTGATTGGCCACTTCCGTTTTCATAGCCTCACTCAGAGGGGCTGTAACATGTTCAGCTCTCGAAAGAGTTGGGAGCACATCCGCCGCCTGATTGAGGCTTGCCGGAAAGACAGGTCGAGGTGAAAGGGTTATGCTAGACCCGCTAGGACCTAGCCCCTTTCCCTCTTCCGCCAACTCCCTCCTTCTTCTTTTTGTGATTTTACGTGTTCCATTTTGGTTCCCACGAGTAGCTAGGGAAATAAAAGTCCGCCCCTGCAGAGCCCCGCATCCATGGGCATGATCACTCTACATCCATGGCTTAGGGGGGTGGTCACATTGAGCGAGAAACTCAATGAATACCCATTCGCAGGCCACCATACAAACGGGGGGCTGTTTCTTGGTCGCAGTGCGGGCCGCAGGTCATTCCCGTGCCGACTCCAGAGATTGGAGATCGGTCCGGTTCGTTTGACCCCTATGTCCCACACCCTTATCCCTCCCCACCAACTACAAGGTCTTACAGCCCGTAGAGGAGGGAAGTGAGCTATAAATATAGTCAGAAAAATACTTAGAAATGTTACACCTCAAATTCAGAAATGGAATTAACATCAAATGTGAACTAAGTTCAGCGAAAAGTTTGAATTAAAAAAAAACAATATATCTTAATCATATTCTAACTGGTCCTCTAGCCCGTAACGAGCTAGATAAATCGTTAAGTCGACGTTAGACAGTTTGTTCTAATTATACCTTTTTTTAAATTCAGATCAAATTTACTTGAATCTCCGAGTGAGATCGCCAATTTTCAATTTCATTTCGGTTCATAATTATTTGAATGAAAACTCGTCATTAGATTATTTATTTGTCAAATAAGTAGTATGCGCCTTTCGGTTTTATTTCGAGAAAATGGATTTTTAAATATTGGCCACAGATCATATAGAGATTGGCAAAAAGCCCTTCTGAATGGCCGAAACTCAAGCAGTAATGCTTTGGTTTCATGCCCAGAAGGTTGCCTGCTGTAGGGGGCGGGAAGTCATCGCTGTCATTGGTCACAGAAATAATTTAAGTCCATGACAACTTTTTGCTAATTTGTTTGTGGACTACACATTTTTTCTGGGTGAGAAATGCCGCAATTGTCTTACCGCAATGTGACATGCCGCAAATGTGACTTGATAACAGTTTATTTGCCCGGAATAAGCATGACTCGGCCCTATCTGTACATTGTTAAGATTGGTTTATTAAATTTTTTATGTAATCAAATCCTTACAAATATTACTTCCCTTCATATTCTAAGAAAAGTATGCAAATAATCATTTTTAAATGTCCTTTTTAATTGGCTTTTTTCCTTTATTAAGCTTTTTACAAACATTATATTTTTTGTTTAAAAAATCTCTAAACACAATTAGATTTATAAACATTATAATAAAATATACAAAAGTGCAGGCAGCGAGATTGTTTATTAAGGAAAAGGTTCAAGATTTTAAAGCATTCTTTTTCACTATGAAGAAGAACAGCCCGGCCAAAAATTAGTCTTGATTGAAAGCCTCAAAAGATGTCACCATAAGTCTAAATTAAGCCTATATTTGAACTTAAATTAAAACTATATAAAAATTAATTCAATTTCTGTTAGATGTATCACACATAATTTTTGAAATTACTTTTCGATGCAGTTAATTTGTAAATTCTGAAAAACACCAGAAATAAAAAATATTTGGAAAGATTCAAAATTTAAGATATGGATTATTAACTGAATGTAAGATTTATGTAAAAACATAACAAATATATTGCGAGATAAAATTAAAAATTTCGAGACTAAACTTCAGTGCATTGAAGTCTTAATTCTAGTGTAAAAACGTCTTAATTGCATGGAAGAAAAGGAAAATTTTAAAGGAGAAGAAAATTTCTTCTGGACTCTATTTTATAGAATCCCTAGATAATTTAATATATAATTACAAACTCAAATTATTATGTACGTCTTTAGATTTAAAAAAATACCTTTGGTGGTTAATTTTTTTTCTAATGCTTTAAGTGCATGGTTGTATGATAACTTACAAATTTTATGATGGTAAAAATGTGTAAATATAAGAACAAAGTGATTCAATTCTCGATTATGGCACACAAAATTGGTTTAATTGTGTACTAAAAATTGTTCGTGTGTTCATGTTTTCGAAAAAATCAAGGTTGACTTTTCACCCAAGAATTTAAATGTTCAGCTTTAAATTGACAAACTGATGGGTTTAAAACCGCCTTTCAATATTTTGGTTACATATGTATGTGAATTTATTATATATCTCGTTACGACTTTCCTCCTTCAAGTGCAACAATTGAAACAACTTTTAAACTTGATGATTTCCATCTTTTATTATCTGTAAACCGAAGGAGTCAAAAAGGGGTGACATTTTAATCCCAGCCATTGAACAGGGAGGTTTATAGCAAGACAAATTTCGGAAGAAGAAATCCAAGAAAATTGTATGTGATTTATTTATTTACTATCGTGAGATGCAAAATATTATCTTGTTGACGAATTATAGAAATGAGACTTTTTATAAGAAAAAAATTTTTGTTTAGTAATTTTTTGTGGTATAAAATTTTGGGATAATTTTTAGTCTTATAAATTCAAGGATGTAAAATTAAATATAGTTTTTTTAGTTCATATAGGAAGGTTTATATTTTCGATGGCCACGGAAGTTAAACACTTTCTATTTTCGATCTAAGGTTTAACAAAAAATTGTGTAGGTTGTAGCTTCTGCTTTTTCTTTTTCGTTATAACAGCAATAATTTAATGTTTCACTAGCCAGCTACTGAAGGTTTTGAATTATCTATTTCATTTTCAAAAATACCCTTCAAATTTAAAACTTAAACAATTGGCTTTAAGACTTAACTACATTTTATATTTTAAATTGAAAGTTGAAAGCTTCCAATATTTCTCTTGCTATCCACTTCTCTTCCTATACGTTTTCTCTCCAAAATTCCTTTTACGTTGTTCTCATATTTTCCTTAAGAATGCTCCCCTTTTCTTGCATTGTATATAAGCCTTTTGTAAGTATTTTCTTCAACCCTCGTTTCCTTCAGTTTGCCACTGAGTCTCTGAAACTTCTTTTCTTTCTAAACAACAAAAAAGAATCCACTTGTTAAGCTTTTTTAGACGAATTTCTTCTACGTCTCAACAATATATTGTATCCTTAGAGACTAAAAGTTTAGAAACCACATTTGCAAGTTTGCCAATCGTATCTTGAGTCTTGACATTCATCGTACAAAGGGCAGCTCTAATGAGAGATAGATATTTCTATTTTCTAGATTGGAATTCTGCCTTGTTCATCATTCTCAATGGAACAAAAGAAGAGCATTTGGATATGCTAGACGGTGGTATCATTCAACGACTGTTGGAAGAAAAGTGGAAGACTTTCGCTCGGGTAAGAATCCTTTACGACAGCACTCTAAATCAATGAATATGGTTATTTTTTCATTCGCAAAATTGGCAAATGTGTCTCAAAAAATATGGCCAGATTTCAATTCAATATTAAATTTAAATTTCATATGGCACAATTGGAAACTACTATGAAAATGTTCAAGATTTCAGGATTTTTCGGAATTTTTAAATTGTGCAGACTTTCAATTTCAGGTTATTATTCGGCAAAAAGCAAAATTTTGAATATACAACGGTATCAAATTGATCGTTTTCAATGTTTAATTACGTCATTTTTCATTATGAAAACATAAATATTATCGTTTGAGGTACGGAGCAATTAAAAAAAAAGTTACTTCTATTTTAAACGATACCGTGAATAATAATGTTTAAACTCGGAAAGCACTATTAAATATTCTTCCCAGCGACTTATTTTTCATGTCCATAATACCTTGAATGATCTTAATTTATAAATTAACCATTTTAAATCCTTTGATTTGAAATAATTTAAATATGTAGACCTAACAATTAAATTTACTTAATTTTCATGGGTTTAACTTTTATAGTGCATATTTTGAAAATGTTCTGAATTGCGGATTGTCCAAATTCGAATATCGTATATGTCTAATTATGTAATTCAGATGATTCTAATTCAAAAGTGTTCCATAATGAGCTTTGTAAATTGAAATAAAATGTTACCGTCAATCTAGAAAGATTCACACATAAGTGTACAATTTAAATCAAGAATGATTTATTATTGGATTACTTATACCTTTAATTTTTCGTCTGTTCAACATTTTGTTAACTTTTATTTAGTAATTAGACAATACTATTGTAAAATACACTATTTAAAAAATTAAAGTATTAGCGCGAAGCAGTAGTGGAAACCATCCTATTGTAAGTAGATAGGAAAAAATTCAATAGAATTTAAGTTCATCAGTTTCAAAAAATAAAAATAAAATTTTCTTTTTAAATAAAGCTTGTATATTAAATTGAATATTCTTAAAGAAAACAATATCACGAAATTATTCAATTACTGTATTAAAAATTTCTATTAGACCTGGTCAAGGGTACGATTTGGACACCTCTATCCATCAGTAGATAATCGTTTCTGGTATTGCTTCTGAGTATGACAGAATACTCAATTCTTGATAATTATAGCATATTATTAGTACACTTACAATTACAATAAGTTTATTGAGTAAATAATAGTTGAAACTATGATTATTTTATATAAATCAGTAAAGCTTAAATCTTGAACATTTTTTGTACCTCTGATATTCTCTAAGATTGCGTCGGTTGATACGATTTTTATCTCCGTACCATTTAACCTGCCTTGCGACGACAGAAAAGTGCAGAAGTTTTACATGCCCATATCCTTAAAATATCTTTTCCGAAAGACTCCTTAACACAACTAAAAGTTATGCGATTTTTAATAGCTAATAATATAAAATATTTTCTTGGTTCATTATTTACAATAACGTAAGTTTAAAAACTTCAGATGTCAAAATAGGTAAACAAGCACATCGTTTAACTTAAAGCAACTGAGGAGTTGACTTTCAAAAGGGTTTATATCTACTTTTTCGCGGGGAAATAGACAAAAACGTTTCACAGCATTTATTATCCAATTGATTTTTCTGGGTTACTAAATTATTTTGATCCTAGACCACGTAACAAACTACCAGAAGTTTGGATTTTCATTACAGTTTCCACAGAAAGTTACTTTTAGTCACCATATTGCATCTGCTATATTTCAATTATGTAATTCTGACTTCAATGTTAAACTCACTTTCAATATGGAAGCGAAAGATTTTTGGGAGGAAACTGGTACACAGGTTAATAGGGCATACAATAAACGCAAAAAAATGAGTCAGAAATTTTGCTATTATCTACAGTTGGTTATTTACTTTTGGCAAACGTAATGCCAAATAAAAAGCCTTAATTGTTTATGAATAATAAAGAAATAAAGTTTTGTGTAAATAAATATTGCTCATTAAGCTTTAAGCTTTCATTTTAATGTATGAACGTGTCACACAAATGTTTCGTTAAGGCAAAAATTATGAATAATGAAGAGGTGAAATTTTTTGTAGATTAAAGATTAATTTTTTGTTCTCACACAATAATTCATTAGAAAATCTTCATGAAACTTCATCAGAAAATATAGTATCCTGGTTAAAATGTTGTACTAATACAAATAATTAATGATTTTTGCCAGTTTTCCAGTTAACCCTCTGATGACGCACATTTTCACGCACATATTTGTTAACTTTGCAGGGTTAAAATGAAATCTCTAGAATGTCAGGATACAGCTGTATAAGTCTTATATTTGTATTTTAATTAGGTAATGGGCAGTCCAATTTTAAACAAAAAAACTTACAAAAATGATAGGAAAATATCGAAAATGGCAAACTACTCAGTGGAGTCTCATGTTTGACAAGTAGGCCATATTTTCCCCCTAGTTTAGCGACCCCTAACCCACCCCCTCTTCATATATTGTTCACAATTTTCATTTTTATACTACCTCTGGGTAGCTGCACACCCAGGTCACCATCAGAGTGTTAAATAAGATTATCTACTGTAAATCATTTTTCTCCTAATCGAAAGTCAATAAAAAAAACTTTAAACCATTAAAAAACAAGAGCACCACGGATGGATTAAATACAAAATGATTTATATTATTTTTATCTCTCTATATAATAAAAAGATCTAACAGCAGCCGCTGCCGCTCTTTCAAGAATCGAGGCCCTCTCTACCCGTCTGAACAACATTCCTGCTTGCCCACTTCCTCCCTAACTGCTCTCTTAACCTCCCTGAATGCCCGCTACCTTCTTAACTGCCAAAAAAACCTCCCAAAATTCCTGCTAATTCCATAAATGCCGGATACTGCCTAATGAGTCTCCACAAATTCCCAAAATATCCTTAACGGCCCATACAAGCTCCCAAATTTCCTGTATAGCCTTCTTAAATGCGCGCTACCTTTCTATGTGCCTCAACAACTTCTCAAAAAGCCCGATACCTCCACGAATGCCTAATTAACCTGTTAATGTATGTTAATAAGTTCATCACGTAAATAGTAGATAAAAGTCTATTTTTCGGCCTGCTGGCCTTCGAAAAAATTGTCTTGCTTACACTTTCATTTTTTGCAAAATTTTTTCACAACTACCTTTTAAAAACTAACATCTATCCACAACTTATCTCTTAGTCGCTCGCTTTTATAACAGGGCCTTTCTCGCTTCGCCGCGCCTCGCTAGCATGTCGCTATTTTCTCGCTTTGCCCCGCATTGTAAGCCTCTGCCTCCGCGACTAATACCTAATACTTATCTTCTATTTACAATATTCACAATTTTCTTACACCTACTTCCTCTCCTATTTACAATCTTTTCTCCTTCATTCTTCTTCCTTCTTTCTCCTCTTCTTCTTTATGTTACCCAACACCCCCTTCACTCAGGCTATTGCCCTTTTATTTCGCCTTTTATGCAACAATACCTCCATGCATATTCCACTCTTTTCCACCTCTTCACACTCCTCCAACCAGTGCTCCACTTTTGCATCCCCCTTCCCGCACAATGCACACATACTCTTCTCTCTAGAAAGCCATTACCTATTATAATCCTTCATGCATTCGCATATCATACTCCCTATACGTTCCTAACTTCCTTGCTTTCCTTTCTCACACAAATATTGTGCTCTCTCCCTTGGCATAGTCCACACATAGTTCCCTTTAAACCTTGACTCTTTTATTCTCTCCCCCCTGGTTCCTTCTCTTCCATACCGTTTCTCTTAACCACATCATATACTCTCCTTCCTTCCTCGTACATTCTTCTCACTTCAACCAGCTGCATTCCATTCGTTCTAAAGTACCTTTCCCTTTCCACTACCATGTTTCCATCTCAATGTCTGTTCTCGTTCTCACTCTATCTTTCGTCTCCTCATATACCTCCCTTACTTTCTCGATCAGGCCTCTCTCCACTCGCCTTTCCTCCATCGTCTCCTACAATATCACCCTATCCACCGTAGGGAACGCGCCTTTTAGATATACGAAAAACGCATACACTTTCGCACGCTTTTTAGCTAATTTTCTGTCCATCACGTGCTGCAAAACGTAAATATTGTCGATAGTACTCCTTCCCTCCCTAAAGCTTGCATGCATCTCCGGCAGTATTCCTTTCCCCTCAATATCCTTCTGCAGCCTACCTGCCAACACGATCGCGTATATTTTGAACGCCATATTCATTAGCATAATTCCTCTAATTTTCCTGCATCTCCCTATCCCCTTTTTCATACAGTGGTACGTTCAATCCTTCCCTTCCCCCTCTTGGGAATCCCTCCCATCCATTCTTTTTTCACTACCCCCTTAAGCCTGTCCCTTACATCTTGTGTGCCAAATAGCCACGCTTCGTTCTTTATCCTGTCTATCGCTGCTGCTTTAGATCTTTCCAAATTCCTTATCTGCTTCTCTATCTCCTCGTCATTGAGCTCCTCTCCATCTACCTTCCTCTTTTTTCTTATCCCCCCATCTCTCTTCTGTGTATCTGATCCCTGAACTGAATCTTTAAAAAATTCTATCCATTCCTCACTCCCTATCGTCTCACTTATTCCCACCCTATGTTTCCTAAACCTATTAGTTATCTTTCACACGTCTCCTTCTGTCTTAACACTTCTCAACTCTTCTTCCAGATCTTTTTCCTTTTCCTGCTCTTACTTTTTACACATTAACTTAAACTCTTTCCTTATATCTATGTACTTCCCTCTTTTCGCAGTTCCTTCCTTCCACTACATGTACTTTCTTTTCACCTTTCTCTTCCTCATTTTACATTCCCTATTCTACCATATCTGTTCCACCGACTCTCTCTCAAAGCTTACCTTTCCCAACTGCTCCTCTCACCCTTGCATATTTATGATCACATAGTCACCGCCCAGCCTATATCCTCCATCCAGTGTCTAGGAATCTCCCCCTTTTTATTTATTATCTTATCCTCCGATTTCCTTTGATTTGCAGTCTATAATACTAATCAATCAAATTAAATTAAAATACTACATTCAAATAAAATACTAAAACTAAACTTTTTATTCATTAGATATAATATTTTAGAAAGTATGGAATGGAGGTATCTTTAAGAATATAATGTATAAACAGTTATGGAAAATAGATATATTTCTTATCTCTTGCCAAACTGCTCGCCGACCATCCCTAAACACCCGAATTAAATAACCATAAACATACTGAAAAATAATATAAACATGAAATAGCGACTGGTTCGCGTAGAAGCCAAAGTCCCCTACTTAAATAATATTTTTTGTGAAATAGGAATCGGGTCAAATAAGCAATTATACTATTTATTCATTCACAAATTTTTGTATTATAACGTATAATTAAATTTGTTAGAAAATGTAAAAAGTGAATATCACATAAATAATTATTTGTATTAAATCTTTTAAGTTATCAACACAAGATGCAGCAACATTTTAAGGTAATTCGCTTGGAACGTTTATGGAAGCAAAATTAAATCCCAACATGAAAAGAATACGTGGGTGGCTTTACGGTCTGTGGCGGTTTATATTTCTTTTTCCTCCTTTGCTTGAACCGAGAAAGGCGGAATCTGTATTGCCTTGCTTTTGATTTTACATTTGAAACAGCACTTGGATCCAAAAGCATTAGAACTCTTTCAACTAAGTTGCAGTTTCTAAAACGTCTGATTATCCTCGTCTTCCACCTGGCTTCCTTGTCTCTGGCTGTGTATTTACGGCCCGCGGAAATTGACGCTCAGCTCCTCAAGTGGCCCGAGGAAATAACGGACGTGGGACGTACAATTGCCGAATGCATTACAGTCGTCGGTGTTTTGGGCTACATTCTGATTCAGCTGGGTGGCGAAATAGTCAACGTTGGACTTCTTTCTTTCCTCAAGCAGCTGGTATACAATCCACCTTTGCTTTATTTAGACGCTTTCAAATCGCTTGCTTTGCCTCGAGACTTTCTTTTTGAAAAAAACATTCCTTTTGTCTCAGACTCAGATCTACATCACTGGTGAAATTTTTTTCTTTGCTCTCTAGTTTTAATAAAAATTTGTAGAAATTTGAAATCTGAAAATAATAAATATGTTTCGAAATACTTGAAATTGTTTCAAAACCTAAACATTATTTTCTAAAGTCCGAAATACGAATTGACAAAGCTGTTCTTAAATCATATTGAGAATATTGTAAAAAAGAAATTCGTTTTATGAAAGGAATTTTTCTACTGCACAACAAAATTTTGCTTCTACTTAAATAACAATTTTTTCTTTCAGTAGAAAGAGGCGATTATAGTCCGCCTCTTTAATTTTCACTAAAAACTCCAGATTTTGGAAAATTATTTAATTTTTCCAAGAATTAGGAGTGTTATACGAATTGGAAAAACTCTTCTTAAATTATTTTCATAATATTATATAAAAATGAATTAATTAAATAAAAGTGATTTTCTATAGTGCGCAACAAAAATTTTGGTTCTGCTTGACAAAAAGGTGTTGTATTTGTAAAATTTTAGTAGCTTACCAACCTTGATTAGTTTGTTTTATTTAATTTTCCAAATAAGAAACTCGACATTTCAATCAATGTGGACACAAGTTGTTGTGAACAAAATTTCGGTACAGTAGGAATTATATGACGTAATACATGGTTTAAAATTAATTAATTTCCTTACAATAGAAAGAGGCAATTATATCCAGATTTTTATAGTTTACAGTAGAAACTGAAGATTTTGTCGAGCCTTGCCATTCTGCCAAGAATTAAAATGTCATACGAATTGAGGGGCTGGATTCTGTAACCGCCTCTACATTTATACAGCCCAGGCCCCAGAACACTTTTCAAACAAATTTTTAATTTGCATTTTTAAGGTATATATTCTTATAAAAAATTGAATGGTACATCTTTTTTCTTCAGATAAAGAAGTTGTAACATTTGAAATTTTCAAAGTAAATCCGAAATCCTTATTTTGCAAGCCACCACATTTTTTTGTCGTTTTTTACTTCAACTCGCCTTAAATCAGTCAATTCATGTAATTTTTTGATAAAATTTACAGAACATATTTTTTGTGATATTGAATATTGTTATAGTAAATAACATCTTAATATTTTTGATTAAACAAAATTTACCTATTTTGTAAATTCAGCATTAAATTCTCAAGAAATCTGTCGAGTCCAATTTTTGAATTTTTGTTTGTCTACATTTTTATAGAACTACAAATGGTGAAAAAATGTTAGTTTTTAAAAAATTTTCTTTTTAACTATCTGTGCAAATTTTTCTCTGTGGCGTCATGCTTCAGGTTTGATGTAAAAGGGTTGAAGGAAGAAAAAAAATTGTTGACATGTCCAGTTATTTGTTATAAACAAATATTTGCAACAAATTGCATGTAGGATGGACTATGTTTTTGTAACGTAAATTTATGCAATGAAATCATCGATTCAGAGCAACAAGGTGAAATGCGCTCAAGAAAATGTGGTATCCGATATAATTTATTAACTGTATCAACAAATAATATAAACAAATGCATGATTGGACCTGTTTTAGGCAGAAGCAAACCGAATTCTCTTCCACTTGTCTTCGAATCTCATAGTCTGTGACATAAATTGATGTATTTTCGTTATATGATATAATTTGTTATAATTATTAACAGTTATTATTAAAAAATGTATGATTTGAACAATTTTATGCAGAGACAAACTGAATTTTCTTCCGATTGTCTTCGAATCTCATTGTCGGTGATACAAATTTATGTATTTTTGTCGTATAATATAATTTATTAAATTTATTAATAATTATTACAAACAAATGCATGGTGTGATTAGTCTTAGACAGAAACAAACTGATTTTTCTTCTTATTCATTTCAATTTCTTCTTTTTCCATCATTTTTGTATTTGAATTAGCCTTTTACATTCAACCTGAGGCCTGGTGCTATCCAGAAAAATTTGCACAGAAAATTAAAAAGAAATTTTTTTTGAATCAACATTTTTTTGCTATTTGCAGCCCTATAAAGTTTTAGTCAAACAAAAATTTTAAAATCAGCCTCGACAGGTTTCGTGAGAATTTCAAGCTGAATTTTTTGGAAAAAATATATGAATAATTATGACCTACAGGTTATTTTGAACATCGTTTTTTCATTTGGGCCACTGTGGGATGTACGAACTCGATGCGTGCATGTGGAAATATATCTTCTTTTGTAAATGAAAAAGAGTCTATTCATAGAAAAAAAGATCGAAATGTGTATTATTTCACATAAGTTGTTTAAATAATTAACGAAATTAGAGGTTTCAAAAATATGACCGCAAGAAATCACTAGCAAGCTATTTTTAGTCAATTTGGTAAAAAAAAATGATTCTATTCATGAAAGAATAATACATTTCAACAAAGTTTTACTGATTTTCAGTTACAGAAACGTCACTATACTTTTCCGAAGGATTTTGATACGCTGAATTTGAATCTGACTTCAGAATTGTTCTATTACGTCAGGTTTTTGAGATATTTTAACCTATAAGTTACAAAAAGCTGTTTTTGCCCATTTTTGAGGTTGTATAGCCCCACGGATTTTGTTTTTATAAAAAAAGTATACACATTATCTTAATATTTGTGTATTTTTTTTTCAACTGAAAATGTATTGACATAAAATAGACGCGATAAGTCAGTTATTTTTTCGAACAGGGAACAAGAAAATTGTTTAAAAATTAAAGCAAATTTAACGTTTTATTCCTTGTCAATCAAATCTCGAGGCCAAACTTTAAAATCATTTCGAGAAATATTCAGCATGGCTGCTTCAAATCAGCAAAAGTTACGGTATGTAATGTCACATTGAATACTACAAACACGAAAACTTAAAAGTGCGACATCTTAGCGAAAATATAAGATATTTGAGCAAACTCAGCAGCATTTGAAAGAGTAAGGTTTGCAATTTAAGATAATGTGTGTACTTTTTAAAGAAAAACAAAATCCGTGGGGCTACATAACCTCAAAAATGGGGAAAAGCAGCGTTTTTTACACTTCGAGGATAGAATATCTCAAAAACCTGACGTGATGGAGCAATTCTGAAGCCAGATTCAGATTTAGCGCACCAAAATCCTTCCGGAAAGTATAGTCACGTTTTTTAACTTACCATTGTTGGACTGTGTAATGAACACGGGCATTTACTTATGAGAGTTGTTTTTTAGCGAATAAAAACTATGATCAAATTACTAAATATGACAACAAACATTTATTTGCAAGACATTTGTATTTTATTCTGCGACAAGAAATTGAGCCTATTCATCAGGCGATGTCAAACTAATAATTTCAAATGACTAAAAAATAACTCGTGTTCGTTAATTTGTTTCCAAGAACATAAACAATTTTGTTCCTGCTTCGAAACATTATAAATTATTTCCATATAGATATTATATTGATTGAAGATACGTTGTATTGAATTTCAAAATCCGTAAACACTGGAATACATGAAAAACGAAATAATAAAATTGTTTATCTTTTGATAAAAAGAGATATATCGAGTGCTAATCGTGTTCAAGCGTACGAATTTTATAATTATAT
>NC_046664.1:93738074-93739933 GCF_010883055.1 Belonocnema kinseyi
GTTAGAGCACTTGTCAAAATTGACTTGTCATTGACTTGTAATTTGTAGTCATTGACTTGTAAAAATAGGTCGAGATAAGAAGTAAATATTTAATTTCATTTATCGCATTCTTGATCATCTTTGAAATGAATTGTATGCTACCTAATACATATCGAATCCCTGTATGATAAAAATGTTTTTTTTCGGACTATCAAAAAGATTAGGTTGCTATAGGCTTTTTTCTTATATATTTATGAATACCTCTACAAATCTGTGACCAGCCTTACAATAATTGTTTTTATAATTGAAATAGCCGCTCTCAGATTTTAATCAAATATTTCAGAATTATTATTGAGTCCACTGTATCAATGTACATCAACGTCATTGACTTTATCGAAATTCGTCTCAAAGACGACCTACTTACATCCGACCTGGGTTTTGTAACGTTTTAGCACCTTCGTACCCCAAATCGATATAACAGTTAATTGTCACGCAACTAACGTTATCCCTACTATTAGAATTGGTTTTGGGAGCTATTATTAGAAAACTTACCGTTTTTTATTACAGGAGATGTTATAATCTTTGCTAAAGAAAAGTAATTCATTCAGAGAAACATAAAAAATTCTCAGAGTAGGATATGTATCTAATGAACAAGTGATTTGATAAAAAAAAAGTATTTTAGTACTTAAATATAGGCGTTATTTTGCTGCCATTCATTAAAGTTGTATGTTTTTTTTTAATTTAGAAAGAAGCAACATGAAATGCAAATTCGCCCAAAAATTAAATTGTTTAATTAAGTAAGATTTCTACTCTGGAATTTTTTTTATTAAAAAATTATATTTTATTCTGAAATCAATAATATTACAATTCGAAAGCAATAAACCCTTTGAAAAAAAGTTTTTTTATCCTAGTCGTAATTAAAATTAAGAGAATTTAGTCAGTCATCAAAAAAGAAGTATGGGAAAACTTTTACCCCCCCCCCCCCCCCTCAACGTAAATTGACCTAATATTATACCAAAAGCACGAAATTAATTTCATGTCTTCATATTGTAGTAATATTGGTCACGGTTGGTCTTAAAAGTGCTTAACTTACCCCGCAAAGAACATCAATAGAAACCAGGAACCAGGAACTGCTACTATCAATATTGCATCCTCAGCATGACGATCCCCGGATAAACGACAAGGAATGCAGGCCAATATCAACAAGTTGCTGATAAGAAAAATAAATTTTGCCGGCTCGTGGCTCTGTATTTAAATAATTTGAAAACATATCAACATTAATAACTTTAAAATAACAATTTATTTGTTAATTTTTAGTAATATAATTTTATATAATCTTTTTCTAAAGAAAAAAAAAATAGAAAGCATCTGGTCAAGAAGACGTAATATTGGGAAAAATTTTAGTTTGTGAAGATCTATAAATTGAAGCATTTAAATTTAAATTCAGTCCAATTTAAATTTCAGAGACGCTTCACGTTCGGAAGCGTTTTCAATTTAAATCGTGTGTGTACATTTAACTCCTAAAAGCATTTGAATTTGTATAGACGTTTGTATCAAGGATGAAGGAGGTCTTAGAAATTAAATGGCTCAGCAAAACGTGGAGTTTCTACTGAAAACTAACGATTCGGACTATAATTGTCTCTTTTTAATGGAAGAAAACTTTTTGATTTAAGAAGAATTTAATTTTTTTGACAGACTCTGCATGAGGTGGAGAAAATTCCTTTCATAAAATGAATTCTTTTTTGTATGAAATTATTAAAATAATTGAAGGATAGTTTTGTCAATTGTGGGTCCGGATGCAATAAGGGCACATAAAATTTTTTCGTGCGAAAACAAAGTCCCCTGGAGGCTTTAGAAAAAATTTTCGAATTTTAATTTTC
>NC_046664.1:93740033-93745624 GCF_010883055.1 Belonocnema kinseyi
GCGCATACTTTGAATAAAATATTTGTTATCATTCTCTTGAAATAAATGTGTTTTTTTCTTGAAAAAATACCGGTTTCATATGTATACACCTGGTAATTGAAAATTCAACCTTCTTTAGGTCCAAGTGTCAGTCTACTAAAAAATCGTATTAAGAAACGCCTCTCTTTTTTCGTATTACCTCAACGATATATTCAGTTGAAAAGATTTAAAAACCCCTTAGAAAACTGATTAAATGTCGCGTCGATTAAGCCCATTTAAGAAAGTTTGACCAATTTTCCGTTTTGACCGATTTTGGAATCACAACTTCCGCTTTCTGCATGAATCAGAGAAGTAAATCAAAAATATTTAAACATTAGCGAAATGAAGTTTTTAACTCTTCTCTTTAAAATATG
The DNA here is from genome assembly GCF_010883055.1 of Belonocnema kinseyi. Lineage (NCBI taxonomy): Eukaryota > Metazoa > Arthropoda > Insecta > Hymenoptera > Cynipidae > Belonocnema > Belonocnema kinseyi. Next base: position 93,740,426 of record NC_046664.1, read on the forward strand.
GCCGAGAAATTAATTAAATATTGACTACAGTGGTTACTGTAGTATTTCGCCTGTTCGTATCGAAGTTCGACTTTCGCTCGAGGAACCGATGATAATTTGAGAAACAGTAAATATACTGTCTATGACATATTTCAAGGGGCACTTATTCCAAGCCTTGCTTGTTCAAAGTCCCCCATGCTAAGATATTCCAAGTGGAGCAGTTCTGCCGCCTCCCGCCACTGTTCCGATATGGTTACGCTCGCGTAAGTGGCTGCGCAATTAAAAAGAGGCCCGAAGACCGGGAAGCCCTCGTTGGTTTGAATTGAGTATTTTAGCATGACATCATGGGAATGCATACGACTGTTGGGAGAAAATATTCAAAACGTAAAAGTATGTCATAAATATAGGAATAGTAATATTTGTCAAGTGTACAATGTATGTTCTTAATTATGTTCTATTCCTTCGTCGAACCGATAAAAGGATAAAATAGAATTGCGCAAATGCATTCTACACTTAAAAAATAATACTATTTCGCACTGTCATCTAATTTGGCTATAATTTGTCTCTTTTACTTGAAAGTTCAACTATTTAGTTGTAAATGCAACTGTTTGGTTAATCATTTATTTTGTTTTTCTTGAAAATTCATCTTTATAGGTTAAAAGTTCAACTGTTTTCTTAAAAATTAAACTACTTTGTTAAAATTTCAGCATTTTTATTTGAAAATTCAAAAGCTTTTTTTGAAAATTTGTCTTTTTCGATTAAGAATTAACATGCTTTGGACTTAAATTTTTTTTTTTTTTGATTGAAAATTCAACTTTCTTGGTTGTGGTTCAAACTAATTCTGTTTTGTTTGAGAATTCAACAATTTGGTTTAAAATTAGCCACTGAAAGTTAAAAAGTCAACTATTTGTTTAAACATGCTACTCCTTTGCTGCAAAGTCTAACTATTTGCTTGTAAATGTAACTGTTTGATCTAAAATTAATTTGTTTGTTGAAAAATCGTCTTTTTAGGGGTAAAAAGTACATTTCCCAGTGGCCAAAAAAATTAATAATGTCGTAGAGACGTCTTTGGGACATCTCTAAGACGTCTTTTATAACAAGTCTTTTGGTCATTTTAGGGATGCTCTTAAAACGTCTGATGTCAGTACGAAAGATATCCCGAGGACGTCTATGTCCTTAAGACGTCTTTAGGTCGTCTTTAGTTCATCTTTAGGACATTGGGCGTCTTAGAGACGTTGATTGGCCTGGCGTAGGACGTCCTTGGAACGTCCCAAGGACGTTCTTGGGATTTTCGTAGTTTTGTGCCCACTGTGTTTTTTCTAAAATCATTAGATTTTATATCATGAAAACTCAACTCTTTTGTGAAAGTATATCTTTTTTGTTACAAACTTGATCTTTTTTTATTGAAAATTCAATTAATTTGCTGAAAATGCAATATATACGTGGATTTGGAATCTTAAGCGTTTTATATTGGATTCAATATGGTACCCATACATGCATTTTATTTGAAAGAATTTATTCCCCAATTATATCCATATGTTTGTAAAAATTTTCCTTAGTCCTCTGCTTTGAGATGAGAGGTACCATTATAAAGTTTGCTAAGAAACTATATTTTGACTTGAAGAAGGTAAATAGGGGGAAGGTCGCATTGGGGGTTCAAGCGTTGCGTGATGATCTTTGATGAAAAATGAAGGGATCGAATAAGTGTTGAAAATTAGGTAATCTGGTTTTTGAATGGCCCCTCAGTGATAATAAATAATCTTTTAAATAACTATAAATGATTTTAATGAAATTTTGGGAGATTTGTATTTTGAGAAAGAATTTCAGTTATATGTCGTTCGTGGACCTTTAGAACGTTCCTGGAATTTGATATCTTGGCGTAACGACACTTTGACGAACTTCTTGTTCCTGTATGGTGTCAGGATGTCGTTACTGGAATCGTAACTCCACGATATTCCGTGAGTCCAGTCGTGAGAAACGATGTTTCTTGAAGCGTGACATATGTGCGACACGTGAATGTAATGCTGACTGCCTTTTCACTTCATTCACGTGTAATCACCCGTGCCTAATAAAAACTTGTAGTATCTTATTCACTACCTTATGTTACACCTAAAAAGAAACAAACTAGCAATCACTTTTCCGAAAATATTTTCATTTACGGAGGTATTCATGTACTTTGGGATAAAACTGAAAAGGTTTAAAAATGTCAAGAAACTTGTTGCTACGATGATTTCCAAAATTACAAGAATTATTAGTGATTTAATGGAGTTTCAGAAACAAATTCAAAGTTCTTTTTTTATAAAGGTAACTAAAAATGTCTTCGCGATGACTTGTCGCTATGATACTTTCCAACATTTACAACAGTTGATGATTACTTAAAAAATATTTATAAGCAAATTTAGAGCTTGGCTCTTTTTAAACATTGAGAAAGACATTCTTAGTTGATTCCGTAAACAAAATTATGCCTATTGATTTTTTTCTATAATAAATAACAAATTGACAATAATGATTAATTATATAAACACTTATCATAAACCAATTAAGAATTAAACTATTTTTCAAATAATAGGATCAATTTTTGCAATTAACAGGCTCAATTTTTTATGGAATCAACTTAGAGTTTCTTTGCGATGCCTTATCGCTATGATGTTTTTCAAATTTTCAATAATTATTAATCATTAATACAGATTTTATAAACAAAGAAAGTATCATAGCAAATAGTAATCAGACAAATATTCTTAGTTGATAACGTAAACAAAAATTTAGCGTATTCGCTGAAAAATAAAAAAACCTCTGAATTTGCTAGATGGCATCCATTTTCATTTAATCATAATACAACAGTAATTTTTTTAATTTTCTTGCCAAAATTATGGATTCAAATGAGCTAAATATGTTCAATTCCGAAAAATATCTTATGTTTATTCATTTATTTATATTGTAAGAAAATGTTTTAAAAAATTATTCTCACCTATTGAATTTTATTTTTAGATAGCTTTAGCACATATATGGAACCTTCTTAGATTAATCCGAAAATATTAAAGGAATGTCAATTCTGAAAATTAAAAAAAATCAATATTGCTGACAAATAGAAAATTAACCAACTTTTCTTATAAAAAAACTAAACACATACATTTTTTCGAAATCTGCAAATATTTCGTTAAAAAATGCTCAAAATGGCTGCAGCATAAAAAATGTTTTTTTTTTTTTAAATAAATTGCTGAATTAATAAATCATTCTCTTTTATTTCGAAAATAAAAAATTTCATGAAATATTCACAAAGCGTAGCTTTTCAAAAAAGTTCAATTTATCCAGAGGAAATTCACTTATCTTTCTTCAATTTTTTACATTTTGAATATAAATAGCAAATTTCTCTCAGTTAAAAAATTTAAAGAAACTTTTAAGATGTTCTCTCAGATATATTGCAGAAAAAAATAATTGCTCTGGATCACTCGTACCGGCAATTGGAAAAGCCTTTGTATTATTGGAAGTAAATCTCGAATATTATCGTGTACATTTAAAATAGTTGAGATAATTCGTTTCAGTATTTAATATTAATTATACGAATCTCTTGTTTCACTGAGCATTGGTATAAATAAAAGAGGTTTATTTGAACACCTCGAAATAAATTTTATCGAAATAGTCATGGAAATGAAAAATTTAAAACTTGAGCCTATATAATTATAGAATTACTTATAGAGAAAGATAAAAATTGGAACGGAGAACATAAAAGTTAGTGAAGGAAGATATTTTGAAAACAGAGAGAATTTAAATTTTTCTTTTTGCTTAGAATGCAGGAAGGAATTATTTCTTTCAAGGGTTTTAGAAATATGTCGACAGTGCCTTTATTGGCAGAGAAACGTAATGCACGTGGAGAGAAGTACTCGTTGCCGAAAAGGGGAAATGGAAAAAGAGGTTGGTGGATTTTTATCCACCCATAAAACCCCCTTTCCACTGCTCGATCAGACGCAGACCCAGTCGAGCTTTTTTATTTACTCCATACATATGTATACGCGCGACTGCTGGAGATGAGAGTCGCGTAGGAAGAATTATTTCAATGGGAGGTATCGATATTCCCTGACCTGGTAACTTAAATGCCTTTAATCTTTCATCAAATTTGCACACATATACATTATCTTCTACAATTTTTCACTTAAAAAGACATATTTTATATTCACCAAATTAAAACTCCTTAAGTGGATTACTTTTACATTGATGTGAGAAAATTGTTTAGCTCGACTAAAAAAAATTTGTTGCCTCGAAAAAATTGATTTGTTGCTCTCCGTATAACAAAACTGTTTTTACAATCCAACATTTGAGACTTTTTGAGACTCTTTTTTCGTCAAACAAAATTGTTTTGTTGGTATAACCCAATATTCATATTCAGTTAACAACATTATTTTGTCATCAAAATAAAATATTTTTTTTGGCTTTACATAGTTCGTTAATTAACCCAACTTAACCTTTGTAAGCTTAACAAAGTTATTTGCTTGCCTTAAATAAACTCTTATGGTCTCATCACAAAATAGTTTAGTCAACGCATTTGGATAATTTTTTGGTAAGAAGCATGTCCTTTGTTTTCTCAAAATCTAAATACTAGTTGTAAAAAACATGTTTTGTAGCTAAAAGTAATTTGGTTATTTATTAAATGGTAATTAAAATTAGTTTTCATTATATAGCAACTTATTTCAATTAATTTCACTGAATAAAAGAAGTTAAATTAACTAATTTTATTCATTGATCGAAATAAGTTACACCCAACTCTCGGTTTAGTAACAGTGTCTGAGATTGCCTCAAACTCACCTTGTAACTAAATCAGGGGAATCGAAACGTAAACAGTCAGGGCCACCTGAACCGTTTTCAATTAGAATGCGTAATATAGCGCAATATATTTGACTGAGTACCCGCCTACTGCGCCTTTCTATTATGCTGCTGATGTTTTTCAAACAAGATTCGCAACAGTCTCTTTCCCTGCCCTCTGAGAAAAAGCGACGGCCAGTAATTCTAGGAATTACGAAGTCGCGGGTTACTAAAACGCGGCTCGGGTGTACTTTGAAATAAGTAAATTTGAATTACGAGGGCAGTTCAATAAGTCCTTAGAATGAAGTATAAAAACAATTTCCTGTGGAAATCCACTGTTTGGATTGTTCCTTTGTCTCAGGAGTGTAATGGTGTATCCATGTTTCATCCACAGTCACAAATTGACGAAAAAATTCCTCACGA
>NC_046664.1:93745724-93749061 GCF_010883055.1 Belonocnema kinseyi
CAACGAATCCGAATTTATTTTTATATTGCTCTTTCGACCATTGCAGTTTTTTCTATTTTCTATGGGAAAAATTAGAAATACGCAGAATGACTATCTTTACTGATGTTTTTTGACACTTCACAGTCTTTCCTACGGATTGAAGAATCTTTCTTTTGGTATGCGTACAATTACTTAATCATTTATCATTATATTTTCATAAACTTAGTAACTTCAAGTTTAATATTCACAATAGTAATTCTTGACACAGTGAAGATATAGCCTAGCCTAGATATAGCCTCATATACTCTGATGAGGGCTTCACACAATGGGCAAAAAATATTTGTGCACAAATCAATTTTGAGCCTATACTATTCATTTGATTTAGACATTTTTCTATAGATTAACATTTTTTCATAACTTTTCAGAAGTACCATTTTTTGAAAGATTTTTAGATTTATCAAGCAAGGTTTAACATCGGGCTAGAATTATCTACAAAAAATTTCTCGTAGGTAAGCATAATTAAAAATAATTGTTTATCACGTTATAAATAAAATAAGTAACAAATTTTTTTTTCGGGAATGGCAATGTTTAGCTCATTCAAGTATAGATTTTTGGTATTAAATTTGAGATAAATTAAGGTTACATTACGATAATTGCAAGCAGATGATATTTGGAAATTTTTAAAACAATTTTTAAAAACAAATTGACAGTTTGATTATTTTTCAAGGAATAGGTTTAATTTTTTGACGGCAGCAACAAAGAAATAATTTCTCGATTACACTTTGCTATAATACATTACAAATTGACTGAAATTAATAATTACTTAAACGATTTTCATTAACAAATTCAGGCTTCGGCTATTAAAAAAAACCAATTAATAATGTATTTTTGATGACTTTTTCGATATGATTATGTGAAAAATAACAAGCAATATTAATTATTTTAATCATTTCCATACAAAAATACAGAGTTAGGTTATTCTTCTAAGAATAAGCTCAATTTTTTGCGGAATCAACTAATACTTTCCTTTTCGTGGACGTTCGCTATTATAATATGCAAATTCACCAGAATTATTAATTATTTTATAATTTTTCATAAACAAATTCAGAGTTTGGCTATTTTTCAAAGGATAGGCTCAATTATTTTACAAATTTAACTAAGAAAATCTTTCCGATGCCTTTTTATAATGGTAATTTACAAATTCATGTAAATGTTAAATTATTTAAATAACTTTCGTTAACAAATTCAGAGATCCGCATTTTCAATGAATATACTTAATTTTTAACGCAATCAACTAAGAATTTCTATGCGATGACTTTTCGCTATTATGCTTTTAAAATAGACATCAATATTGTTAATTATTCAAAGAGTTTTTATATACAAAGAAAGTATCATAGCAACTAGCAATCAGAAAGACATTCTTTTTTGACGACGTAAACAAAATTTGAGCGTATTTGATGAAAAATAGCTAAACTCTGAATTTGATTATTAATATTGGTTAATTAATCAAAAATTTTGTCATTTGGAAGATATTATAGTAAAGAGTCATTAGAAAGACATTCTTAGCATATTGCTCGAACGAAATTGAGCCTATTCATTGAAACATATAAAAATGTGATTTTTTTGTAAAAAATTGTTTAGACAATTGCCAAATGGCACGCATCTTCAATTGATCTTAAGGAAACATTAATTTCTATCATATTTTATACCAAAATCCTGGATTTAAATTAAATAAACATTACCAATCCTGAGAAGTAACTTTTGTTAATTAATTTGTTTGTAACACAATGACATTTTTTTAAATCTTTCTCTTCTATATGGAGATTATTTCCAAATAGTTTTCGCACAGATATAAGACCTCTTTTTATAAATCCGAAAATCTTTAAAAAACGGTATTTCTACAAAGGTTCCAAAAAATGTAAACTTTACTAAAAAATAAAAAAATTACAAAATTATTTATCAAGAATCTAAATAACCAAATCTTTTTTATATTTGAAAATCTTGTATAGAAAAAGTCCAAACCAAATGAATAGAGTTAGCCAAAAAATTGATTCATCCAAAGAATTTTTTTGGTCCCACTGTGCGTCGTAGTAGACGGCGTGTATTCATCAGCTTCATTAATAATTATTTATTATTATATTAATAATTCTTGAAAATAATATTAATAATTATAATTATAATATATTTTTTCAAGATATTCTTGACGTGATTGAAAACAGAAAAAAGCTTGTCTACTTTTGTGTTGGATATTCACCATTAATTGAGGCATAACATTTTTATTCAAAAAGAAAATAATTTCAGTTGTTAAAAAAAAAAGAAATTTGTATGAAATTTCCCAGACACCGGCTAAAATAAAACCTGAAAAGAATAAAAAGCAGCAAAAATTAATCTAGCATTTTTCTGTGAAGCGTATATACCGTTGAAATAAAATTCACCGGAAAACCAAATCAAAGAACCCAAACAAACATAATTTCAGGAAGTCATCAATTTAAAGTAAAATGTTAACTCAAATTTCCTTTGATAAAAATGAAAAAATTCACAATGATAAATAAGTAACTACATATATGTTTTAATTGAAGTCGGCTAAAGGCCTGGAAAATGATAAAAACGAACGTTGAAAGAAAATGTAGGAATGTTTTCTTTTTTATGTTCTCAAAATAAATAAGGATAATAAAATTATTCATTCTATAGGGAAAACCTTCCTACAGTAGGTAATCGTTAATTAAGAATACTAGTACATGTAAAATAATTAATTAAAATAAATAAATAGTTACGATACTGTACGTATTCATAAATTAAAATTAGTCATTTTTCTTGTATTTGTGCTCTTAATTAATGATTATCCACTGTATGGAGGTTTCCCCTATACCTAAAAGTTTCATTTCAGACCTTTAGTCATTTCAATTTTAATAACTCATTTAGGTGGACTATAAGTTATTAACTAAAAAGACTTAATTCCTATTATTCAGTCATTAATTAAAATTATTCCATTTTAATTAACGTTCATAAATCTGCTATTACAGCGAAAAATATTCGACCAATACAAGACATTTCATTAAATAGAAATAACTGAATTGTACAATGAAAAGTATTTCACTAATTTACTAAGTTTTATATTTAACATTGATTTTTCTTGAAATGTATCATTTCATATGATGTAGGATATACTAATTTTCGAGCTTTTGTACTCTCAAAATCTGAATCAGTTGTATAAACTGTTGTTTAGCAAAAAGTCTTTCACTAATTTATTGAATTGTACGAGGGTAGTTCAATAAGTCCTTAGAATGACCAACAGATGGCGCGCGAATCGCTCCAAATCATCTGTTTTCACTCAGCACCACTCCCGACTAGATATATG
>NC_046664.1:93749161-93765063 GCF_010883055.1 Belonocnema kinseyi
ACACACACACACACACACACACACACACACACACACACACACACACCGAAGAGTGAGAAACTTCCAGCATGAGCTTCAGGAAAATGCTGCAATCACACAAGTAGTAATCGCCTGTGCGTAGGTGTATCACACACTATTTTTTGCAAAAAACACCCGAGAAAATTATTTAGTACTTTTTTTATTTTAATCTTTTTTCCATTAATTCGCGAAATTTCATGAATTACTTAAATTTAGAGAATTTCGTGAATTTCATGAATTCTGTAAAATCCTTGAATTAAATTAATTCTATGAATACCGCCAATACCATCAATCCTGTGAATATTCCATCAATTCTGTGAACTGACTGAATTCCGTGAATTCAATGATTTTCGTGAATTCCCTGGATATAGACACACACACACATTCTCTAAAGAATATTTTTATTTTGCCAGTGTGCAAAGTTAAGCATCTCTGAAGTCCGCAAGCGCGTCCATTGCGTCGATTCGCGAAGTAGGCAATTTTCAAAGTGCGCAGGCGTTATTATTCTTTCCCTGTTGGATTGAAGTACCTTGCATATTATTTAGAGGCGTGGGAGTCCTCACTTTCGAGGTGAGTGTTGAAAAAAATTGTATACACCATGAACATACAGATTATTAGATATTAATATTTTATTCGAAGCTGAAAGAGAAAAAATCGTGTTAGAAGAAGTCAGCGCTGTCGGGAATCGAACGCATGAGTACGAGGCAGTAGAACAAAGATATTTTCCTGTGATAAAAAAAACGATGAGATTTAAGCAGTTTATTATCCTCATAAATTTCGGTGCATATGACTTTATTCGGCATGGAATGTTTTGAATGGGAATTTTCCCAAATCATTACATTCAAATGTTTTTTTCTCTTCTTGCACCTTCCCCTTTGAAATGGTAATTATTCCTACCTACTTTGCAACTTATGTTATTTAAACTGCTACTTATTGCAACTATGGTTTTATTATTTAATTTGTGAATATCACTTTTTCTTAAATTGAATTTGCTATTGGAAATATTAATATGTCTAACTTTGAATGGCAATTATTAAGTTATCAGGATATTTATTTACTGTATATGGAAAAAGTCTTGGAAAAAGTATTTCTTTGTATCTCTGCGGTAATAATACTATTTCCTCAACTATATCCTAGACTGCCATTGAACTCTTGTAAAAATAAATATAATGTTGCCAAATTTTACAACCAATATTTTCTCTGTGTATAACCGAGCCAAGCGTTCCTTATCTTCGATTATTATCGAACGAAAAGTCGCAAGTATTAGCATCCATATAAGAATGTGCGTCCAGTGAATGGTTCTTGGCGAAAACAAATCTTTTTCTGTATCAAGTTTCTATCATTTTGCTCAAGGTTATTTTAGTTTTGTTTTTGGTAATGTTTTTACTGTTTATTTTGTATGTGTTTTTTGTTTCCATTTTTTCTCATAAATAATAGAATATTTCGTTGGATTTGACCCACGAATTGTTTACCGCAAAAAATCTATGCATCACGGGATTACCTATTTTATTGTTGATCTTCTGATATACTGGAGTGGTATCATTGTTGTTTTGTATAGGAATCTATTGATCAAAGCGGATGCCAGAAATCGTAAAACCAAACTGGATATAAGCGTGAGGAGTAATATTTGCAACTGTTGATGCACCTTCTTATTCAATTTATATGGAAACAAGAAGATGTTATTGCCGCAAACAAAAAATGAAACCTTTACTTGCGAAAAATGTATTTATAAGATAAATTTAACCCTGTAATTTACATAATTCTCTTTCCAAAAAATCTCTTTTCGAACTCGTGAAATATCGTATTGGCACCCTATATCATTTTGCTATGAGGATATTTACAAAATTTATTAAGTTCTTTGAATTTATAGTTAATTTCAGTTCATCAATTTGATAGAAAAACTGAATTGATCCGATTCTCAAGATTAATTGAGGGGTTTAGGTTTAAAAGCGGGTAACAGTTTTTTTAATGCGTTTTTCGTTTGTTTTTGCATTTCCTAATCAAACGTGATGTCCTTAATATGAAGACGTTTCGAAAGCATTACATTATTTTATATAGTTTTTGAAGAATTATTCAACAAGGTTAAGCTCGGTACTAACTGCAGAGGTACCAAGGTACAAAAGAGGGTATCTGTAAATTAGGTCTTACAGAAAATAGAGATTTGGCTGGTAAAATCTGAGGATATTGAAAGCAAGACTAAACATACAGCTATTTGGCGGTTATCGATCAAATATAGAGGAGATTTCAGTGGCGGTTTTCTACAGAAAGTATTTCTCGTATAGCTAAAAAAATTGTATTCTTAAGCGAACAAGTTTTCGCGTAAATTAGCAGGTTTCGAAATTCTACCAAAGAACATTATAATTGATAGGTTTTTCCAATTTGGCCAGTGAAAACTATAAATCTGCAGGAAAAAAAATTGGCACGAAATCTCAGAAGGCAAGTGAAATGTCGACGCTCCACTGACAGATATACCCCCTTTTTACCTAGATCCTTCAACTACATGTCATAAATTTCGATGAGTAGCAGCTGTTGGGCGTTAGTTGTTGTGCCATGCCTCAATTATAACCATATCACATTCATCAAATGAAATTAAATAATCATATTTTTTTATAAAGTTAAACTATTTTGGTTGAAACTTAATTCTTGTTGGCGGAAAAGTCTAATATTATAACTTTGGTCAAGCATGATTGTTTTTAGGTTAAAAATATATCATATGGTTCCAAATTCAACCACTGTGTTGGAAAGGTATTATTTTTTTATGAAAATTCAACAGTTTTGTTGAAAATTCGTATTTGACATTCATTTTTTCTGCTTTTTCTCGTTCGAGTACACTGGTACTTCTTTCCATGGATATAGAAATGCTTGCGATGTATGCTTTATTCCTGCTGTTTTGCCCCAACTTCTACCTTCCATGAATGAGCTTTTTGAATTCCAGTAATTTCTTAAACCTTTTCCCACTCTTTTTCCTTTCTTTCTCGAAAAGTGGCAACTTTCTTAGATGAAATAAGTATGAGATTGATGGTGCAGTGAGAAAACTATATCGCATGAATTACAATATATACCGTAATTCCTGCGCTATATATTGTAATTATCGTATTATAATAGCGCAAAATCGTGATATCGCACTTTGCAAGCTTTTACCTCATATACCGCATAATTGTGCAATTTATAACGTAAGAATTTAAGTTTATTACGCTATCACACTGTATATTTTTTTTTGTGACCTCGCCGAGGGCTCGAGTAGAGAAATTAAAAATAAGGTTTACATCGACTCCAGGTGAAAGATTCACCGAAACGAAAAATAACCTTGCCAGATAAACTTTACATGAATCAAAGATAATTTCCAATGTTTAACTTTGCCTGGATAATCTTTCGCCTTATAATCGCTCCATTTTTATTCGAGGTGTAGCGACAATTACGATACGAATACGAATATGTTTAATTTTTAACCGTTGCAAGTCTTACCTGCAGCAAATTTAAACTTTTTTCAGTGATTGCTTTAAATCTGGTGTCCGAATTTATAGCTCGAAATCACTCATACATTGCCTTTTTCCCTTTACTTCTAAGGACGCCGTAGCAGACGACAGCAACAAAATTTAACTTAATTTTTTTCTGTGATATTATAGTGCATTATAATATCGTACAAAGCTCCGGTACCTGCTTGTACGTTATCATATTGCGCTTCCTTGCAATATAGAGGTTTTGCGATATCATTGCGCGATATCTTTTTCTCTGTCTGCTGGTATACTTTTTCACTTCTCGAATAAAGGAAACTGCATACCTATAGATTATATGTAAGATTTCTTTAAGTTATGGTCAGATGCAGAGTGCTGCCCTAAGCTGCCATCACCATCACATTGTCTTTTTCCGTTTCCAGTAGCTGAGAAGATCCACTAGTTCTTTTAAGATGATTTAGTCACTTTATAATACTGATAGCGATTTCTGAAGTGAGCTGCAGCACCATCTGTTATTATAGTGATTTATTTTAATTTATGAGGGTTCGAATTTTATTCTGCACCTCCAAGAGCGCCCATTATAAGGACAATTAGTTTAACAGAATAATCTGGGTACAATCGTTGCAACTCCCTTATAAGGTCTCGATACCTCTCTTTCTTTTCATTCTCCTTGGTTATGATGTTTTTGTCAGCTGGTGCCGAAAATTCGATAACGAACATGGTTCGGTTCTCGAAGTCAAGAAGAACCATGTCAGGCCTTCAGTGTGCAACAGAAGCAATTGCCGAGAATATAAATTTCCAGTAAATGCGGCACTTCCCATTTTTGACAATTGACTCGATTTCCCTAGGAGCGTTTAGAGGAGTGATATTAAAGTTAATGCCGTAAGAGTGACAGAGATGGTAATAAAGCACTCTTAGTGCCGCATTGTGCATTTGGATGTAGGTCGTTCCCGCATGAGTAGGACAACTAGATAGTATGTGAGCTAAATGTTCGGGGTGTGCATGGCACGCCCTGTAGCTATCATCGGGAATGTCTTGGCTCAAAATGTGGCGAGGGTATGTGAAGGTGGAAATGACACCGTCTTGGCATGCCAAAATGAAACCCTCCGTACCAGACTTCAATCCGGGCGATTTAAAGAAAGCAAACGTTAGCTCACACGACATTGACTGATCCTCCACATTTCTGTGAAAGATACCGTGCATCCTCGTATTGAGGAGTTGTTCACGAAAGTTTTTCTCTTGTGCTTTCTTAATCCGGGCTTTCAGGAGTAAGTACTAGGGATAGATAAGATTTGATGCATTTTGCTCACCCCTAATACTGAAGTTAAGTCCAAGTGTTTCAGCAGCCTCCTCCGCTTCTTTGTTCGGAAACGCTCCTTTGCCCACTTCTTTGTGATTTCTGACCATTTTAAGAAGAGGGTCTCTTCCATTTGCGACTCTATGTGCTGTAGTCGCGACACAGAAGATTTAAGATGCATGCTTTTGTTCATGTGCATTACCTTTCTTGTCCCGATATCAAGGAATCTCAGCTCGTTCTTCGTCCGTGGAAGTACACCAAATGAATAGAGTACTACCGGGACGGTAAGTATGTTCGTTGCAGATACTTTGTTCCTCGCCGAAAGTTCGGAAAACCAAATTTGCTAGATGAGACGTTTTGTATCTGCTTCGGAGAGAATCCTTTATAGATGTAACATCCTGAATACGGCACTGTGGCACGCCCAGGTATGTATAAGTCTCTCCAGCGTAAAGGTGTCGTATAGCCCTTCTATTAACGAGATCAGGATCTTCAGGGATGCCATTAAGTTTTCCTCGCTTCAAATAAACCTTGGCACAATTGTCTAACCCAAATGCCATTCCAATTTTCTTAGTATATCGTTCGAAAATCCCTAGAGCTAGATGTATTTGCTCTTTGTTTTTAGCATAGATCTTAGGATCGTCCATGTAAAATACATAAGTGGCCTTGTACTTTCGATTTGCAGGTTTGCCGCACAAGTACCCGTCGGAATGGCGAAGTGCTAGAGATAGTGGCAATAGTATCCGTATTCTCTCAACAATATGCTGTCTGATAGTCAGTAGCTTTGACTTGTTAAGTGTGTGATAACGGGTCCGGAGTTCGCGCGCGAACTATCGAACCTTGGCTGTAAAATTCCTGTCAGATATGATGTAGTCAATCACACACTGAATGCGGGACGCGTACTGTCTTGTCCAGCCTATCTTTATGGCAAGATGATGCATTCTTTGGTCTTATGATCAACCGTTTATCTTGTTTTACGTTTCGCATCGGCTAAAGCTCTCGCTGCATTATACACACAATAATTGATAGCCCAGAGGTCGCATTCTTCAGAAAAATGTTCACGAAGCTCGTCATCCATTTCAGCCATATCTTTAAGCTTGAAAGAAACCTTGGTGTTGATATTTCTTCGGGTCACAAAGCATCGCTCTTCCTCTATTGGATGCCTGCTCGCGGTTGGTCTTAGTGTCGCCTCTCTTTCTCTGTTGCCGGCTTGTTCTACCTGTGGTAGAATAGGCGTTCTGATTATTGAGCCCCCTTTTCGGAGTAGTTCGTCATGGTTCCGTAGACGTTGCTGCGAAAAGTGCGATAGCTCCGGGTGTTTCTTGCACCACAGAGCATGCATCCGTGCCATGTAACCCCGTCCAGAGGCCACACTCACATCGTAGCACTCTAGCAAGAATATATATATATATATATATATATATATGCGTGAGTGTTCGTTTTCATGTGTGCATGTGTATGAATTTATGTGTTTTTTCTTTTTTAGTTGAAAATTCAATTACATTTTTGTATGAACCTTCTACCCTTTGATTTTTATTCAATTGGTTTTGAATTAAAATACAAATATTTTTTGGTAAAAAACAACTATTACCTATTTTATGGAGAATTCATCTTTCTTGGTAGAGAATTCAACTGCTTGGTTGTAAGTAAAACTTTCTTGTTTAAAGTTATATTCTTTTAGTTGACGATTTATAATTTCAGTTTGAAAATACATCTCTTTTGGTTGGAAATTTAACTATATTGTTGAATATTCGTTTTTTTGTTGTAAAAAATTAATTTTTTGACTGAAAAGTTGATTGTCCCATTTTTTGTTAAAAATTTATATTTTTGAATGATAATTTATTAATTATTCTTTAAAATTGAATTGTTTTCTTCCAAAATCAAGTTTCTTTGGTTGAAAGTAGAACTCTTTTATTGAAAATTGATCTCTATCAGTCAAAATTGGACTGTTTTGCAGAAAATTCTCTTTTTTAGTAGGAAATTTTTATAAAAAGAAAATTGATCTACACCTGTCATCAGAATCACCAGAGCCATCCATAAGGATAGAGTTTCAACTAAACGTTTAGTTGAAACTCCATCTCTTTTGTTAGAGATTTCATCTCTTTGGTAAGAAAACCAAATATTTTTGGTTATAAGTTGATTTATTCTGGTTGAACATTTAACTCTGTGTGAAAAATTGGTCTTCTTAGTTTGAAAACACATCTATTTTGGTAGAAATTTCATCTTTTTTAGTTCAAAAAGCAACTTTTTGTTAATTATTAATATCAACTATTACATTTTTTGGTTAAAAACTCGATCTTTTCGGTAAAAATTAATTTTTTTTAAGTAAAAATTTAATTATTTTAGTTTAAAATTTATCATTGAAGTTAAAAAAATCTAACGAAAATTTAACTACTTGGTTGCAAATTAATATTTTTTGTCAAGAATGCTTCAATCTTTGAACATTTTTTTGCAATTCAAAGTTTTCTAAAGCATTTTCTATTGATTCTAGCAAGTTGTGAATTCTGAGATTCAAAATTTTCCTAAACATTCCATATTTTATAAATATTATGTCAGTCAGGACAATGCCTACGACTTTCTGTAAAAAATGTAACAGCATTCACTTACTTCGTTATTTGATTATGAAAGAATAGATTTTGCATTTCTATTGCAGAATTAAATAAGGATAACTTTGATAGAAAACAATTATATTCGAATAAAAGAAAAATGAATACAGATTCGGATCTTATAAGATAGAATTTTGTATCTTATTTTTCCGATCCGGCATTTACTTTCTATCTAATAAATTTAAAAATTAAATTGCATATTATTTCTTTCTCAAAGAAATGATTATATTTTCCGAAACAAGGCACTTGTCCATGTCCCATGTCGGACGAATTGAAATATAAAAAAAGGTTCTTCAGAAAAGATTTTTCTCTCATAATAACATATTCGAAAGAAACAAAAAAAAAACTCATAGAAAAGAGTTATTCATTGAAAAAGAAAAATGTTTAATCTAGTATTTCATTAATTTAAATTCGATTATGTTTTAATAAATAAATTGTAGACTGTTGTAAATCTCTTGGTAAAATCTTCCAATTAGACTTAGAAAACTTAAATCTTCCTAATCGTCTTTTTAATAAAATGAAAATTAAATATTTTTTTTTTTAATTACAGGGCAGTACGTCTTACGGGCCCATTTGTCACAATGGTCTACAGTATGATAACAGGAGATATGCTAACGTTTGGTATCATATATACAATTGTACTTTTTGGGTTTTCCCAGTCGTTCTACTTTCTCTACAAAGGCTTTCCAGGGGTGAAATCAACCCTCTTTCACTCTTACCACTCAACTTGGATGGCGTTGTTTCAGATAACCCTCGGCGATTATAGTGTAAGATCTTTATGTGCGATCATATAATAGCTTTATTATCATAATCCCCCATAAACAAATTCGGATACCCTGTTATATAAACCTCTTCTTCCACTAAAAGATATAATATTTTGTAGTCATTTACATCCTCTGAAATCGTGATTGATAGGCTCAATTATTGCCAATTTATTAAAACGATTTTTGTTGTTGAAAAAAAACATCGTTCAGTTTATTTTAAAAGTAACTTTTTTATATTTATGAATAGAATTTTGAAATAAATATGAAGCTTACTCGCACTGTTGCTTGTGCTCACTGAACCCCTAAAATATTGTGTTGTTGGATCAGAAATTATCCAGTAAAGCAATTCATTTTGTCGATTACTGTAGTACGACGTTGTAAATTTCAGAAATCACCCCAGGAAGCACGACTGTTTGCCTCATGAGTAAACCGTCGGACATAACTGGGTTATCGTTTTTACTGTTTCAAAATTATGATCCTCCCTAGTCATTTAGTTGGTATTAAATTTCCTTGGGCATTGCTGTTTTCAGTATTCGGACTTGAGCTACACGACCTATCCCAACCTGAGCAAAACGGTCTTTGCCATTTTCATGGTGCTGGTGCCAATATTGTTGCTCAACATGTTGATTGCCATGATGGGAAATACTTATGCTCACGTTATTGAACAGAGTGAAAAAGAGTTTGTAAAACAGGTATAAAATCAAATTATTATTGTAATTATTATATACGAAGGGTTAACCACTATTCACACTCTTCACATGTAATCACACACTCTTCTATATAATCTAGTGCAATCTCATGTAATATTATGTAATCTCTTGTAATATTTTGGTATATTGATAGATAATTTTGTCTATCGTTTTAAGTCCCTGTTAAATGAAAGATCAAGCCATTTTGGTACTATATACACTTACCAAAAACCAACGAACAAAAAGTGCTTAAAACAAAAATATAAATTAGTTGATTAGGGTATTATACATTAGGCTCTATATCTCTCAAATGGGTAATTCTCCACGTAGAGGGCACTTTCGAAAAAAAGTAAAGTTAAAAAGAATATTTTTGAAAATGATTTTTTTTAGTAAAAATTAGGTTCATTGTCATTAAAACTAGAACTTTTAAAAGTATTCAAGCTACAAATTTATTTGAATGGCTTGTGGAGCCGTGTGACGTCGCACTTATTTCCCATCATTCCTGTAACTAGAATTACACCAGGCTCTCGCTTTTAGTTAAGTGTCGGGGGTTGCCTTCAAATGGCCTTAGACTGGTTTCGAAGGGATCGAAACGTAAACAGTGAGGGTTGTATGAATCGTATCCGATTGGAATAAATATCTAAATATAATAACGCAATCGCTCTCGCCCTTCTCCCCTGAGAAACTGCGCGAGCCAGCTGTTCAAGGAAGGCAGAGAACGGGGTGACTGAAAGCGATAGTTTGGTGTATTTCTAAATAAAGTAAAAGAATGCAACTAAATTATCACAAATGAGGAATAGTATGATAGAAAACATGTACTAGATTTAAAAAGAAATGTTTATTTTTTATTTATTGATTAGAAATTTTTAGACAAAAATGATTTTTCACCGTAAGTTTTCATAATTCAATTAAGTAGCTCTGTAAAAAAAAAGTTATATATAAATACATTTATGGTAAAAAATCGCTTTTACCCACTTTATAAAAAATATCATGTTTCGTCCCATGCAACTGGTATTATTGTTTGTCTCTTAACGTGCAGATATATTGTCAGCTGATATCAAAGCATAAAACTATGGTCACGTCGATGAATTTTACGTCGATGGATGTTACTTCGATGAGAAACAACACACAAAGTTTTGAAGTAAAATTAATTGGAAAATCCCGTAGCAAATCATTTTCTGTCGGTCTGCTTTAAATCTTAATCTTTTATCTGCAACTCCTGTTGTAAAATATAAAAGTTACTGCTAGTAACGTCGATGGATACTAAAAAAATACACAATGTGTTGTTGGCCGTTTTTTTATTTACCAAGAAATCTCCTAATGCTTACACACAAAGCTTCACAGTAAAACGGTGGTGTTAAATTTGTTGCAGCTCAAATTTCATTGGTCTCTTGATAAGCATTTTTGAGACTTTTCAGTCTCTAAATTATTCCTCTGAACTTAGTTGCACATCTGAGCATCTAGGGGAATGTATCATTTTGAGACTGAATTTTGGCTCATGCCGAGAGTTGTGGAGTGCTGAACCGCGCTGTCAGCCAACTGAATAACTGTTAAAGAAGCTATTCTCTTTGCGATATTAGACTATGTAATTGTTAGTAAGGTCCCTAATTAGAATAATATTTAGCTAATTTTCAATTTTCTTTTATTTAACAGTGTGTGCTAGTCACTTAAAATAAAATTATAACTTCCTAATGTAACTTCCAAATATTAGGTTAGTCATGGCCGTCGACATTTAAACCAGTGGTCGGCATGCTCCTGACCAAGTCAGGCTCTCCTGACCGGGCTGACCAACGACCTACTTTCTGGTCAGGTACCTGCGAGCATGGGCAGGCCATCCCTTTTTTCATCGGTCCTTTGTTGGAAAAAATTTGAGATTAAAAAATTCTTAATTTTGCAAACAGTGATTTGAAAGTAATGTATTTGAAATCTATTTATTTTTCCGATTACAAAGACATGTAATTTGTCTATAAAGGTTGAAAATTTAAGAAGTATTTAGTATTAAAGTGAATATTAGACTGAAGTTCCTTGATATTAAACTCCGTCAAATATTTAACTTTTTTGGGCAAGTAATATATCATTGGAATCGACAAAATGCGTACATGCTGATTATGAGATTTTCAAATCGCTAGCTGAAAAATTAAAATTTTTTAAATTTCCTTACTTTGACATGCCTGACCATACCTGAGAAAAAAGTTTGCCGACCACTGATTTAAACTATAGCCGGGATGTATATAAAAAGTCATGACAGTCTGCCAGCCCCATGCATCGCCCCTAATTTTCTGTTTTCTTACGATCCGGAGGGGAATTGTTGGTTAAACTAATCCAACAGATGGCGCCACAAAAATCAGGTCTGTCTTTTTCATTGAATTGCATTAAGAAAAAGCAAAGATAATAAAAAACTTGATACTGTTTGCAAATAAACGAAAAAAAATTGATGAAAAAATAAGTCTAATTATTATTAATTATTTAAAAAAAGAAAAACTCATGAAAATATGTAGCTTAATATGAATAAAATTTCATTTTGAGATACATTTTGAAAGCAGTTCGAACTTTATATTTTTGTGATTTATTTTGCTCATATTATTGATTTTATTATTTGTTAAAGTTAAACAAAATTATTTTTTGTTGAAATTATTAATGTAGCTAATGAAAAAATTAATAATATTAAAGACCTCAATGACCAAAATATTTAAAACATATACATGATCAGAAGAATTAATAAAAAATATATGACGTGTATTGTATATTGAGGGAATAATTTGGTAAAAAGTTAAAGAAAAGACTAATAAATGAGAAAGTGGATTCAATATTATTTAATATAATGTATATATTTATTTAAATTAAAACGAATATCATATATACATTTATACAGTGCAATAATTTATTTGTTGCTTAATCTTGAAAGCTTTTTTCTCGCTGCATTCAACCCCTAATAATTTTATTAAAAAATTTTTTATTCAAAGGAGATTCTGAATGAAATAGTTATTTATATTATTGCAAACCTCATTTCTAAAATGAACAGACTATAAACTATTAAACTTTATAAACAAACGTACCGTACTCATGGCGGAGTGTAGGAGGAAATTCACTTTTTTTCGTTCAGCTTGACGCTCCGAACTTTTGTCTTCTCTATTTGTTTATCAATAATTTTTCTACTCTAAGCAGGGAAAAACTGAAATTTTGTACATAACCATTTTTTACGCTTTGATAACTGATCAGGAATACTTTATATTGTCTAAAATTAATGTTAAATTTGATAAATAAATTAACAAATAGTCTTATTATCGGTAAAATTTTTTGGTGCTAAAAGTGCTTCACATTAATGTAGGAATTACATTTAATAACAAAAATAATTTAAAAGTTTATAATAACTATTGTTATAAACAATTCTTTCGGCAAAATATTCAAATATAAGGTTTTATCAAAATTCTTATTTTCTTTATTCGCTACAATGGCTACGGATATTCCTAAAAAATTTATCTTTGATCATGTTTAGTGGAATATAACAACTTACATGTTTATAAACAATTTACATAAAAATTGTCCCAATGTTGGCAGTATGACTCGGAAAAAGTCGGGTTTACAATCCTAATAGATTGGAAATGAATCATAACACTGCATGCTAAGATTCATTCAATACAAAATCTTTTGACAATAACCCACCGACTTGGCCATCAAAGAAAATTTAATAAAACCTTAAGTTTAAATATTTTGCTACAAGAATTGTTAATAACAGTGGTTATTGTTAACTCTTCTAATATTTTTGTGACTAGCAGTTATTCGTCCAATAGCTTAAAACATTTCCAGTGAAAACAAAATTTGCTATGCGAAAGGGCAAACATTTTAAATTTGACTATCTAATTTGTTTACAAAAATTTAAATTGTTATATTTGATCAAATTTTATTAAATATTTATTATTTTAAGGAATACCTGAAGTCGTTCTGGCCATTAAAGGAGATTATAATTTGAAAAATCTCAAATTCTAATATTTTGACACAAAAATTGTTTATCACAGTGGTTATTATAAACTTCTGAATTATTTTTGTTATTAAATGTCATTCCTACATTAATGGGAAGCACTTTTAGCAAAAAAAATTTTTTTACTAATAATAAGACTTTGTTTATACTTTTACTGGAAAAAATATTAATAAAAAAATAGAGGAGACAAAATTTCGGAGAGATAAGATCTATAGAATTTAATGATCTTTAATTTAAAACAGAAAAATTCAAAATCGCAAGAAAATTGAAGGCTCTGGACATTTTCAAATGAAAAAAGGGCATTTCCTCCAACTGTGCGTCATGAGTACAGTACGTTTGTTTATAGATTTTAATAGCTTATAGCCTGTTTATTTGAGAAATGAGGCTTGCAATAATATAACTAACTATTTAATTTAAAATCTCCTTTAAATTTAAACTTTTAAATAAAATTATTAGGGGCTGAATGCAGCGAGAAAAGAGCTTTCAAGATTAAGAAACAAATAAATTATTGAACTGTATAAATGTATATATGATGTTGGGTTCAATTTAGATAAATATATACATTAAATCAAATCCATTTTCTCAATAATCATTCGTTTCATTGACTTTTTTCCAAATGATTCCCTCAAACATTTTAATTGCAATTACCACTACTTTTTAAAAATATTTCCTTCAAAACTTGAAATTTTTAAGATTTTAAAGGAACAAAGAATCTTTATTTTGCAACTTAAGTTGTAGTCTTACATATTCTAATTATTATATTTATATTGCATATAAGTAATATATTTTTCATTAATTCTTCTGATCATGTATATGTTTTAAATATTTTCTTCATTGAGGTCTTAAATATTATTAATTTTTTCATTAGCTACATTAATAATTTCAACAATAAATAATTTTTTTTAACTTTAAGAAACAATCAAATCAATAATATGAGAAAAATAAATCACAAAAATATAATGTTCGAACTGCTTTCAAAATGTATCACAAAATTAAATTTTATTCATATTAAACTACATATTTTCATAACTTTCTCTTTTTTGAAATAATTAGTAATAGCTACTCTTATCTTTCCATATATTCTTTTTTGTTTATTTGCAAACAGCATCAAGTTTTTAATTATTTTTCCTTTTTCTTAATGCAATTCAATGAAAATGACAGACCTACTTTTTGTGGTGCCGTCTGTTGGCTTAGTTTGACCGAGATTTCCCCTCCGGATCGTAAGAAAACTACTACTTAATACACATACACGGTTGAGGCAGGGGGCTGCCGTCTACATATACAATTAGGTATTTTCAATTCAACCACCAGCTAACTTCACTCCGTTGAATACAGAAAATCTAGAGGAAATTTCTTCGAGCGCCCAGGCATCAATTTCGATGCAGTCGATCACGACTTAGTTTTTATATCCCGCCTTTGGTGGTTTGAATGTCGTGTAGGTTTTGGCTAACCTAAGATTTGGAAAGTATACAACGACAAGTACAATTTTTATTTGAAGACACTAATACTCACTGGTAAATGGGAGGAAATTAAAATTTAGCTAATTATTATTATAACTTACCTGCTTATCAACACCTATTTCACCCAAATAACGCCCGAAAAAATCATCTTGACAGGTGACTGACAGTTTGTAGACAACACTTCAGGTTGCTCTGAATGAAAAAAACAGTCTCTAAATGATGATTTTCCCTTAAATTCTCATAAAGAAACTATGCGGCTCAAATAGACGGCTGTCACTTCTACAAAGATCGTAACAGCATCGTTTATGAGCTCCGACTCCTTTTTTTGCACAATAATTCTTTTAAAATCGGATTGATTAATTTAGTTCACTTTTTGATACGGGTACCCCACGAATTAATTAAAAATTATTGTTTGATCACAATAACACTATAGATTCGTCAAAAGTGACCGGCAATTGAAAGGAAGTGCAATTTTTTCGCGCATGCGTACTCACAAGTAATTGAAATGAAAAGGTTTATTTGTTGCAACTCAAGTGAAAATCGATTTTGGTGTACTTTGGAGGATCGGCGATTTTCTGTGTTAGAAGATGAGTAGTCAGATACTTTTTCTTCAATCCGACGTCGTAACAGGACCCAAAAAGGTATTTCTAGTTGTCAAATGGCGGCTGCTTATGTATCGACGTTACCTCCAAAATATTTCCAAAGACACTGATATTTTCGTGCATATGTAGTGTATATTGCATTCAGATTAAATTATTAATCATTAAGATTGTACTTTTTGAGCCTAACTTTAGGATTTTTAAACATAAATTTTAAGGTATTTCATTATTTATTTGCTACGTGACTCCAAAATTCGTCTCAGGCATGTGTGGACATCTGCTAGAGCGATTTTTCGGGTGCAGAATATTTTTTTACACTGGCTCACAGTAAAATAATATAATTTTGACTATGGAACTTGTAATTTGGTACTAAAGTAAAGATATTCACAAAGTTTTACAATAATATAACCAGTAGTTTTAATAATAAAATCCATGGACACCAAAGTGCCCTGTTTGTAGAGAATTACCCATATAATTAAAAATTTGTCATAAGGACAACCGCAGGATTTCGCTGGGAGCGGGTGCTAATCTGAATAATTGCACCCGCTTTCAGCGAAATCGCCGTAAAATTTCAGCCAGAACCACGTCTCACAACCGTGAGATAGGTGGTTAGAGTCTGTAAAGGAATCAATACGACGATCCAGCAAAAGCCTTGTGCACCCTAAGAACACGGAGCGACCCAAGGACAACCGCCTTCTGCATTTTTCCCGCAAGTGTTCTAGCATATTGTTCACACGCAGGGATGCTTTTTAGGCTATTAGAAAGTGAAAGCTTGGCACCTCCAAGAGCGCCGATGATAAGGACGATCAGTTTAACAGAATATTCCGGGTACAATCGTTGCAACTCCCTTATAAGGTCTCGATACCTCTCTTTTCATTCTCCTTGGTTATGTTTTTGTCAGCTGGTCCCGAAAATTCGATAATGAACATGGTTCGGTTCTCGAAGTCAAGAAAAACCATGTCAGGCCTCGAGTGAGCAACAGAAACAATTGTCGAGAATATAAAGTTCCAGTATATGCGGCACTTCCCATTCTCGACA
>NC_046664.1:93765163-93777351 GCF_010883055.1 Belonocnema kinseyi
CTTCTACCTTCGTTCGAATACCGTTGCACGAATTTTTGATAATATACTTTTTAACTACAGCATACTATATTCTAAAAATATAATTCATTCATGAGAAAAAAAGCTGTTAAAAGTTGTGGGAACCCTTCTTCAACAAAATTTTGGGCCTTATGAAATTACATTACTGGTTTTAAAACCAATAAGCAATGCCTCATTCTTCTGAAAAAAATGCACAAAGTATACTTTTTAAACATTAAACGCAAAATTTAACTTGTTTCATACAACTTTTTCTCGGTAATGATAATAATTTTTAATGATAAATAAATTGTACACGAAAAATTATATTTAAAAAACTAACAATTTTTACTTTCCTAAATATAAATAATAAGCTAAATTTAAACTTAATTGGTTGTTAAATCGAGTAAACACAGAACTGTTACAAAGCCAAACAACAGATCTCTTAAAAAGATAGGTTCTCTATGATATTAAGAATCAAAATAATATTAATAATTATTTAATTTCAAATGAAAGACATTATTTTAAATGGAAAATGGTTAAGAATTAGAAAAAAAATTCATTTTAACAAGGTTTTTTGCAATTTAATTTGTTCTTACTGTTGCTTTATGCCATATTCAAAACTGGAAACAATAGAGTTGTGCAGAATATTTTTCTTGAAAAAAAGTCATGATTTATTTAAAAAATTGAACTACACAAAAATTATTGAAATAATTATTTTTGATAAGTATTAATGTTTTTTATACAAAACTATGTTTTTTCTATCATAATACATGACTGATGATATAATTTCAATTCTTGAAATCATAGACTTCAAATCTTTACATTTTTTTAAAGTATGCGACACAGCCCTTTTATATTAGGAGTGATTTTAATATCTCATTTTTCAGTTCCGTTTTTCAATTTTAATCCCGTTAAATTTTGTGTAATCTCTTGCAATCTTTTGAGATAGTTTGTAATCTTGATTAATGTCTATAATTTTGTGTGATATTATGTAAGACTATGCAATCTTGCATAATCTTGTGCAATTCCAATTAATATTATGTAACATCATGTAATCTCTTGTAATCCTGTAATCTTTTAATACAGTGTACATGAAAAATCCAATTAGTTAATCCATTGATTATATAAATAATCTAAAATTGATTCATTCTGTCTATATTGATGCTATTTTGAACGGTGAATTAATTTTTTTTTGATCTTAGAAAAAACTGTCAAATTTTAATCGAGTCGAATTAGGAATGATTTAATTTCAAAAGTTTCGAATATTTAATTGTTCTATTTGGAACGCTTTTAATTAGAAATAAAATTATTTCAATTCCTTAGAATTTCAAATGATTCAACTGCCAAAATTATAATCCTGAACATATTGCATTTTTAACGTTATGAAATTAGCTTGTTTTCGAAATTTTAACCTGCAATCTTTAAATTTCGCAATCCTTTAATTAAAAATTAGATTGTTTAATTTTGAAGGCTTTAAATTGGAAATAATAAAATTTAAATTCCTTATTAATTAAATTGTCCAATTTAAACCATTTTAGTCTACAATTTTTCAGTTTTGGTAGTTTTTGATTAAAATTGTTAAAGCTTTTTGATTTTGAAAAGATTTCGATTTACAATCGTTCAATATTTATTTATTTTTTTATTTAAAACGATGTGAGATCGAAACCCTTAATTACGTTGTTAAACTGTTTTAAAACTTAATTTATTAAATATATCTAATTCTTATCAGGAATAGGGTTGTTTGACGATTTTAGATGATCTAATTTTTTGATACATAAGTTTAATCAGAATCGAAGGTGCGTTCTAATTTTTTTGTCTGGTGAGTCGTTCAACAGAAAAAAATGATTAAAAATTGAAGGCGGTATAGTGCTTATTCAAATTTGTGTCACGTGGGTGTCACGTGACTCAGAGGTTCTCACAATTATCTATCATGTGACTATGTGGCTTTGATGAAAAC
Source organism: Belonocnema kinseyi (assembly GCF_010883055.1). Taxonomy (NCBI): domain Eukaryota; kingdom Metazoa; phylum Arthropoda; class Insecta; order Hymenoptera; family Cynipidae; genus Belonocnema; species Belonocnema kinseyi. The sequence goes on from NC_046664.1 coordinate 93,767,118, forward strand.
CATCCCAGTAATAAGCGTTGAATAGAGAAAAATCAATATTTTCAGATTTCAGCGTAAAAGTGAAGATTATTCTATTATTTTGAATGCGCGATTTTTCCATCCGTCTAAAATGTCATTATAAGAATAGTATATATCAGAAACTAATTTATTTCTATTTCTATAGCGGCCGCCGCATAGGTTCCTATTCCACAAAAGAGAACGTTTTATCAATATATTTAATTCCTTGTAATTGTACCGACATATAAACTCACCGAGATGTTTTCTATTTCCCAAAAGTATTCATATTTCGGGATTATTTAATTCCTTCTAATAAATTCACAAAATATATTTAATAAATTGTTTCAATTCCTTCCTGTGGATTATAAGTTATGAAAATTTAATTTCAATCAATTCAAATCCGCCTCTCTAGAGTTGAAATTATTTTAATTCACACATTTAAATCGATTTCTTTGATGCATTTTTAAAGAAGTTTAAATAAATTATTACAATATAAATAAATATTAATTTGAATATTTTTCGAATTTATAAGTAATAAAAAGATTTATTAATGAAAAATAGGTTAAATAAATGATTTCATTAAATTTTACTAAGTCAATTGAGAGGAATAGGACTTGCACTTTTTCTGTTCCTGTTGGGGGATTTTTTGACGGAGGAAAAATCGCGTATTCACAGGAATACTAATTCTTAATTTTTCTGAATTTAACGCTTATTACTGGGATGAAAACTAATGAAACTCATGATAAAGAGGTTAAGCCACGGTCTGCTGCCGATTCTGACTATTTTGATTTGATAGCTTTATTTGCTAAGGTTTTTGTGACAAAAAAAGTTATTCTGTTACAATATTTGGATTAAGAGTCAGTAGTGCGTTGAAGGAAAGCATTAAGTGCAATTATTAACACATTTAAAAATCGTACATATTTACGAATTGTTCAGTAAACATGAATACATTTAAGTAATATACTTTTTCAAGTAATTCTTTATACATACATGTTTTAAACAATATTTTGGGACTTCTATTTTTCATGTATACATAATCAAAACCAAACATCTACACAGAAAAGGACATTTGAGAATCACTGTTACATGAGCTGTGATGTGTGGAAAATCCGGCCCCTTTGATGTCAAAGAACCCCTCCAATCGACATCGCGATAGAAAATTTATATCTCAACATTAAATTAAAAATAGTAAACAATATGTAAAACATATTTGATGGGCATGTTTAAAATTAGAAGTTTATATACTATAAGAACCATTTATTGGAAAAATAATATCTGACTTTGGAAACAACCCTATTTTTGTTTTGTTTTCGTGGTACACATGGAAATTCCATAAAAATGTTCAAAGAGAATTTCTTAGTAGAATTTTGATCCAGAAAATATATTATATTCGGATTTTCTGTACAAAAATGTTTTCGTGAAATTATTTCCCTTGAAATCCCGTAAAATGCTATTACATTTTCACAAGCCTTTGAAATATGTAATTCATTTCAGAATACATTAATTTAGTAACCAATAGATGGAATGATTGAAAAGCCCTTAGTTTGTACCGATAATTTAATACATATTTAATGAGAATTTCTAATTACTTTATCAAGTGGGCGAAAATTGTAGTGTCCTTGGAACGTGCAGTTTCTCAAAAAGACGCACACAACTATTTGCAAGAATACAGCATCAAACTTGGACCAGGAGATGATCCTAATAATCCAGCATCCGAGCAGAGGGGAGTTATGGTGATCAAAAGCAAATCCAAGACCAGAGCTAAGCAAAGAAAGGGCGCCGTTGCCAATTGGAAGGTCCTAAATTATTCTCCTCTCTAACACTTGAATTTCTTTTATTCGAAAATACGAGAAAAATCCCTGAATTTTTACAGTTCACCAATCAGAATTCCATATCGATTGTTTTTTTATTCATCGTGGAAACAATTCAAACGTTTCGATCAAATCTCTAATTTCGTATTCTTGTAGGATAAAGATGGTAGGTTTATTAATTTTTTATTATTATTATACCATTAAGCCAAATTCCTTTCTGGGTAAACGTAACTCGCACGGTTCCAGTCGCGTTATACTACTCGGATGAAGGAATTCCTATGGTAAAAGTAAGTAAGTGATCTGTAGGAGAAGGAATCAATTTTAGATCACTTTCGTTCCTGAACATCGCTCCGACTTGGGTCGCTGATCAAACTTGCGACAATCATCCCCAAGCGAAGAGCCTCAAAAGGTCATCGTACGTCACAGTTCACACAAAAACACACAAACTGACTGATTATCTCATAGTAAGATTGACACTCTTTACTCCAACCACATCCACTGAGCAAAGCTATCCTCGAGGACCTGTTAGTAACCAAGATCGTTCGTTTTAGGGGTCTGTCACTTTGCTGACACTTTTTATCATACATTCTTTATGAACGATTCTTCTCTACACTTTCCTGCCTTTGAAATGCAAATGAAATTTGTTGTTTCTGAATTAAAATTCCATAGCATATTTCTATGTGAAATTTCCATTGAGAATTTACTACGGTATTATAACTTGTCAGGGAATGTTTTTAGAATTATTTAAAGATTTTTTTTAGAAAACTGTGTATCCCATAGAGATGCTATATGGAATCGTAAATAAAAATTCCATTACGTTCGAAATATTAAATTCCCATATATAATTCAAAATAAAAGTTTCGTGAAAACATTTCCAGGTGGCATTCTATATGGACAAAAGTGTAAAAGTTGACAATGTGATGTCCCTTGTGTTTAACTTGCGTTTAGAGGAATAATTTCCTCTATTAAATGTGTTTATCAAGTGTATTTTCTCCAATAATACCATGTGTCAATTATATTTTTCTTTACTTCTTATCAAAATAAATTGGATTATATATATAATTAAATGCTATCCGCTCTAGGATAATTAAATGTATTCAAAATATTTAATTTTTAATTTTTTTCGATATGCTTTATAATAAAGTAATAATTATGGAAAAAAGATTATCCGGCTCTTGTTAGATTTAAGGTCAATAAAAATAATAACATAAGATCGAAATATTTCCTAGTAGTTTCTTAATAATAATGTCCCTGATGAGGAAGCATTAAAGGCCTCAAAACATGTTGGATCTTGGTAGTATAAAAAGACGGATAAATAATACAGAAGAGAGAGGGGTTTTGATTTTTCTTTTTTTCTCCAACTTCTTTCATTTGTTATATAAATATCTCTAATAAACCGATTACAATGTTGTTAAGAAAAATATTTCTCTTATTTTAATTCCTTTTGTGCATTTTTGGTACACAAATTGACTTTGTTGATTATATAATCATATAAAACTATGTTTAGTACTTTTTTTAGGTTTTCTTTTTACACAATTTGAGTTTTTTAAACTTTAAAAAAAATGCTTCCAAAAAGTGAACAATAATTTTAATTGGACTACAATTATAGTATCATTTGACAATTTAAGTTTCACGTGATAATAAAATATTTTCATTGAATTACTCATTTTATTATTTGAAGTAATTACAAAATACTGCTTCGAAATGTTAAATTGTGAGGTTTTCAACTTGATATTTCCGTGTAATTATTCTGTGAAAATAATTAAATTCAACTTTTTGTCAAATATATATGTCCCTAATATTAATCATTTTAATCAAAAGTTGAGAGAATTACATAGCTTTATGTATATATAAAATTAGTTAATCAAAATCTTTTGATTAGTTAAATTCTCATTTGTTTATTGTAGAATTTTATGTGGATTTTAAAATCAAAAGCAGTCTGTTTAGAATTCTATGTAAATTTCGAAATGTAATATTCGTAAGCAAATTTTCCCGAAGAAAGTCTCTATTTAGAATATCCATGGTAATGTTTTCCCCGGAAAATCATAGGTCGAAACATTTTTCTAAGATAATACTGCAAGGAAAATCGATCTAAAGATTTTTCCGAAAAAATCCTATAAGTAGAGAAGTTAGACAAGAGCTTCACAAGAAATTCTGTATCGAAATACCAACCAATCGCTGCTACAGGGACTGCGAGACGAATGTTAAAGTGAAAACATTTATACATTTACATTTACAAAAATTCCATTGAAAGTTCCCATGCAAAATTCGTCGAATTTATTGCAGATTAGCAAATGGAAATTTGACTAGAAAATTTTCACTTTCAATCATTAATAGTGAAAGTTTTAATGTATATTTTCCATAGAAAACTTAAATCGAACTTTTTACCTGAGATTTGCTTTTTGGAATTTTAAAACAAACCTAAAAATCTGGATTCTAAACAGAAATTTCTCAACACAGTTCCGTACAAAATACAAAATACGATGGCAAAATTTCTACTTAATTGTAATTGGAAACTAAAATTTTTATATGAAATTTTCATGAATTGATTTCCACGTAAAATTCTACTATATATAGAATTTTAAAAGACAATTCCATGGAAAAAATTTCCATGTAAGCATCCAGATGGAAATTTCATTCAAGAATAATTACTTTAAAGTCTATGTGTAAAACAAATTTATGGCGAAATTGCCACTAGGGAAAGCTAATGGAATTCCATAGAAATATGTTCAGGATATGGACTGTTCATGGGGAAAATATCAGCGAGAATCATTATTGAAATATGACATTCTTTGAAATGGGGTTTCTACTTTTTATGTGAAATTTGATGCCGAATATCATACAAAATTTTCATGAAATGATTGCCGCCTAGAATTTTATAGGAAATTTAATATACAGCTCTCATTTGAATGCGGGGTGAAGTGGCAGTTAAATATTTCAGGTGAAGATATTATGGGCACAAAAAAACAAGTCTCGGGATAAGCTTACATTAATTAAAATTGCACCATTTTCAAAAATTGTATAAGAAGTGATAAGAAAAAAGTTTGTTCGAAAACAACATTTTTTAAGAAAACTAAAAAGAAAAGGGAGGGTTGTTGAAAAACGATATTCCATGTTCTTGAATATTTCAAAGATGTAATGTATTGTATCCAGTGTTTAAAGTCGCATATTCAGTTTATTAACAACTTCGCGTAATTCTTAAATTTTGTGAAAAAAAGTTTCAAATTGATGATTTTCATTGATACCTATCAATAATTTTAATGCTAGTGAAACTATAGAAAAAATATTCAATAAACCCTAAGTGTTAGGTAAAAATTTAATCTGATTGATGCCTGGACGAAAACTTCATCGTAAAGAACCTTTTTTCCTATTTAGGAAACGTATATTAAAAAATTTTAATTAATTATTGCTGGCCGTAGTATATTTTTTTAATCATAATAAAAAAGTGTCACGTTCTATTAAATGGGGTTGGGAGGAGTTAAAAAGGGTCGAGAAAAACATTACGTAATATCTGCACGCTCCCTGATAAGATTAGTGCCTTTTGTTTTGGCGATTGAAAATGAAGGGATGTTTGAATTTTGAAATATAGGTCTCGTTATTAAATCTGACGTTTATCTGATTTTACCAGAGGGTTGGTAAAGTGACAATAAATGAACTAAGGAAACGTGGGATGACCGGAGAAGAATTGCGACGCATTATGTGGGGACGTGCGTCCTTCTCCACTCCAGTGCGGACAAGGTAATCTTTAGTCTTTACTCATTAGGAGGGGTTAACAAATAACCCGATTTTTTCAATCTTGAAATCTTATATTGCGAAAAAGTTACCTTTTAGAAAAACAATTTGGGGCCGAACAAAAATGTAAAAATTGGTCAATATTTCCAGGTCACGCCCAATTTTCAAGGTTTGAATTATGGACCAATTTTCAACGAATAAATTTTTTATGAGTTAACAAATTAACATAAAATTAAAATTAAAATAAAATGTTCAACGTTAAAATTATTCGAAAAGGCACGAAACCAAGTATTTTTAATTTGGTCAATTGCACATGCTTTGAGTTAAAATAAAAAATTAAGTGTCTTAAATTTCCCCTTAATTTTCAATTTATTTTCAAAAAATGTGCATTTAATTAAATACAAAAATATATTTCGGGCATTTTCAAATAATTCTATCTTCAACAGAAAATTTTTTCCCCATCTCTACTTTTATATCAATTTTAACTAACAAAAACTGTACCTACAAAAAAATTTGTTTACCTTAATTTGACTTTACAAACGGCAAAGTTTGCGCATTATTATATTTCGACTTTCAAAAAATCGGGCATTTCGACCCACCCTATTATTTATTCCAAGATTAGTTTCAGTTACGTGCAATCTTAAACTTTAAATATTTCCCAACATGTAGTCTCAGCCTCCAAGAGTATGAATTAAGTTTTGAATATATAACAAAAATTATGTTTTATCTTTGAAAACTAATTTTCACTGACTCAAAAATCATTTAATAAATAGTTCTTACTCGAAATCTCATTAAGTTTTAATTGCGTTCATTTATTTAAATTCCATGTAAATGATCAAATAAATTATTATTATATCATCCCGTTATTAATTTGGAAATGTTAACAAGATTAGGCGAAGAATTCAAATATAAATCATCTCATATTAATTTTAATAACTATAAAGTAAAATATTTTCCTAAAGATCGTTGAAGTGTTTTCAAAGCGATATCAAAGTTGTTTGTTGCATGTTTATAAAGCTCCTATCTTGACTCGAGTTTGCATCCTCAACCTGATGGAAAACTGAGCAGAATCAAAATGAAGCGACGACGTAAATGTCGTACGCAAACACGAAAATATTCCATACTTTATTCATCACTTTCAAAGTATACCTTAATACTTATTCCTGCGATAGAAATTGTTGTATAAAAAAATTGTAAGGATTTTTATAATTTTTCTTATTTCTACACAAATATTGTAGATGAAGTATACACTGGTTGTTTTGTAGGGGAAAAATTAAAATGAGATATTTTTGAAATTTTGTGTATAGCCCCAACGTTGACGAGGTTGGCATGGTGCCAGGAATTTTTGGCGATGCCTTAACTGCAGCCTTGGACGTAATGGCTTTTACTCATGATTTTGATGTGACCCCAGGAAATAATGATCCTCCATATACCATTAATCAAAATTTAAAAATGCCAAATGCACCTTTGCAACTCATACCAAACGGCCAAGTAAAAATTGTGATGAATGGTCAGCAACAAGAGACGATTGGCATTCAACAAAGTACACCGAATAATTATTCGGTGAATAATTACTCACCTTCTCAAGTTCAAAATCAAAACAAGTCTTTAATATCTACCAAACCTCTAGATGGAAAAGTTAAAGAGTCTTCAAAAATGCAACAGGATTCTGGTAAGAATTTTTATTTAAAAATGATTATTGATTTGAATAATCTTTGAATTCATTTATTCATTCCACGTCAGATCGATATTTCATAAGGGTGAAAATCAAAAAGTTAGAATTATTCAATAAACATATATTTGTCAAAAGTATTTCAGAACAAGATATAACCTTTTTTCCTATTAATATTAATCGGAATAAGTGTACAGATAATGATAAACAAGTTTAAGAAGTAAGCTCTTATTTAAAATTTAATTTCTTTCAATCTAATGATAAATATTTGATGCACGTCATCAGATCTGCTTCTAAAGCCTTCACATAGGTAAGCTGAGACTTAATTTTGTTTAAAATAAAAAATAATAGGAATATGGTTTCTTTTCCTTTCTACAACCAACTGCTACTGTTTAATGTTCATCTATCTATCTATATATATAATTAAAAATTTGTCATAAGGACAACCGCAGGATTTCGCCGGGAGCAGGTGTTAATCTGGAAAATTGTACCCGCTCACAGCGAAATCGCGGTAAAATTTCAGCCACAACCACGTCTCACGACCGTGAGATAGGTGGTTACAGTCTGTAAAAGAATCAATACGACGATCCGGCAAAAGCCTCGTGCACCCTAAGAACACGGAGCGACTCAAGGACAACCGCCTTCTGCATTTTTCCCGCAAGTGTTTTAGCATATTGTTAACACGCAGGGATGCTTTTTACGCCATTAGCAAGTTAAGCTTGGCACCTCTAAGAGCGCCCATGATAAGGACAATTAGTTTAACAGAATAATCCGGGTACAATCGTTGCAACTCCCTTATAAGGTCTCGATACCTCTCTTTCTTTTCATTCTCCTTGGTTATGATGTTTTTGTCAGCTGGTCCCGAAAATTCGATAATGAACATGGTTCGGTTCTCGAAGTCAAGAAGAACCATATCAGGCCTCGAGTGAGCAACAGAAACAATTGTCGAGAATATAAAGTTCCAGTATATGCGGCACTTCCCATTCTCGACAATTGACTCAATTTCCCTAGGAGCATTTAGAGGAGTGATATTAAGGTTAATGCCGTAAGAGTGCCAGAGATGGTAATAAAGCATTCTTAGTGCCGCATTGTGCCTTTGAATGTAGGTCGTTCCCGCGTGAGTTGGACAACTAGATAGTATGTGAGCTAAATGATCGGGGTGTGCATGGCACGCCCTGCAGCTATCATCGGGAATGTCTTGGCTCAAAATGTGGCGACGATATGTGAAGGTAGAAATGACACCGTCTTGGCATGCAAAAATGAAACCCTCAGTACCAGACTTTAATCCGGGCGATTTAAGGAAAGCAAAAGTTAGCTCACAAGACATTGACTGATCCTTCAAATTTCTGTGGAAGATACCGTGCATCCTCTTGTCGAGGAGCTGTTCACGAAAGTTTTTCTCTCGTGCTTTCTTAATCCGGGCTTTCAGGAGTGAGTACTTGAGATAGATAAGATTTGATGCATTTTGCTCACCCCTAATACTGAAGTCAAGTCCGAGTGTTTCAGCAGCTTCCTCCGCTGCTCGGAAGACCATATCTGTCGGATGAGACGTTTGGATCTGCTTCGGAGAGTATCCTTTATAAATGTCACATCCTGAATGCGGCTCTGTGGCACGCCCAGGTATGTATAAGTCTCTCCAGCGCAAAGGTGTCGTATGGCGCTTCTATCATTGAGCTCAAGATATTCAGGGATGCCATTAAGTTTTCCTCGCTTCAAATAAACCTTGGCGCATTTGTCTAACCCAAATTCCATTCCAATTTCCTTAGTATATCGTTCGACAATTCCCAGAGCTAGATGCAGTTGCTCTCTGTTTTTAGCATTGATCTTAAGATCGTCCATGTAAAATACATGAGTGACCTTCTTCTTTCGATCTGCAGGTTTGTCGCACAAGTACCCGTCGGAATGGCGAAGTGCTAGAGATAGTGGCAATAATGTAAGGCAAAAGAGGAGTGGGCTCATGGTGTCGTCCTGAAACACACCTTTCTGAAAGGTGACCTTGTTAGTTGTCACACGATTTTTTCCAGATGAGATAGTAAATCTGGTTTTCCAAAGCGGCATCAATCTCTCTATGCATCTAACTATTTGCGGATGAACCTTTAAGATTTCCAAAAGACAGATGATAAGTCTATGGGAGGTCGAATTGAAAGCTTTCCGATAATCAATCCAGGCGATCGATAGGTCACGATGGGAGAATGCTGCATCTTTGCAGACAAATCTATCGATGAGCAGGTTCTCCCGACATCCGGCTACGCCTTTCTTTGAGCCTCGTTGTTCATACATTTCTTGCCACACAGGTTCAATTGCCCGAACAATCCTATCATTTAGGATAGCCGTGAATATCTTATACAGTGTGTTCAGACAAGTTATTGGCCTGTAATTCTTCGGGTCAGCTAAGTTGCCTATTTTCGGCAGGAGTATTGTGCGTCCTTGCACCAACCACTCTGGAATCGGCTCTTCCGACTTCAAATATGAGGTGAAAATACGGGCCAAATGCTGATGGGTTGAAGAAAACTTCTTCCACCAGAAGTTTTGATACAATCTGGTCCCGGTGCGGAATAGTTCTTCATCCCTCTTAATACTTTTTTCACCTCCTCGGTAATGATGGGTGGGCATTCTTTATCAGGTGTTATGAGGGCAACACATAACTCCTTGAAGCTATTTATATTTTCTGAGTCTTCGTCCAGTCTATGCTGAACTTTGTAGGCTTACCTCCAAAATACTTCGACCTCCTCTGGTTTGGGTGGGTGTTCGACAGTAACTGATGCCTACCCGCGGTTGGTCTTAGTTTCGCCTCTCTTTCTCTGTTGCCGGAATGGTTTCGCAGACGTTGCTGCGAAAAGTGCGATAGCTCCGGGTGTTTCTCGCACCACATAGCATGCAGCCGTGCCATGTAACCCCGTTCAGGGGTCACACTCGCATCGTTGTACTCTGGCAAGTCGTGATTCAGTCGCTCCGTCCACCCAAAGGTCGCGAGATCCCGCCGATCCATCGCATTAAATCCATTTTCATTGCCCCCCCCCCC
>NC_046664.1:93777451-93780388 GCF_010883055.1 Belonocnema kinseyi
ATTTTTGTAACCATATTCAGCAGAAACCCTTGGTACAGGGACCCTCTATCCGCAACGCGAGGACGCGTTCGGTGGCTTTGTCATAGGCCCTTCGGTTTGATTTTAGAGGAATCAAAACCAAACAAGTGCTTTTTGTTTAAAGGTTTGTTTAAAGTTTTCATTGTATATTAGTAAACTACCTTACTAGTGCCTAATTTTAAATATGTATATATATGTATATATATATATATGTGTGTGTGTGTGTGTGTGTGTGTAATAAGTAAGGACGTTTACTATGACATCATAGGGAATATAATTATATGAACTCTAGCATATATTTCAACCCGTCTTGCATTTGTGTAATGCAAAAAGTACTATATAGGCGATTTTAATTCGGTTTCCAAATCTCCCGCTTTCGAGATCTTGCGCCGATTGGACAAAGGCATCGTGACTCAGAAGACGTGCGCAAAATATACGTATAACCGGATTCCGGAAAAAGGTTATGTTCTCCAGGATTCACCGCGCATTTCAAATAAATAATTAGTTACGAATTTAAAACAATGTAACGCAATATTAGAATGTGTTCACAAAAATTCTCGGGACGTGGTTTCTTTGGAAAATTTTTCTTAAATGTTTGTTTGCGAAATCTTTTTTATTCGTTGAAATCATTGCATTATTTGAAATCTATAATTTGTAAAAAAAACTTCTAATGTGTTTTGAAACCTTTTCAAATCTTCCAAATGTTTTAAAATCTTTGAAATCTGGTGAACTGTAACCTTTTCAAAATCTTTCAAACCCTTTACATCTTTTAAAAGTCTAAAAATCTTTGTGAAATTGTTATGAAATATTTAAAATCTGATAAACACGCCTTTATAAAATGTTTAAAATCCTTTAAGATATTTTAAAATCTTTTAAACATTTTGAAATCTTTATTAATGTTTTGTAATATGGGGCATACTCAAAAACCGAGTGGTGAAACTCTTGAAAATTCCGTTATATGGCCATGGCTCATTCTAATAGACTTTTTATTCTACACGTCGGCAGTGCACACGTGCCGAAATTTTACGTAATTTCCATATTTTTCGAACAGTTTTGTGTCGAAATGTATGGAAAATATTGTTAATAAAAACAAAACAAAAAATTAATTTGTAAATAACAGAGATTTTTAAGGTAGAACATTTTTAAGTCTATTAAAAAAAACGGTGAAAAAAGTGCAAAGAGTGCGGCGACCAAGGTCATTATTTCCATCTGTTGGCATCTGTCATCTTCTAAAACATGCCTAAAAGTTCGGCGAAACTCACGGAAGATGATGTTCCAGGTGCAAAATCAGTGCACGAATCAGTAGGAGAGCACAGTATTGAGCAGCTGAAAAGATGTTCTAAATTTAGAAAACCTCCATTAAAAGGAAAAAAACGTAATTTAGTGGAAAGTTTAGTTGAGGTTTTGTATGGCAGGTATACATATTTTCTTTTATACAAGATTTGCAGTTCAGAACTTTGAGTAAATATTTAATATTCATACAAATATAAAATAAAACAATATTATATTTTCTACTTGCAAATTTTCCTTCTTTCATATGAACTGATTATAAATACATAAATATAATAGTTTTGCGTTCTCAAGTGAAAGTATTAAATAGATTTTATTTTTATTAAAAAATTTAGTAGGTTCGAAACCCCGATAACAATGCTTCCGTTAATATGTAAGCAAATGTTACCAAAGAAATAAAATATTAATACCTGCCAAACACAACCTCAACTAACCTTTCTACTGCATCACTTTTTTTCCTTTTAAAGATCGTTTCCTATGTTTTATCCATCGTTCAAGCTGTTTAAAACTGCGCTCTTCCATCGATTTGTGCACTAATTTTTCTCCTGGAACATCATCTTCCGTGATTTTTTCCGGATTTTTAAACATTTTTTTGAAGACGACAGATATGTCAACAAATGTAAATAATGGACTTGCTCGCTACACTTTTTGCACTTTTTTCGCAGTTTTTTTTTTTTTGAATATACTTAAAAATTTGGTGTCTTTAAACTCTGATTTATTTACGCATTTATTTTTTGCTGTTATTTTTATTTACAATTTTTTCCATATATTTCGACACAAAACGGTTCGGAAAATATGGAAATGACGTAAAATCCTGGCACGTGTGCACTGTCAACGTCTAGAATAAAAAGGTCTATTCTGAAGCTGAGTTAATATTGAAGATTTCACCTAAGAATTTTTATAATTTCCAAGTCAAATATCACAAAAAATGTATACTTTAACATTCTATAGTAGCGGAAACCAAATTTTCAAGGTCGCTGAACACCCAGCTTATAAGAATAATTCGCCGCTTCTTACCTCTCATCATTTGAATTTTAGATTCATAGTTGCAATTTTTATAATCATACGGATTGCAATTTACGTTGCAGTTAGTCAAAAGCGTTTAATTCCCATATTTTATGCAATAAGTAAAACAACAGATTTTATCACCAATAAATTACGTACAACCTGCAGATATTCACTTTATTTTATTAATTAAGATCGAAGTACAAAACGATTTTGACACTTGTCAAAGGTCAAATATCACTCACGTACCGTTAAATGAGTGAAAACCAACTCCAATTTTTTAAAAAGTTGTTAATGCACGTCCCGAATGTATTTATGAAAAATTTTAATGTTGGGTTACATTTTTTTTTAATTAGTAACTAATTATTTATTTAAAATAAGTGGTGAATCCTGGGGAGCATAACCTTTTTTCAGAATTTGGATATACGTATATTTTGCGCATGTCTTCTGAGTCTCGAAGCCTTTGACCAATCGGCGCAAGATCTCGAACGCGGGAGATTTGGAAACCGAATTAAAATCGCCTATATAGTACGAGGGTGGATTGATAAGTTTCCGGCCTGACCAAGAGATGGCGCCACTAGGCCTACCTTGAGGTGGCGTTCTATAGTACCATCCTTAGATAGC
>NC_046664.1:93780488-93809599 GCF_010883055.1 Belonocnema kinseyi
GCCTTGGAGGAGATTATGTTGAGAAATAAAAAAAAAAATTCTTAAAAACGTTGTTTTTCTTGGTCAGGCCGGAAACTTATCAATCCACCCTCGTACTTTTTTGCATTACATAAATGCAAGACGGGTTGTATTGTATGCTAGAGTTTATATAATTATATTCCCTATGACTCCGTAGTAAACGTCCTTACTGTATATTATTGTTTTCTCATAAGGCAAGTGAAGTCCTTCCTCTTGCATGGAAATACGTTATCATTGATTTTCATTTATTAATAATTAAGTTATTAAATTTGATTAAAAGGTAATGCATACTTTGAAAACTAATCTTATTTATCGACCTAATTTCAAGATCCTATTTCAATAATTCTTCAATTTTGAACGAAGTCTGGAATTTCTTAATTTTTAACGCTTCAAGTTTGAATTCATTAATTTTTATTGAATTCCATTAGGAATCATATAACTTTCAACACTTTTTTATTCATAATTCATTTTTAATATATAAATATTTTGTATTATCTTTAAAACTGCTATAATTACAATTTTAAATTACAGTTTTGAATATGCAAGTCTAAAATAGCCTAATTTTTGAGATCCTAAAAGTAAACTGGAATGGTTTTAAAAACCCTATTAAAACTGTAGTATGAAAAAGAATTGTATTGGTATTATAACAAAGTTATTTAAAGAGCTTCTAAATTTTAATTTTGCATGGTTAAAGGTTTGATAAGTTCACGAATTTCAATTCAATTTTTAAGTACTCTATTTTTAGAAGAGTGCTATTGCTTTCATCCTTTAGTTAAGTATTTCATACCTAAATTAAACATTTTCTCAGTTTTGTGAGTATTGATTACTTAAATTTACCAATTTGGAGAAATCTTTGTTAGTCGAAAAATTACAACAATTTTGATTTTATTTTTATAAGCCATCTTGAAATATTTATAATAGTAGTAGTTGGTGCTACTAATGTCGACCAGGATAATATTTAATAAAAAAGGCTGGAAGTTCTGTTGACTACTGGTCGTAATTTATTGGAGCTGATTGAGAGGTCCCTCAAATCATTAATTCCGACGTTTCGACTACACTTCGGTAGTCCTCTTCAAGGCAAAAATGGTAGACTAACATAACCTATGGTTTATATAAAATATTGGCTTCAATGTGGATAAGTCAATGTTGGTTAAAAGAGTTGAAGTTATAATATTAAAAGTAAGAAATTCTTAATCAATTTTAAGTTAAACGATAAAAGACACTACAACATTAGGTGCTTCAGACTTTTACCATATGGTAGACACAGTATTTAAATAAATTAATATAAATAAAATCATTTTGAACCTCCGTTCGTTCTGTGTCGACCCATAGGCTGTGTCGCCTATGGCTCGACACATCAATGCGTATCATCACTTACTTTACTTATAACTATCATACTGATCAGCCTCAAATTCAAACGATAAATCAGCAACATAATCTTATTCATATACATACATATTATTAATTAACTACAATAATATTAATCATTTATTTATTAACCCATACCAAATCAAAGTAAATTTCACGCGAAAGTTTTAAAAGTATTAATAGGTTAATATTGTCTATTGATTCCTCATTGCCAAGTACATTGCTTGAACATCGTATTTAGGTATGTCTGCAGATATGTTAAATAATTTTAAATTAAACACGTACTTTTGAAATACAGTGAAACTCTTCTATTGTGCCAATTTTGGGACTGACAAATGGTGAGAACTGATTCATTATAGCCCACTCCGATTTTGTTCGTTCACGCCTCAATGCTCGCCTCAGTGACAACTGCAGATCCCGCGCACTCGCGCAGCTCCTGTTACACCTACTTGCGGGTCGGCATCAATTTTCGGAATAGCTATAGAAGGGAGGGCTATGAAAGAGTCTCACTATAATAACAAAATAAGGAATACTTGTCCTAAAATGTTTTAATTGATATGTCAAAGTGATTTACAGTACCAGTAACGTTGAATATTACAAAGAAACTAAAAATTGTTTGTATTGCCTCTTTTGAAGTTATTTCGCCTTTTTCGTACATTATGAAAAATACTTATTCTGGATTAATAAATAAAATTATTAACCCAATAAAAAAGAAAAAAAACGATATTAGAATACAGAGAATTTTTTATGCATAATTGTATGCAAAATCATTTTTTCTTAAATCGTTACCAATTGAATTTATTAAAATTTAAATTAAATTAAAATTTATTAAATTTAGTAAAATAAACAGGAAAAAGGTCTAATTGATTAAATTAGTTACGATTTCATTATGGTTTAGTAATTTTCTACTAATCTCACTTAATTTACAATTAAAAGTAATAATTTGTAGTAAAATCATTGCTAATTTAATTATTAAGAAAATGGTAGTTATTTACTAAAGATTGGTAGCAATCCTTGAAAGTATTTCATTTCTAACTTCTAACTCATTCAAACTTACAGAATGTAAAAAATAAAAAGCCCCTAATTGAAACGCTCTTATTGAAATTTTAAATTTAGAAACCCTCCATATTGGATAACATGTAATTACATGTTTTAACGTTTACCTTTCAAATTGTAGAGAATATTATGACTTTAATTGAATCATTAAAACTTTTTCAATTTCAAATGTCATCGTATACTTTTCAGAGAATACCAATTTTAATGGAGCACTCGAAACAGATGTGAGCAATATCAAATTTAATACGAAAGTTATCTGTATGGAATATCAAATTTACATCCATTCAATACAATGTTTAAAAATATAAAAATATTTTGAAAATTGTACGATCTTCGAAAGTTAAAATATTAAAATTGTAAATATTTTGGAATATGTAAGATTTTTTTTTAATTTAAAGAATATGTTGAAAACGTATTATATAATAATAATGAAATTATTACGGCTTCGACGATTACATTCTCATTACGAAACTCGCGCTTCGCGCTCGATACTTTTTGTCCGCTTGAAAAACTTTATCAAGATAAATTGTAAATCTTGTTTAAATCTACTAAAAACAACGTTTTAAAATCACGGACCTGTTGAAAACAAAAAAAATGGCATATTTTTTAATATGATGCAACTTTTTGAAATTTTGTCTAATTAAGAAACTATGAGAATGTTTTAAAAATACATATATTTCGTATCTAGCAGAAATTTGGATTGATATTTCAAAACCTATACAACCAAAATTTTTATGTTTTTTTTTTAAAGTTTTCAAAATGTTTGAACAGCATACAACTTTTTTAATTTTTATGGAATTTAAAAATGTCATCGAAATAATTTGCAGGTCTTTTTGCCGTGTACAAGAAAATTTGGCAACAATTACTAAAACTCATAAATTTTTTTTTTAATTTTGAAAAAGCTCTAACTTTTTGAATTTTTGTCGAATCGAAAAACTTAACTGAGATAGTTTATAAATATATTGGATATCTAGTAAAAAAATTAAATTAAATTTCTTAATATTTTAGAAAATATTTTTTTCTATTTTTCTGAACATGTTCAAACTTTCAAAAGTATATAACTTTTCTAATTTTCATTGAAATTGAAAATTTTATTTGGATAATTTGAAAGTCTTCTACTCATCTATAAGAATATTGACAAAAAATTCTGAAATTAAAAGAAAATTTAAATATGAAAATGCTTTATATTTTTAATTTTTTTTGGAAATATCTGTTCAATGAACTTAACCTTTATTTTGGCAACCTTAAGAAGTATATCAAAGGCTGACTCGATTGGACAAATCTTTCAAAAGTTAGCGTGGCTACAACATTCAAATAATCATACAGACACTGAAACTAATTTAATTTTAACGAAATTTGCTTTACTTGTAATTTAAAAAAAATGAGTTAAATATTTATAAAATTTCTGTGAATCTTTGACCAGGCAATTTGATTTAACTTGAGATGGAAATGATTTTCCCTTTGTCCCTTTGTCCCGAACTTACGAGTTTGACCAAACTCGCCCGCACCTACTGAATAAATTGAAGGAATTATCTCTTAAACCGTTTGGAATTATCTCTGGCTTTAGAGTTAAACATACCAAAATGAGTGATTCAGGTAACGTGACTTTATACTCATATATTAATCCTACTTACAGCTCAAATGACAATAGAAAAATCCATAATAATTGTAAACGGTTAATTATGTTTTAATTCATAAATAAGTAATAAAACTCTTCTGGAATATTGCTTACTACATTATCAAGTAGTTGCTATAATTACCTGTTAGAGAAATAATTTATGAGCACTCGAGCAACAAGTATACAATTAACCTCACGTGAAGAGCTTAATCGATTACAGCAACAGCTGATTGGGAGTTAAATTACATTGTGGACTTGTGAGTAATTCAGTAGATTTTCGGGTCAACTGCTTTGGTACTATTGTTTTAAAACTTTTTATTCCATAAAATTTAAACTTGGATAGTGCTCGAAAACAATATTTTCTCTAAATCTAAATGAGTAAGAAGTTACTAATGCAATATTGCATCAATAATTCCATTAGTTTGGAAATTTATTCTACTGATTGAATTAGTATCAATTTTACATTTCATAAAAAATAACTCATTAATAACATCAATCTTAAAATATTTTTCCTTGCATTATTGACTGAGTCACGCCTACCTCAAAAGAGAAGAAACTGAATGGTATAATTAATCTAATATTTGCGAAGTGTTTTGCTTATGCATATATAGTTGCAAAAAAAGTGATGTGCTTTTCGATGCAGCTGTCTTCGGAAAGTTAAATTAACACATTTATTTTAAAATGTAACGGCAAACTTTCTTCCTCATTTCCGTTAAATATTTCAAATGTTTTTTAATACACAGTAAAATCCACCGGAAACGGTTCATACTTCCATGAATGTTTACGTTCCGAGGCTCTGGATTTATTGTCACCCTCAGTCTCAAAACCAACACAGAATCAAGGTTTCATTGTGTGCACGTGTCTAGCATGCCAAAGACAATTAAAATAAAAGAGGTAAGCGTTTTTTCCAAAGGCCCGGAATATTCTTTTGAAATTATTTCAAAAATATGGGTGATGTACCGTACAAAAAGTAATATCGTCTATGTATTCTCAAGTAAAAGTGAGCTTGGGCATTCCCAAAATTTTTTCTAGGTGCTAAAAAGAATTCAGTGGTCAATTTGACACCAAAAGAAACAATTTAGAGGGAAATAACACCTTTTTGGGACTGAATTAGGGTACATAAGTAAAGAAATTCTACTAATTCATTTAGTAATGATTTCACTGAGAATTAGTAGTTATATTAGACATTTAGTCGAATTAGTAAAATACTAGGGATATATAGTAAAGGTTGAGACTGATTTTGCTTTTGGTCCATAACTTGTTACCATGATAATATTTGTGGGCTTCCATAACAACCTTTTAAAATTATATTAAACAACTTACTTTGTGTGAACAAATGCTATAATTGCTATGCACAACAATTTTTCGGCCGATTTTCTGAATGTCTTCGAATCTTTAAACAAAATTTTTCTATTATAAGTTGGGACATCTCTTAGAACATGAAAAATAATTTTGAAACGTCACGACGAACCTTTTACTAAATATTTATTTATTCAATGGGATTTTCGCACAAAAATGAGCTCTTACAAATCTTACTTTTAATAAATTCAACCAGACTCTCGAAATTGGTGATTCCCCGTTAACTTTTTCTTCGTAACGGGACTTGCTGAATTGTCGTGTGAAAGTGAAAGTAAAGGTGGGTCTTTGATGCCCAGACATTTTTTCACCCTACTAATATATACAAAAAATTCCGAAAAAATTCATGAAAATGTTGGAAACCTTTAACTTGACATATCAATCATAAGATGATAGAAAAATAAATTTTCTCATATATTTTTCGTTAAACAAATGGAGCAACTCGTTATGAATGCAGCGATTTACTCAAAAATTGGAACTTTAAGAAAAATTAAGATAATTTATCTTAAAAAACGGCAACTGAAATGTTAATAATACAGTTTTCAGAAAAAAATATTCCACAGTATTTATTTAAAATTAAATGTTTAAGTTTGGATAGGTAAAAAAGGTAATAAGTCTTGTGTTAGGCATTAGTATACACCCATTTTTTCTTTAAAAAAATTTCTATTAGTATTCACACATTTTATCATAAAAAAAAAACAAGTCAACAGCAACAAAATGTTACTCTACTGCAAGTTTGGTATACGCCGTCAGTAGAGGTGGATCTTTCGTATCCGATCCGAATTTGATCTGCCTATCGCAACTGTTCAGAAGGAACTGGGACTGATAGTGATCACTAAACTTGTGAGTCTGTTGTATAACTTTTTTTAGGTGGGGCTAGCAGCGGCCTCCTTTCCCCTTTTCGAAAGTTATTAACTGAAACCGTTTTGGCCTGGACATGAAAGAATCACCTTTACAGACGAAGAATTAACACGCGGAAGTTAAAGACGAGTTTTAATTTTTTAAAAGAACGTATAGGTGTCCGAAAACGTGTACCAGCCTTACGGTTTCGAAAAGGTCATCAAAAGACACAGTCTCGTGTGGCTCTATTCTAATGCCACTTTATTTTCATGTCACTAAACGACGTTTTAGTCGAACTTTTTTGGATAAAAATCACGAAGGAATAATAAGGAGACCCAACTGCCAGTGGGAAGCCATTTAAAACTGGCAACAGACGCATTACCGTAAGAGGTAAGCACATTACGCGAAGATCTTAAATTTCCGTGCGCAGGTGCGCAAGTGCGCAGTTGTCCTCTTCCTCTGCATGGAAATGTGCGCGACTGAGAAAGTTTGTCAACTTGACGTAAGTTAGAAAGGTTCTGTTCTTTTGTTGATCATCACACAAAAGATACATGAAATAAATATATAAAAAGTATTTTCGGTACTTGTTTAAAAATTTTTGAACAGATTTTGTGAAGGAAAAGTATAGGTAAGTACCTTTTAAATTTGTAATATGATAAAGAAATAATGGAAGTAATATAACTTGATTTAAAAGTTTAAAGTTTTTTCGAAACGTAAACATGAAAAATATTATAATTTCATTAAAAGTTATTACGAGGCGCCTCAGTTTAGAAATTGGTAAATTACGCATTTATAAGCACGTATACAATTTAATCAGCACGGATAATTGCAAATAGTGTGATATTATAATGAAGCGCCCTACCGATAGAAATCTCAGAGTATATGCTAAAGGTTCTCAAGGCTCTGAGAAGCTCTGAAAAATTCTCCGCAGGCACTCAGGTAGTAAGTAAAGGTTAAATCTCTAAATAATTTCTATTAAAATTAAATGACAGTTATGTAAAACAATCAAATATATTAGACGTTTATTGTACATACAGTGAGGGCTTTGAAAAAGCGAAGTGTATTCGCCTTCTTCGGCGTGTATCTTGCACCACAACCCGGCTCTTGACACCTACATTAAAACAAACGAACAGAACCTCTCTAACTTACGTCAGTTTGACTAACTCTAACTCCTGTAATGTGCATACCACTTACGGTAATGTTTCTATTGCCAAGTGTGGAAACGGAGTTAGGTCTCCTTCTTATTCCTTTGTGAACAGGACCGAAGTGAAAATCACATATTTTCTGTTTCTTCTAAGCATGAAGTTGCAGGCAATTAAAACAATATTCCCTTTGCATTATTTTAGTTCGCTATTACGTACCACTTTTCAATCTGAAGTTAGTGGAGTAAAATAGTACGAACGATGGCTTCCGAAGAAGAATATTTGGTATAATAACAGGACGCCAACAAAATTATGCTCAATTAAAATGGAGCCATAGTTTTTACAATGCAACCTATGCATTTAACGGCATTTTCATATTGTTAGGAAAAAATAATCTACACTACATGCAAAACCCTGTTTAGACATAACATATTATTTGATTCATAACAAATGGAACTCATTTACCTTGCAATTTCGATGAAAAATATTCAGTTAATGGGGTTTGAATAATTTCAATACGATAATTTTTCAACTTCTTGTAAATAATTACCAATGTAAAGAAATGGAGAAAACACGCTGTCCCAACATATAAAATGTCCCAACCTGTACGACACTCCCCTACTAATTCATATTAAACTCGTGTCTAACTGGATTAGCAAGGAATATAATCTTTTACACAATTCAATATATCCCACTTAATGAGTATATACAAATTAATAACAACAGAAAAACATTTTTTTTAAATGTTTAAACTGCTTAAAATATATGTTTTTAAAAATTACGGTTAGCCTAAGATCTGCTGAGTATAATTAGTGGCCAGGGTAATATGCTTTTATGTTAGTAATTAATTCTTTAAACGGATCAGCAATTATTTTCTTTACGCATCGCTGCCACAAAAATTCGCAGAGATGCTCTGCAATGTTGCTCTTACGCACTCCTCCTCGTGAGAGAAATCGTCGCATCCACCGCCAAGATGACTCGATGTTTTATGTGTGCGCTCCGGAATCGGAATCCACAAATTGTTCGACATGATTCACAGTTTTTTGGACAAATCCATGATCTTCGAGATTAATGTACTCCTTCCAACAATCGGTGTGGATTTCCGTCCCTTCCGCTACATTCTTTTTTATTAATGCAATTAAAGTAGCCTGATCTATCTTATTATCGGGACAGATTTCCAACCGATAGTTGTAGGAATCTCCTCTGTGGATCATTCCGAGAATCCATGATCCTTCTACTACACGTCCTCGCTCGTATTTTCGACGGCCGATTTTGCACTCATCGATTTCAACAACTTCACGGACACCGCCGATGCGACCATCCTCTTCAAAGTTGCTGTCAAGAGCAAGCATGTAGACCTTTCTACAAAATGAGAAGCGGTCTGAAACTGTTTCTCGAGAAATTAATTGATTGTTTATAATGCTGCTTTCCCGGATCGTTTGTTCAAAATTAAAACTTAACGCAAAACAATACGTAATGAGCATACAGGCCGCTGCAGAAATGTGGCACCTCTCAAACCGCGTGTTTTCTGCAACGGTAATACTGTGACGATATTTGTGTATTTTATAACAAAGGAAGGATCCGCAAACATGTTCCGACCCCACATGTTCTTCTTCTTATGTTTTAAGCAAAATCGTTCAGACGGAATTAATCCGATTTGTCGCAACCACTGAAGAGTTGTTTCCCTTTCTTGGAGAATCTTAGATAAACTAAAAATATTATATGTTTCATTCATCTTGACGAGGACTCAAGAGAGGAAAATCCCGAAAATAATATTGCACGCAAGAAACACACTCCCTTAACTACTATGAGCGCGGATGGTGGAGAAAGACCTGTCGCTAATTGCATTGAAATTTGTAAATTTGTTACATTTCATCAACACAAAAACCCCAGCATCCCAATAACTGGTCACAAAAATAACTTACTTGAGACTCGACCCCCTTTCCAACGTGTCATGGGGGGCGGGAAGGCACCACTGTAACTGGTCACAGAAATAATGTAAGGTCACACCCCTGCCCCTTTTCTAACTTGTCATGGGGGAGCGCGAAGGCACCCCTGTGACTGGTCACAGAAATAATCTAAGGTCACACCCCTGCCCCTTTTCCCACGCGACATGGTGGGCGGGAAGGCACCCCTGTGACTGGAACCAGAAAAAACTTAGGAAACGGGTTCAATTACGCGTATAAGATGGGCTGCTGACACTGGGGGAGGGTAAACACTCGAAAACGAAAAGAGCATGATTTTTATGGTTTTTTTCATAAAAATCGAGATATCACTAATTTTCTCGAAAACTATCACTTGTAGAAAGAAATGTATCTCACAAAAATTGTGTATTTCTGTAAGATCTACAACTTTTATCAGAAGCATTTTGCGAGATGTTGCATATTGGCTATGATAAACGCAAAAAACCACACTTTTTAATGGATTTTCCACGATTTCACCATGAAAATCGCCTAGTCTCCAATTCTCACTATCATTTTCGTAACCAGCGCGTCAAAATACATATGGTAAGTATACGCAGTGTGAAGGAAATCGTCACGTTCACCTATTCGGAACTTTATCCAAAAAATTCTTAACTTAGTATTATTTAACAATTTTTCATCAAATTGTTTAGATTGGGATCAAAAAAAGGTTTTTCAAATGAAAAGTTGGTACATGTTGGCAACTTTTGCAGGGCATTAAAATTCAATCAGGAAAAAAAGGTGGAAAACAAATATCCTAGTAAATACCCTTTAATATTTATTATATTAAATGTAAGAATTTAATTAATTTTCGGTGAAGCTATCAGAATGAAGAAATAGAATTTCTGCTAAAGCAATTTGTAAAGGTCGACTCATAAAATTGTTCAGTTTGTCAAATCCTCTTCGAATCCTTCCATTACAGGGCGAGCTTGCGTTTAATTTACTCAGCGTTCAAAAGACACAATTGTAAGGCTCCAAATCAAGGTAGATAGAGGGAGAGTTCGCTCGTTCACATTCCTCTCTAAAACCTTTTCTACCATTTACTTTTACGTTGACTCGATTCTTTGAGGATTCTAAGAACGCGAGGATATCCGGGTCTCCTAAACTCGAGATTTTCATGTCTCTGCATTCCAAGTGATGGAACGCTGCAATTTCCCAAACCAAAGTACAGGGCCATTTCATTTTATATGATCTTAATACGATTTAGTTAGCTTGGAATAGAATCAGAATCTATTAGAGGTTCATGTAACAAGCCACTCAGAAATTCCTACTCACAATATGTATATAGTACCCAGGTAAAAATCATAACCAAGACAGTGATCAATCATTGAAAAAATGACCATTTAAGACCAAATTAAACTATTGCGAGGAGAGGGTTTTATTTTTTATTTTTGAAAATTGCCTCATGTAGTACTATACTGAGAGACTTTTTGTTAGAATAAATTATAAAAATGAATGAGAATTTAGTATAATATCGTTTCAAAATAGGGAAAACTGGGTTTGCGCATCAAAAATTATTATAGCGGTTTTCAGCCGTCAAAACTAATATTTTTGTTTGGACAAATGGAAAAGATGTTGCATTAACTCTTATAAAACTTTCGAGAATTTAAAATTCATACATCAAAGTTAACAAGTGAAGTTAAAACGACAGTCATACGTTTGATTTGAAAGAGCAAAAACATCGTTTGAAGTTGCCATACAAAGCATATGAGAATCTGAAACGACTATATGAAAAATAACTCACTCCACCAAAAGATTTAGCCTTCAGAAGGAGGAACAAAATACACAAATTAAATACAACTAAATACGTAAAGACAAGTACAATTATTATTTGTATTATTACACTTAATTTATTCGCTACATACATAACTGCACGTTTAATCGCTATGAAAAATCGGAACGGCTGCGGTGAGATTCGAACCTAATTTACCCAAAGCACTAACGTATTCCCTAACAACTAAACCCCACGGCTAAACTTACATTATAGAATATTTGGCAAAAATCTCGGCTAAGCAACGTCGCTTGAAAACTCAGGGCATTATGATTTTCAATTATTAAATTGATTTTTTATACAATACATTTTTTTAACGGGACTGATAATATTCTTGTATGAATAAAATTCTCTAATTTTATATCTCAGTAACTCAGTATAATAAACTTGAGTATATTTAGATGTAATATTTTATACATTTTACTCATTAAATTAAATCTTATTACCTTAGTGTATAAATTTCATGAGAAAGAATTCCTAATGTTTTAAAGTCCATAGTAAATGAATGAATAAAAAATAGAAAAAGTTAACTTATATTTAAAATGTAGTGAGTCATTAACTTTCCGCTCGATCGGAAAATGGCGGAAACAATCTAGGAGCATTCTCAAACGAAACTATATGGAAAATCAAGAATAATGATTTCATAGGTTGCTATGCGTCTCAGATTTCTGTCAACTTCAGATTGACACCCGTGTGGAAAAATGTCCGGGCAGTCTGGCTATAGGTCTGGCCCAGGTCTGGATTTTTCTAGACTTTATACTCTGGAAGAACTGATCTGGCTCAGGCCGACGCCATGCTAGTCTGGCTTAGGTTTGACTTTATTTAGACCGTCTAGTCTGGAAGGTCTGTTCTGGCCCAGTTTTGGCACTGGTCAGCTAGCCAAGAACGAAACAAATCATAAGTTCTATCAGCAAATTTTGTTGACCTACTTCACAAATATTACAGGGTGTCTAAAATGATTGAAAATTAGAAATTCAACGTATAAAAACAAGCCTTTTTCTATCACCTAGACAGTCTGGCCTGGTCCAGGTCTGACGCTGATCAGCGAGCCAATAGAAAAAAAATTTAAGTTCCATCACCAAATTTTTTTTGACGTACTTTGGAAACGTTACAGGGTGTCTAAAATGATGAGAAATAAGAATTTCAACATATGAAAACACGACTTTCTTTCTTATCATCTTGAGAGTTTGGTTTGGTCCAGACCTGGCGCTGATCAGCGAGCCAAGAAAAAAATTTAAGTTCGATACAGTAAATTTTTTCTTACAGTTCAAAAAGTCACAGGGACGAAATTTTTTAAACTAAAAAAGTTTATAGTGAAATTTGTGTATCCAAGTCATTGAAACAATAACGTTTTCCAAAGTAATTGTAATTCATTGCTTGGCCTTCGGCGTGCAGATATCTTGCCAGTTGACGTCACAACTTGAAGTATTCTGACAGTGCTTGACTCCGACCTCTCGGAAACAGTGCTAGTTTTTGTCTATCAAGTGTCACAAACAGTCAAAAGTTCTTATTATTTTCCTAATAATATATTAATTCAGCCAAAAGTTAACTGTAAAAGTCGAGGCATAAAATGTATCAAATCTTTATTAAGTTATTAAATAAATAGTAAGTACAAACCCAGATGGCAAGCTTATTCAGAAATAACCCTTAATTAGTTCTGAAGTCAGAGTACAATATGAATTACGTAATTGAATTCATAAATTATAGATAATTAATAAAAAAATAATTATATTTATCCATTTTTAACTAATTTTGAGTTGGTACAAGTATTCTTAAATAATCTCTAATGAGCTTTGAAAGTATTTCGAAATTGAACATTTTACGACCGCTCGAAGTAATTCATAAAGAAACTCAAATGAATAAATCACGAACTTTTGGCGAATCCTTTTCTCACTAAATTTTGATGACTAACGAACGAAGAAAGAATTAATGTCAATTTCTTTAAGTATTTAATCAAGTATTCCAAAATTATTGAAATTGAACTTTGTAACAGAATTATCCAAGTATTCCTATTTCGATCTTTTGACATTTTGTATGAGAATTCGTATTATTTATTTGAAACTCATAAGCAACGCTCTAAGAATTGACTTTTAACATGTTACGATCAAGCGATTTAAATATCATATAATATTAAAAGAATTGAGAAGAAAAATCTTTTCAGAAGTAGAGTATTATTTCAAACAGGTAAAAGATGAAAAAGAGGCATGATACTTTGCTGTAGAATTTGAATGATCTGCTGAATTTCCATGGGTTATTAAATTGTGCGGTGTTATATCCATTCTACTTAATTTTACTATACATACGGCCGATTTTTGTTCAAAAACTGTACTTTTCTCTATTTTTTTGTTTTGTGTTCTTTGTTTTTTTGGGTGACATTCTAAGAAACGCGCGATCAAATCTAACCGATCTTACTTTTTTTTATATTGACAAGAAATCGAATCATTGCTCAAAGATTTTAAGTAATTTTGAAGAATTTTTAAGGAATTTCAGTAGAATTTAAATTATTTTGAAGATTTTAGAGTAATTTTAAAATATAAATAATGTTCTTAAATTCTTCAAAGTCTATTAAATCTCTTGAAATCTTCGGAAATATGTCGAAATACTTTAAAATCGATCAAATTTCTTTAAATCTATATTGATTTCTCTAAAATCTTTTAAAATATCTTGAAATATTTTTTAACTAAGTTTAAATCTTGTTTAAACACATAAAATATTCAATAATAATTTGTAATATATCTAAAATCTCAGCACATATATTATTATAACCTTAGCTGAGTTTTGTATAGAATGGGTCACAAAAATTTGCAGACGCCCCTTCACCGCTGTAGGATATATTTCAGATTTTTGTCTTCATACTTCAAGTTAGGTTAGCCGGGAGGCTTTAGGCATTAGGACTATGAAGTATTAAAGTATAAAGTAATCATATAATAATACAAAAGATTACTTTTTTTCCGAAAAATTGGTTTCGAGACTTCTTCGATATTAAAACTGAATTGAAAAATAATTCAATTAGCATCGCGTAAACATACATAAGAAGACTGTTGTCATTTATTATGTATTCAATTTCATTACGTACTATATTTATGTATTGATCACATGAAGCAATAAATGAAATGGACTAGTATATTGCGCAACAAGGGGCAAAAGGCGACAATTGCAGGGGTGTGAAGTTCGCTGCCCGAGTGATGTGAGGGCAGATATCACACGAGTGAAATTGTTGCCTCGTCCCTAGTCGTGCATACACTTTTTCATAAAAAATGTATCGAAAATTTGACTTGAGATGCCCGAAACTTCTTTGCGTCTCATCAAAGATGTTATTCTTTGTAAATACGTAGACAGTGACAGATATAGGTTAGAGACTGAAGTTAGCCTCTATTCTCGAAACGAGGTTCGATAAGAGGGAGAATAACTGCAGACAACTGCAGATGAAGTAGAATGTATTTACTTTCGATACCGGTCACGATGTAAAGTTACTTTCGCAATCGCCTGTTTCTGCTTTCTAGTCTAGGGCTGAAAACATAATTTTCGACCCGCTACGGGGGTATCGAAAGTCAAAATTTCGATACATGCGTTATGAAAAAGAATTGTTCACGAATATGCTGGAACTTGAAGATGATTCATTTTGAATGAATCGTGAAGACAGAAATTATAGTTTCTTTATGTTGCTAGAGTTTTTGATGTGTTCACCCGAATTCTTTTTCAATTTCTTCCAAATTAATTGCCGCGGTTATACTACGATTATAACATGAATTCAGAAAGAATTCTATATGAGCAAAAACTGAATTTTTCTACGAATACGTGTTTGTAAATTTTAATTTGTTTTCCATTGATAAAGAATTCGATTTGCCGCCTGGGAAACCTACTTTTTATCTACCATAAAAGAATACGTATTAGAAACGATAATTTAATTTATTGATTATATTGATGGCAGTATATTTTTGACGCAAAATTTGAATTTTTACTGATTATATCAAACATGTATATCATATATTTTTCTAGCAAATCATGTTTTGCTTTTTGAGCGTATCCTGAAAGCGTATCCTCTAAACATGGACTATATAATTCTCAACGATAAAACATTAATCGATCAGCCATTAACTAGTGGTTGACGAGACAATAACTAGCGGCTGACCAGCACATAACTAGCGGCTGACGAGCCCATGTCTAGCGGCTGACCAGACGGTGTGGCCTGTGGATAGCCAGAAAAAACGTTACACTTGTGGCCAGGCCCCGGCCAGACCATCTGGCAACGCCAGGGTTGTAAACCTGGCGGTCTAGTCTGGGCCAGGCCAGCCCCAGAAAATTTTTCCACACGGGCAATATCAATTTCTAAAATACTTTTTCAAGATTATGATATCCACTATTCTTTTTATTCAAATTATTTTTCGAAAACTCAGTAAAAAGAATATCATATTTTCATAGTGTTAATTCTTAAGATGAAAATTCATAATATTTGGTATTTAGAATACTACTTTGTCGTCTTAGTGTTTTAAATACTCATATGGTAATATTAAACTTCGGTACTAAAATAAGAATAAATATAATAAAACCTCGGTTTTCCCTATTTTGGAACGATATTATACTAAAGTCTAATTCATTTATTTCATTAATTCTAACAAAAGGTCTCTCAGTGTATTAATCAGCTTTAAAATTAATTTTCGATTGCCGCTTTGCTAATTATTTTTCCGCCAAGATATGCAAGTTTAACCGTTATTTGACCATTGATTATCATTTCATCTTGTCTTCACTGGGTGAATCACCACACAATCCTGCAAGGGTCAGTTTTAAAAATGACAGAAAGCGAAAACGAATGCAGTAGCAGAAATAATCTAGCACGGCAGGTTTTGCAGTAACTTTAGGTTAAATAGTCAAAAAATGGCCATCTTTTGACGATTTAGCTTAAATTTACTCCCAAATTTGACGCAATAGACAATTTCTGCTATCGGTTTCGTTTTCAGCGTCAAAAAATCTATTTGATTCACACTCTGCCATTTTTGTAGCCGAACCTCGCAGTACTGTATTGTTTATAATATAAGGTCAAATAATAGTTGATGTCACAATTAACATTTTACTTATTTGCATTGAACTAATTTCAGAAGTATCTCTTACTATCTACAATCATCAAACATAGAGATATATATCGCCAGTGCTTATGAAAAAAAAACCTGCAAAATAAAGCTATGAAGAAAAACCTTTTTCAAAGACGCCGTTAAAAATAAATTGTTTATTTGGTCGCTGTGAAAAAAAAACATTGTTTTAAAACACCGCGAAGAAGAACACATCTCAGTAAAATGCTACGAAAAAAAGTATATTTAGGTAAATGCTAAAAAAAAACCTTATTCCTATAAGCGCCGTGAAAAGAAACCTTCCTCATGGAAAAATCGTGAAAAAAAACTTATTTTTGTAAAAGCCCTGAAAAAAATCGTATTTGTTAAAACTTTTAATTAAACTGTTTTATTCCACAAAAAAAACTACAAATATAATTTTGCACATAAAAAAAGTATTATTGGTCGACTATACAAAAAACTATAAATAAATATCAAGTTAAAATCGTGTTTTACGCTGCTACACAGTCATAAAAAATCGGAAAAAGGTGCTAAAAAATAGAAAATGTTCATAAAATGGGCCAAATTCGATTACTTACGGGTTTTTGAGGTCGCTAATTACGAATATCAAGTTACTAAATTAAAATTAAAATTAGTCGATCAAATTTAGTATACATTATTACGTAAATCTTCGAAATCTTAGATGACATTTTAATTACTTTGATTTTAATAATGTGAGCATTTATCGAATGAGATCTATTTTGAAAAATTACGAGAATCTAATCGTAGATCAGCGATCGTAATCAGCGATCCCAAAAACCCCTGAGTATAGATTTTGTAGCTCATATATATTTTTTTTCAAAATTTTGAAACCGTCATCTTGAATCTGCTATCTTAAATTTGAATATTTCCAAATTCTGACTTCAAATTCTTAATCAGCGATCCCAAAAAACCCCGAGTAAAGACTTTCAATCTCATATATCTCTACATTCAAAATGTTGAAATCGTCATCTTGAATCCGCCATTTTGAATTGAAAATTTCGAACTTCTGACTTTAGATTCGTAATCAACGACCCCAAAAACCCCCAAGTAGAGATTTTCAAACTCATTTATTTCTTTTTTCCAAATTTTTAAATCGTCATTTTGCATCCCCCATCTTGAATTGAAATTTTGGAAAATCTGACTTCATATTTGTTATCAGCGACCCCAAAACTCCCAGAGTAAGAATTTTCATCAAGGCTAAAGTAATTATTTACTTGAAGAAACGATGTAAAAAGATTTGCTTCCCGAGCGTTTTCATACGTATTTTTTGACGATGCCTTCTTAATAAGTTAGGGTATTTTCATGAATAAGTTTTTTTTTTCACGGCGTTTTCACAAAAAAATATATTTTTACATGGCATTCTCACGTGTAAACTTTTCCCTCATGGCGTTTCTTAAAAAGGATTTCTTTTCGCAGTGTTTACTAAAATATGTTTGTTATTACGGCCATTTAATGATGCGGTTTTTTTCACAGTATTTATACAAGACGTGGTTTTTCACAGCGTTTACCAATATGTATTTTTTTACAGTGCTTACTGACATATATTTTTGTTCATCACATTTTATAGAGATGAGTTTTTTTTCATGGTGTTATGATAAGAAGTGTTTTTCTCACAGCAATACAATTTACGGGTTCATTAGCCTAAGCACCAACGATATACCATAGTCATACCTTTTCCATACTTTAAACATACTTTACATACTTGAGCTATACG
Source organism: Belonocnema kinseyi (assembly GCF_010883055.1). Classification (NCBI taxonomy): domain Eukaryota; kingdom Metazoa; phylum Arthropoda; class Insecta; order Hymenoptera; family Cynipidae; genus Belonocnema; species Belonocnema kinseyi. The sequence goes on from NC_046664.1 coordinate 93,798,420, forward strand.
TTACAGATATACTTTAGCCATGCTTTGACAAAACTTCAGTTATACTTTCGGTATCCCGATTGGAAAAATGTTCTGGCGTTGGCCTGGCCCTGACCAGACCGCCAGGTTTGCAGCCCTGGCGCTGACCAGATGGTCCTGCTTGGACCTGGCCAAAAGTGTAACGTTTTTCCTAGCTAGCCCGAGGACAGACTGTCTTGTCAGTTGCTAGACATGGGCTGGTCAGCCGCTAGACAGGAACTGGTCAGCCGCGAGTTGTTAGCTCGTTAGCCACTAGTTAATGACTGATCGATTAATGTTTTATCGGTGAGAATCATATCGTCCATGTTTAGAGGATACGTTTTGAAGATACGCTCAAAAAGCAAAACATGATTTCCTAGAAAATATATATAATAGACATGTTTGATATAATCAGTAAAAATTCCAATTTTGCGTTAAGAATATACTGTCATCAATAAAATCAATAAATTCCATTATAGTTTCTAATACTTTTTCTTTTATAATATATAAAAAGTAGGTTTGCACTTACTATTTATTTAATAACTTATTACAGATTTGGTACACTTTATGCCTTCGCTTGTATAGCTAACTCTTGCCTGGATTAATATATTATTCGGAAAATAATAAAAAATGTTGACAGTTTTTGACACAACTGGCAACTGGCAAGATATCTGCACGCCGAAGGCCAAGCAATGAGTTACAATTACTTGGACAAACTTGATTGTTTTAATGATTTGGATACGAAAATTTCACTGTAATCTTTTTTAGTTTCAAAAATTTCATTATAGGCCTTGTAACTTTTTGAAATGTAAGAAAAAATGTACTGTATCGAACTTAGATTTTTTCTTGGCTCGCTGACCAGTGTCAGGCCTGAACCAGACCAGACTCTCAAGATGATAAGAAGGAAAATCGTATTTTCATAGTGATTTCTTATTTTCCATCATTTTAGACTCCCTGTAACGTTTTCAAAGTACGTCAAACGAAAATTTGGTGATGACACTTAAGATTTTTTTTCTATTGGCTTGCTGATCAGCGCCAAACCTGGACCAGGCCTGACTGTCAAGGTGATAGGAAAAAAGCTTGTTTTCTTACTTTGAATTTATAATTTTCCATCATTTTAGACACCCTGTAATATTTATGAAGTATGTCAAAAAAATTTGCTCATGGAACTTATGATTTTTTTCGTTCTTGGCTAGCTGACCAGTGCCAAACCTGGGCTTGAACAGACCTTCCAGGCTAGACGGTCTACATAAAGTTAAACCTGAGCCAGACTGGCGTCAGACCTGAGCCAGATCAGTTCTTCCAGATTAGACAGTCTAGATAAATCCAGACCTGGGCCAGACCTGAATCCAGACTGCCTGGACATTTTTCCACACGGGCAGTTTGTATTGTTCCTTAATAGAGCCGTGTAGTAGCGTGTTTGTTAAGCGATCGATATTAGAAAAAGTGTAGTCGAAAAAAGGCACTTCTACCCCATTTCCAGTAAGAACCTCTCAGTTCGAAGGGTAAAAAAGGGGAATTCTGGGGGGTATTATTTTTTGATGGGGCGATACTAGAAAAAGGCTATATATGAGTGGACACAGTCTTCTACCCTCTTTCCAGTAGCCCACCGCCTTCCCGTTCCATTGCACCCTATTGTGTTGTATATTTTCTGTCGTTATGTAAATGAGAGAATACAAATTCAGGCCAATGCTAATCTGAAAGGGATCTATGCTATAAAGTGTTATGTTATCTATATTCACCTTTTTTGTCTTTGACAATTCATACAGACGTACGGAGCTATGAAAGTTATTAAAATCACAAGCTCGTTGAACTGAATTATATTCAACTAAAATTCACTGAAAAGCAAATACTCCAGGGGAAAAAATTACATTAAAATTTAAAACAAGAATATTATATCATTATATTTATTTATTCTTATCAATAGTAAAATATTATAATAAAATTAATTAATGTTTCAAATTGACTAATTATATTTTGAAAATAAAATCAAAAATAGTATTCAACAGGATTATATCCATACTCTAAGATGTACAGACATATGAATGAAACAGTGTCAAAAATATGCTGAACAATTTTATTTCAAAAATTCTATTATTAAAAATGAAAACTAATTTATTTTAATATTATATATTTGTATTTAATACAGTACAATACATAAAAATAATAACATAATATTCTTATTTCATACTTTAGAATAATTCTTGCTCCCTGGTGTACTAGACTGTTTTTTTAACGAACTATCTATTCGTACGACAGGTCAGACCAAATGGAAACGCATAATTGGCGAAAATTTTTGTTCATCAACTCCAACCCCTTTCCAGCTCCCCCAAACATTTTGCAAAATTTTATACGGCCGGCCGTAGGAATATCCTAAGCCTTTTTAAAAATAACTAGATTCATCAACCGTGCCCTATGAGCGCGTGTAGTGTTTCGATTTAAGGTGAAAAATTATTTTTATTACAAAACACAAACGTAGAATCATTTTTTCTTTGTTCATAGTTTTTGAATACTCAAATTGGAAATAAAATTGGATTCTGAGATCTGAGAAAAAGTTTGTTTTCAAAGTCTAATAAATATAACTTTCCTAAGATTCTTGAGAAAATTCAAAGCGATTTTTGAAGGTTCTAGATGCGCAAAAAAATAATGTAAAAATATAAAAGCAAATGTTTTTATTTGACCTAGATATAATAAAATATTAGAAAAAATTTGAGTAAGTTTAAAAGATGGTTAGGACTTTTAGAAGTTTATAACAGTTTACAAATCCTTTATAAATTTTTGAAAATCTTCCAAAATTTAAAAATATTGTTAGTATCTTCACTGAAATTCCTAAATATCTTTTAAAATAATCAGAGTTCTTCGTAAAATTTAAAAGATACGCGCGCTAATAAAAAAGACCTTAAAATCTGATAGATTTTCTTTTGATAAGTTTGGAAATCTTCCGAACTCTACTTTTTTTAAATTGTTCTAAAATCTTTGCAACAACCTTGAATCAAAGAAATATATTATTTTTCTTTATCGGAAAAAAGTTTCGTGATTAAGAAATTGAAAGATTTTTGATTTTTCCGCGATTTTGTAACCTATACATATGAAAAATTTGCCATAATGTTTTAAATAATGAAATAATTTTATTTTGAAATAAATTTACTGATTTCGAAGTTTTGATAGATACGAAATTGATCATGCAAAACATGTATAATCCTTAGTAATAGATAAAAAACTGAAAACAGCCACTGAAAGTCACATTAACGCAGTTTCCTAATCTAAAATTATTATTGAAATATCTACATGATAAATATGGTAAAACAATAATAATATGATATTGAACTTTATTTACCATTTTATATTTAGGTCGAGTGACCAGTCTATAATCTGTATTTTTTAAAGGGTGGCCTGGAAAAGTAGTTTGAGATAAGACCAATCACTCTTCTGTGGCCAGTTACTGGTACATATTTTTTAAAGTGCTACATGGAAAAGGTATTTGAAATATGACCAATCACACTTCTGTGATCAGTCACTAATATGTATTTTTTAAAGGGTGACCTGGAAAAGTGGTTCTAGATATGACAAATCACTCTTCTGTATCCAGTCACATATTTTTTAAAGGGCGACCTGGTAAAGAGGTTCGACACATGATCAATCGCTCTCTTCTATGACTATCCACTAACATATATTTTTTTAAGAGTGACCTGAAAATGCCACTACGAAACTTTTTTTTACAGGGCGAGGTATTTTGAGATATGACAAATCATTTTTCTGTGGCCAGTCATTGATACGTATTTTTAAAGGGCGATCTGGAAAAAGGGTTCGAAATATGACCATTAATCTTCTGAGACTACTCACAGGCACGTATTTCTTAAACGGCGACATAAAAAATGGGTTCGAGATATGACCAATCACACTTTTTTATAACCAGCCACTAACACACAATTTTGAAAGGGAACATGTCTCGCCGAAAATATTTAAAAATCTTCGCGAATCTTGAAAAGTTCTTTGAGAAATTTAATGAAATCCATATGGTCATAATGAGAGACCTGCATTATATGTAGAAAAGTAAAGTTAGGGTATAAAATAAGGTTTGTCATCATAAAATATCAGAAGAATGCATTTCTCATGTGGTAACTGTTATAACCTTTTATATAAAAAGAAACCAGCAGATCTGATGTCTGCTTCGCAGTACGATTTTTTAAATATTTTTCCGTGAAAAATTTGGAGGCCTAAAAGAGGGTTTGAATTAAGTGATTTTTAGCCCTATAAGCGGGAAAATGGACTTATATGCCTCTTAAGAGGAATAAAAGAGGGATTCAATTCAAAGAAATTAAACTCTCTCCTAAAACCTATTACCCGAGTCGAAATGTAGGCCCTACTTTCAAGCCGTAACTTCTACCTTAGTAGCGGCTGAAAGCTGCAAAGTAGGTTCTAAATAAGCAGCGATTTCAATGTAATTTAGACCCTACTTTGACGCTAAAAGTTTCCGCAATTGGCCGTTTTTCCATGTTTAGCGTCAAAGTAGGGTCTGTATTTAAGATAAGTTAGACCGTCTTTCAAAGCTCAAACTACTAAAGTAGGACTTGTGGCATTAAAGCCGGTTCTCTATAATTTCTCATCAATATGGATGAATAAAAATAGGTTTTGTTATTTATCAGAAAAAATAAAATAATATCTGCGATATAAATATCAAGGATATTCGCAGTTATTTTTTAAATATATTATTAATAAAATTTTTTTATTATGATGCTAAAGCATAGTGCACTGAAAAATCCGCAAGTACTAAGAAACGAACCCGAGATCGCTTCAGCTAACGGAACACGTAGGATGTCTTCGTAAAATATCATTAGCACTTGTCCAATAATTCAAGGTCCAAAATCTTTTTAAATCCAAAACAATTAATTAAATAATTACTTTTTTCAACTTTTTGTGTCGTTGAATATTTGAAACGATTGATGAAGAGTTCAATATACATTGGTTTTGTTTTTTAGAGGTACTTTACGTTAAACGATTTAAAAGGACTCGAGGCTACATATTTGAATTTGATTCTGTGTTATTTATTACTTAAATGAATACAATGTCAAACTTGCTGATTTCAATAAAAACATCTTTTTATCTCTTTATTAAGCAAAGATTTTAAAAAAAGGTCGTTCAGCATCATAATTAATCCTATTATACTGAAAAATACAAATATCGAGTTCAAGATTCAATCTAATATTCATCAGGAAATAAGTTTGTATTAACAATAACAGTACTGGTTTTATACCCAATTGTCTCGTCGTCTCAAAATTCAAGATGAGTAGTCGATTATTTTTCATACACTTGGCTGTTCTAATTCTCCAGTAAATATGATAAAAAAATTAAAACAGTTAACATTTTCTAACGAAAAGAAATGCTGTTAACTCCCAAATCAAGTGATAGACACGTAAGTAGTAATATTCCTCTAAAAAAATGTTTTAGAAACTCTCAATTATTATTGTTTAGTAAAAAAAATGAAATAAAATACTGCAATAAAATAATATATAAAGTAAATAAAATATTGCAATAAACATGTCATGTGATTCTCAATCACCTTCATGGCTGTTTAATACACAAACTTTCACTAATTATTGATAAAAATTTTTATAATTACTTATTAATCTACAACATTTAGTAATTTTCTATGATGAATATCATTCTCATACGAATTTTCAGAATTTTCAATCAAGAGAAAATATTTTCCTGTGATTACGCATTGCAAAAAAGTATTGATTTAAATATATGAATAATTAATGACACTTAGGTTAAATCTTGAATTAAATATTTCTGTTAATTAAGTGTGCATTCAGTTATTAAGATGACCAATGAGTTCAAGTAACCTAAGTAAAAAATACTTTTTACTTTATTTTCATAAAGTTCGAACATTGTAGGCTCAAAAGATTCAATGTAGGGTAATTATTGAAGGGGAGGTTAAACAGCGTCAAAGTAGGGTCTTGAGTTATAAAAAGGTAGACTCTAAAGATTCAAATTAGCTTCAGAGAGGTATTACATCCTCAAAGTACGCTCTAATGTTTTATTCTCTAAGAGTTAAAAGTTTAAAGCAGGGGCTATAAGTTTAAATAGCGTCAAAGCAGGTTCTAATAAGAAGCTGCAACCTGAAAGTAAGATCTAAATTTCGACTCGGGTAAGACCTAAATTTAGAGGTCTAAAATATGACTAATATTTTGACTTGGGTATATTGATCTAAAACTTTGAAAAATATATAACTATTTTGACTTTACGTAATTAGGTCATATTGGTGTAAATAAGAAATAATAAAACTCCTTCCCCCTTTCCCCTTTTGTATTTGGTTTTGATTCAAGTTTTTTGCAATTTCATGATATTTTGTCAAATAAATGAAATTACTATTTATTGAAGATGTTTTCCTGCGCGACTGATTGCAGGGAACCTCTTTGGTATGATCATTCAAGCAGATAAGAGTTCAGGTATCAAGGAAAATTCCGACCCCTTGCTGGATCTAGTAATCGCTTCCGAGGTTAAAGGCATCAATCCTAAAAGTTTTCTCGAACTCGCGGAATCTGCACGACTTCTGAGCGAGGCTTCACTGAAACCAGTGAAACCATGCATTGATCCAACTATTTCGGAAGGATTTTCCATTACCAGCATAGCCATAGCAGCGTCGGTGAAATCAACCCTCGTCAGGAAGCAATACTTCATCGAGTCTAGCGATAATGACGTTTGCGGAAGTAAGTGTCGTTATGTCTGCTTACTCTATCAATGAAACTCAAATTCAACTTTCAGTATTATATGACGAAAAGTTTTTATAACTATAGTCTCACTAAAGAACCTTGAGTCGATCCTTGAGTATTTGCTAATAACTTATTTACTGAATAAAACTGGACTTGTTATTCTATATCGTCTGATGTTTTCAAGGTCTTTTTTTATTCCTAATTTTTTGAACTTTTTTTTTAGTTCAGACGGAAGTGGAGCACTATTGAGCTCCTATCAAATTGTCATTTTTGTTTGGAACTTGCAGCCGGTGAAAGTTTATAGGGGAAAGTATGCAAAAGTAGGTCATTCAAATTTCCAAATTTTTTAATATAATTTATAGAAGATAATTGAAAACAGTAATTAAAGCAACGGGAAATCTCAACTATTCATTTAATTATTAAAAAAAGCAATAAATAAAATTAATTATTTACCTGCTGTAAGATATATTTCTAACGTTTGTTTTTCACGCTTTTCACTGGAGATGACACTGAAAAAATGAAAAAATGGATTTTACAGCAATTCCATTAGTTGCACTGATTAATCATTTAGTACCAGCAACTAAGTAAATGGTTACCCCAACTAACAAAATAGCAGTAACATATCTTACAAAATAAATAGTTGGCCCAACTAACTATTTTTTTCAGTGCAGGTCATCTCCTTCTGGAGAAAAATTAGAGCAAAAATATTTGCAAAAATACTTCCACTTGCACAATTATCAAGTATCACTGATGATGTTTAAAATCAAATTGTTTCAATAGGATTTAATAAAGAAAATTATTTAAACTATTAAAAAAATGATCAAACTGATATTTATGGCATATGTAGCCAAACCTAACCACCAAGAATGACAGTTGTTAGTATTATTAGCTTTAGTTTTCAGGTCTATTCAGTGATACGAATTAAAATAGAAAATTTCTAATGTTACTTAATGTTTCTGAACTACTCCTCAGAAATGAAAAAGTAAAAAATGAAAATTCTTCGGCTGTAAACACATTGTTCTTTAAAAAACAAACTTTAGTGACCATGGAGAAATCTACCAAGAAACAATTTTCTTGCGATAAAAATTGTTCACATAAGATAGTCACATTTTTTTTCATACCAAAAATAAGTTTTTTATCTTATATATTCGTTACTCATAGTATCTTGACAACACTTTCTCGAGTTATGCTAATTGTTATGCCGAATATTGTAATTAAGATCTTTAAAATGTATTTTGCATAAATTCTTTTGAATTCAAGTTATCTACTCTCTAAAGTGACTTGCTGTTGTACATTTTTCCCGAATCATATTTTGACGTATAAAGTAAGGGAAAGAGTATCACGTGACCAGTAGCATGGTTCATATCTGGCGGCTTTATTATGTGAAAAATATAAATATTCAGTTTAAGTTTTGCGAAACTTTCGAAATATATAATAGCACGTCTGCATTACATATTTGAGTTACAAAAATAAATAGTGCAGATTTCTTAATTTTTGATTTAGAATTTAACTGAGAGCAGGACTTTAGAGCCCTAGTTAAAAAAGAATGGATAAAATTGTATTATCTAAACAAAATAAAAATTCAAAACGGGCCAGACAGACGTTCACTTGAAATCATTTCGAAACTGTGGAAATTCATTAAGTCTTTGAGATTCAGTGAAATCTTTTGAACTCTTTACAATCACCTGATATCTTTAAAATCCCTTAAAATCTTTTCAAACCCCATAAAATTACTCGAAACTTCTTAAAATCTTTTATAAAATCAATAAATATACTTATAAATATTTTAAAATCCATTATAGAATAACCCTTTAAGTGAATATATTTAATGTATTGTTGATATATTCATTAAAAAAAATCTTACGTAAGATCAGTGGGCGTTACAGAAATCTGACTTATTTTTTGTAATTTAGGAGCGGAAGGGGTAAAAATTTCCAAATGTCCTTATGTAATGAATATAGAGGTTCACTAAAGTTTCCCCTTAATTTAAGAGCTTTTAGTAAAGTCTTGATTAAAAAACTTTTTGGCTAGATTTTACTACGTCTCAATTCAATGGGAATATTCAACTCAAAATAAGTTATTGGGTTTTGATTTATATTAATATGTATAATTGTTTACAGAAAAAGAATACTTTTCAATGCTTGTTGTTGAAAGCGTGTCGGCATCCTATGTTCTTTTTGCCCGATTTTTTCCACTCAACCTGCTACATTTTTACATTATCTATTATATTGCTTGAAGGTCGAGAACTTGAACTTTAAACATCCATCTTCTGTTAAAAGGATTTTTATATTATTTCATATGAGGATTAAAGTACTTCAGACATTAACGTTCCATTGTCCTTAATTACTCTTCTAAAGAATGTTAACAATTTTTTAGAGCTTATTTGAAATGTATGACTATTACACAGAAAAAACAGAAGATAACATTTACATCGATTTCCGACTAAAGATTCTCTGCAACAAAAATTAACTTCTTAGAATAAACTTTACACAAATATCGGTTATACTTTATTGTGTTTTTTCATGACAAACATATGTTTTTTTGAAAGACGCGAAGTTGGCTAAACAAAACTTTATGGCTCTAAAAAATGTCCTACAACAAATTTTATTCTTAGTTTTTTCTGTGAATCATTTTTTTAGAATTATAGATATTCATTTCAAAGATTAAAAAAATATATTCCAGAGATTTAAAGAAATTTCACGGCATTTTTCACGGATTTTAAAGGAGTACCAGAAAATTTGATAGATTTCGAAGGCTTTGATTTTTAATGAAATCTAAAAATATATTCAGAAATTTTAAAAGGATTTTCATTTCTTGCTAGTTCAAAAGAATAGAAAATAACTCAGAAGACTTCAAGTTATTTTCAAGATTTAAAAGAATTTATATAAGAAATTATAAAAGGAAGTGAAGGATTTTGAATATATATATATATATATATATATATATATAAATTTCAAAATATTTCAAGGTCGACCAAAGTAATTTCCGTTGTTTATAGGTAATACAAAGTAATTAAAAGGATTTTATTTGTTTTTCAAAATACAAAAGGTTTTTAGAGGATTTCAAGGGATTTTATAGGAGTGATTAAAAAAAATTATAAAAAGTTTTATTTGAACTAATTGTAAAGGATTTCAAAAGATTTTATAGGCTTTCAAGGGAGTTCGAAGAGTTGCAAAAAATCGCATGAATTTTAAGACTTTTCAAGGGATTTCACAGAAAATCGCCGATCCTCCAATGTACACTGAAATCGGTGTTCAATAGAGTTGCAACAAATTTTAATCACGAAGGTTCATTCGGAGAATCTAGGGGAAAAGCATCATTTAGACACTGTTTTTTATCATGCAGTGCAACGTGAAGTGTCGTCCACAAACTGTAAGTCACCTGTCAAGATCATTTTGTCGGTCGTTATTTGAGTGAAACAGATTTTAATAAGCAGGTAAGTTATGATAATAATTACCTGACTTTTCATTTCCTCTCATTTACTAGCGACTAAATAGTCTTGGAATAAAAATAGTACTTGGCGTGATGCAATATCCAAATGTTAGGTTAGTCAAAACCTACTATATGAGATTCAAACCACCAAAGCCGTGATGTACAAACTAAGTCGTGACCGTCTGCATTGAAATTGATGCCTGGTCGTTCAAACAAATTTCCACTAGATTTTCTGCGGAAATGTAAAAGTATCTTAGATATCTAATCTTGCAGTGGCTAGTGTCATACATGAAAGATAAGGTAAATACAATTGTATAATAAAAACGTAAATTTGTTTTTTGCGATGAGTAGGGATGTAAATTTGCATGAAACTTTAGCCTGATGAAAAGTTTCATGAAACATTGGGAGTTTCGTGAAACATTGCAATGTTTCAAATATAGGGGCGGGAACATTCAAACTGATTAGATAAGAGCCTATTAGGTATTTTCACTTCAATAAACAGTTAACTTCACTTCGTAGATTGCTGAGGGGGAAATAAGGGACCAAATTTATGGGATTCAGTTCATTTTTGCCCTATTGTGCTAACATCTTCGTAAAAGGTAATTTTTTCTATATAAGTGTAGTTGAAAAATATTTTTTATTTTTTAATTACTATTTAATGAAATAATAAAATAATAATAATGATGATTAATTACAAATATATTACAGAAATAAAGTTTTGATCCATTTTCCCCCTCAGATTTTAACAAAGTGAAGTTAGCTGATGGTTGAAGTGAAAATACCATATTGAGGCTTTCATATCCCAACTTTTTCCTGCCGGCGGATTTAATTTATTTTTCCGGTTTGTACTGTGGACCAATGATGCCAATGTTGGCAACCTGAGCTACTGCGCTTGCGTTAGGGTTGACCGCTCATTGGCCGCACTTGGCGCATGATTCAAAATTACATTAAAAAACAATTCTTGTAACTTAAGTAAATAATTATTAAAATATCCACAAGGATATATACAAGTTGTGTAACTTTGATTTCAGGCAA
>NC_046664.1:93809699-93820408 GCF_010883055.1 Belonocnema kinseyi
TTTATAAGTTTTTAATATTTTGTATGTATTTTTCTGGAAATTCATATAATTATATAACCTATAAATACATAAATTATCACGACTGCATTGTAGTTATGCTTTTTTCTTTTTATTTCAAGCGTCGTTTTGTGACGTCTCAATCGAAAAGAACAATCTGAAATTTTGTTTTAGAATTATTCAAATATTATCACTATTATATTCTGAAATTAGCTTCTATATATCAAGCTGCTGAAATATCATATGGTATTTAAAAAAATGTATCTATTAACAAATATTATGAGAAATATTAGTCAGTCTTTCAAATTCATTGAAAATAAACTGTTATTCATCAAATATATGTGTCATAACATTTTTTCTTGTCTGAGATCAAAAGTTACACAATTTGTATACATTCGTGTGTATACTTTAATAATTATTTATTTAACTTACAAGAATTGTTTTTCAATGTAATTTTGAATCGCGCTTCAAAGGGTAGACAACCAGCGCTCAGCCCTAACGCACGCATGAATGAAAATTATTATCATTTTATTATTGCATTAAATAGTCCCTAAAAAAGAAAAATTATTTTTCAATTGCACTTATACAGAAAAATTACTTTCTACGAAGATATTAGAAAAATAGAGCAAAACTTAACCGATTCCCATGCATTTGGTCAATTGTTATTCCCTCAGTATTCAACGAAGTGAAGTGAGCTAGTGATTGGAGTGAAAATACCTTATTGTATATGTAGACGGTCATGACTTTTTCTATACATCCCGGCTTTAGTTTAAATCTCAACGGGCATGACTAACCTAACTTTTGGAAGTTGCATTAGGAAGTTATAATTTTATTCTAAGTGACTGGTACGTCCTATTAAATGAAAGAAATTTGGAAATTAGGTAAATATTGTTTCAATTGGTTTTCTTATTAACAATTATTTAGGCTAATATCGCAAAGCGAATAGTTGCTTTGACAGGTATTCAGGTGGCTGACAGCACGGTTCGGAACTCCACAACTCTGCATGAGCCAAACTTCAGTCTCCAAATGATACTTTCCCCTAGATGCCCACATGGGCACCTACGTTCAGAGGAATACATTTGAGACTTGAAAACTCTCTCAAATGATCATTGGGAGCCCAATGAAATTTGAGCTGCAACAAATTTAACACCAGCGTTTTTCTGTGTTCAGAAGACTTAAAGTGTTTGCAATAGATTTCAAGCGATCTTGAAAGACATTTCAATATATTTCAAATTATTTTCATGATTTAAAAAGAGTTTAAAAGGTTTTCAGTTGTTTCAAAAGTTCAAAAGATTTAAAGGGATCGCCAAATAATACAATGTAAATTATTTCAAATAATTTTATAAAGAAATTTTTATGGATTTTAAGTGGTTTCATATTTTTACTAATAAGTTCTGAGGCTTTTGAGTGATTTATAAGCATTTCATGGGATTTAGGAAATATAAAGTCATGGAAATTTTTAAAGTTATTTACAACATTCGAACAGATTAAAAAATATTTAAAGGGATTTTAAGTAATTGTAATGGATTGAGAGGGATTTCGAAAGCTTTCAAGGATTTAGAAGATTTTAAAAACATTTCATGAACTTTCAAAATATTCCAAAATACATCAAGATATTTCAATAGATTTCAAGCGATTTCAAAGGTTCCCAAAAATGTTGAGTATTTATAACGATTTTCAATTATTTTAGAAGATTTCAAAGTATTTTAGGAGCTTTGAAAGGATTCCAAAAAAATGTTCAAGAATATTTAGAGCTGATTCAAAATATTCTAATTCATTTTAATGATTTGAAGGGTTAATAATTTGGAACGATTTCAAGAAATGCAAGCCATATAAAGATAATGCAAAATTATGTGAAATAACTCCGAAGATTTCAAGTGATTTTGTGATTTAAAAGGATTTTACAAGATATTAGGGATGTTATGGGATTTTGCAGGATTTAGAAGATTCTTAAAACTTTTCAAGAACTTACCAAATATTTCAAGACATTTTAGGAGATATCAAGAAATTTCAAAAAGATTTACAAATATTGCACAAATAATATAAATAATTTAAAATATTCAAAGTGATTTCCATGATTTGAACTATTTATAAGAATTAGAAAAGATTTTAAAATTTCAAGGATAATTGCGAGAGAATCAAAAAGATTTCAAGTGACTTACATGAAAGTCACTGCAAAGAGATTTTGAGAGATTTAAAGTGATTTCAAAGATTTTCAAGGGACTTTAACAAATTTAAAGCGATTTTGAAAGATTTCCAATTTCAAAATATTATATTTTCTGTCTTTTTTTTGCATTAAAATATCATTATATGTTTCTTTTTCAAAATAATAAAATTGAAGCATTTTAAGTCAGCTGGAAGGAGTAAAATATTTTTTGTTCAAGACGACTATCTTTTGGGCACGGAAGCCCGCCTTCGCAGGATCAAGTCTGCCAATAGTAGATACGTAACGATGAAAAGGAAATCCGGGCAGGACGAGGACAGTTCCTCTTCCTCGCCATCCGTCGGGAACAATTCCAGATACCATCCTCTCTTGAACGAGCCAGAAGACCTTTCAAGTCAACAGCCAAAACCATCAGTAAAAATCGATTTCAAGCCGAATGAAACAAATAACAAACCCCAAAATGGCAAAGTTCACAAGCGCAGGCCCAAAACTGCGAAAAATAGGTAATATTACAAAAAAGTATCTTGATTAAATTGAAAATTCCTTTTTTGCAACTTAACATATTCGTGAATTCATACCATATTTACACAAAAAGAAAGGCATAACAGTGATATTAAAAACATGCAGAAAATAAGCAAAATAATGATTAAATTTTCCCTTCACACTGTAATCACAATATTCTTATAGGCACTTTACTTTACTTATTTTATTTGAAACCAAGCGATAACAGCAAGTCAAACTTCCCTTAAGATAACAGCGGAAATTGCCCTGGAGCAAACTGGAGTTTAAAAAAGCTCAAAGTAATCTTAGCATAAATAATTAAGTCAAGGGACGACTACCTTCCCCTTTATTATTTCAACCTGAATTCAAAATATAGAGTCTGGGTGATAATTTTATTATAATGCAAGAAAAACGTGGGTCCTCCTTTACATTCGTAAAAAGAAATTTTTTTTAGAAACACCCACGTTTTGTCTTAATAAAAGTGCCGCAATTTATGTATCTGAAAATATTCAATATAGAAATTCAGAGGGTGCTAGATAAAATATGAATCACGATACATTCTTGCCTAAAAAGATTGTATATGACGGAAGTGACGCTTGGGAATATATTTCAATCATGGTAAAAGGGGAGAATTCAGTTCTACTTAGGCTTTGATAATATAGGGTTGTAAAGATCCTTCCATAAATAAAAATATTTCTGTTTGATCTTTATGATAAATAAAGCTAACAATAATGTTAGAATTTAAATTAAGATAAATTATTTTTATTTTTAATACAGAAAATAAAATTTTTTCAGAATATCTCCAAAAGAGATGAATCAGACAGACTTGAAGGAGAAAACTAAGGAAGAATCTGCTCTTACGTCTCTAACTGATCCTTTGGAGCCTTGGAGTACACGAGGCATCACGGATATGAACACCATACTTGCTTGGAAAGAAACTACACAAGACAGTCCTTAGATTTATTTTCTTACTAGAGAAAATTTTCAATAATAGTGTAAATAGAAATTGGAGTCCCGTTTTCGATATGAAATAAGTAAATAAAGATATTTTTTCGGCTCTTAAAATAATTTCCTAATTAATTATTTTCTCTTCTCCTCAGGTGGAAATTGAAGTCCGCGGCTGGTCATTCTACGGCTGGAGAGCCCGGCTTTAAGCTGGGAGCTGGCCGGGGAGACCGACTTTAAGTCGGGATATGACCGGGGTTTCTGGTCGGAATCCAGCTAGCATCGTCACGCTGCGCTGGCCAGCGTTCGGCCATGGAGCATGGCCGGGAGCTGGCCGGGGAGCTCGACCGTAGCCCAGACAAGATCAGTTGGTGCTTTACTAGAGTTAAATGAATTGGGTTTCAATTGTATAAAGAGCAGCAGTGACTGAATTAGGGAATCAATTTTATTCTTTCTTACCGTAGAATTGGAGCATATTAATATATGAAATTCCACACGCCCAGCACACAGACAACATTAACTATTTTCACGTAGTCGTTGAGAGACAAAAAAAGTGTTTAAAAAATAAATATTAAATGATGGTGACGATATCTATACCTAAATCTAACGCCTAGCAGTTGGCAGTGCTAACCACTGCGCTAAACTGACAAGTTGAAACTCGTTGAAAAAGCCATCCTCATAAGGTACAGTTCAGAAAAGTTTAAGTACCAAATTTTAAGTTCTCTTTTTCTAGTTATTTATTATGATGCGAAGTCATGTAAATATAAAACACACGAACTTTTAACAGGAATATCAATAAAATATTTTTTAAATCAATAATTTAAATCGATTACGATTTTTCTTGGCGTGATATTTTGTTTTTACCGGTTGTAGACTACTTGAAAACTTTTTGCAATGGCAGAAAATGTAACTTTTCATGGACATTAAAAATTTTTAACGATGGAACTCAAAAATTTGATCGTAAATATTGACAATATCTTAATGATAAAATTTTTTCAATTTTTGTGTAAGATTTGGTTTTTAGGTGTTTTATACTATTTTACAACGTTTAAGATTGATATAAAATGTAATTTTTTTTGAACATTTGCAATTTTTCATAAAGATGGAATTTATAATTTTTCTCTTAAAAAAATTTAAATCCTATATTTTTCAGAAATTTTGAAATTTGCATAAGGTAATTTTAAAATCACGCCAAAAAATCGTTGCGTCGAGGCTTTTGTCATTTGCTTTTTATATTGTATATTAGGTATTATATTATGTAAAAATTATTATTAATCGTTTACAAAAGTTGACATAATTATAAATTTAGTATCTGTATGTTTTTTGCCGTCATTAATTTATAGTTTTATTCTAATCTCTATCTGAAAATGTTCAAAATACATTTACCACCATTCGAGATTTATATACACATCCATTTCTGAATGAAATCAGAAAAACTAATTAAGTCATAAACAAAGTTTAACAATTTTATTATTGCCAATTAGCGCCCGGGCAGCTACCGTCTGAGCATTCAATCATAAGATTTGGCCGATCAGAGCCCATTCAGCCTCCGACTGGGGTTTTGACATAAATCTTGCCTAGCAAGTCTCCGACCAGCGCACGGCTAGGCTCTCAAAAAACAAACATAGCCCGGATAGTCCCCGACCAGAAACTTTTTTGTACTAGGTCTAACCCGGGCTATTTCCACACGGGTCTATATCACTACTATTGAACATAAAATACTTCCTCTAAATGTTCTTTTCTTTTGTAAAAACAAAAATGCCGAGTAATTTAGAATGAAATTAATCTTCTGTAATTTTTAACATTTTTCATTTATAGAAGTTTTTTATTACACTTTCAATATTCAAAGGGTCAATTTTTATTAATGTGTTCAATTTGAAATCATAGGGATTAAAATTTTTTCTAAGATCCTGAAAAACTGGAACATAAAGTCTTAAAAAAACATATTTTCGGGAAAAATTTGGAAATGCATTTGAACTTCATACAATATAATTACTTCAGTTGTACCATTTCAAACAAGATTTAAATTTCCAGCTCATTTTCAAAACTATGAATATTGACGTTCTATTCCAATATCTTCAGTTAAGAATTCCGATTTTCCAGGATTCGAAAAAAGAACACATTGAAAATTTCAGATTTTTAATGTCAATTGTGTTAATTTTACTCTTATTTTTTTCTTGATATGTCCATGTCTCGCCATCGTATAGTACAGTCGGTTGAAATATAAAATTATGTATTGCCATTTTAGCTTTATTTGATATATTTTTACTTCTGATAAGGAGGCTTGTTCTACCAATAACCTTCTTACCTTCGTTTATGCGTCTATCTACCTCCTCATCTATCTTCCCGTCCCTAGTAAATAAGCTGTCAAGGTATACGAACTCATCAACTTGTTCAATTCTCTCATCATTTAATACAATATTGCATAGTGTTTTCTCACTCTTTCCTTCAAATATCAAAGTTTTCAAAACCCATTTAAAATGATCAAAGAAAATTCGAACATTGTAATTTATAATCGTTTAATATTTAAAATTCTATTCAGAAATTTGACATCTTAAGCATTGTCACTTTCGAAGGATATCTATTTTAACTTAATATTGTACTTAGTAGCTTTATTTTAAATGCTGAATCGTAATTATTTCAAAAATTGTAAAAAAATTTCCTTCTTATGTCTTCATTTTTTTTATATCTTTGAATAGGGATACTGGAGTAATAAGGATTAAGTTAAAAATATATAAATGAAACAAATTTTAATCGCTCTACTTTATATTCCTTCGAAGTTCTTAATTTATGTTATTTTAAAGATGTTTTCTGGCTTGAATTTTTTACTTACAATTGCTTCAAATGTAATCTACTTTAACTTGAAATGATTAGAAATTCAAATTGTGCAAACAATTTAGTAATATTTTTATTTTTAATAGTCATATCATTTCCAGAATTTCATAATTGCCCCCTTTTAATTTATTTTGCAATTTCTACTTTCATAAATTATGTTCCAATTTGCAGAAAATTGTTTCTGTTCTCTGATTCTTTCACGGTATAATAAAAAATATTCATTTGAATGGCTCTCGTACTATCAAAGAAAGCTTATGAATATAATTCTTACTAAAAGAGAATTCAACCCTCCTTGATTTATTTTTCTCTCATAAATCCCCAAAAAGTCTTATTCGAAATTAGAAATATTTTCAACACTTCTCACTTGAGTAACCCTATTTTTTTCTTGTGTGATCTTATATTATTTTCTTTTTATCATATGATTATTAAAGTATTGAATCTTCTAAAATACGATCCTAATAAAGAGGCTTAATAACAATCATGATAACAACCTAGGGGAGCATTTTCTAAGAGAAAAAAATTGCCCAAGGGCGAAGAATAACGAACTTCCCATTTTGCGAAGGAGGGTTGGGATTTTCTGAGGGTTCACCAATCTGTAGAGTCCTCAATAACCCTTATGCATTTTCCTTCATATTAATAAGAAAGCTTTCGATAAGACTATCGGCCGATTGACTTTAACGTCAAGAGACCGAATTCGAAAAGACGTTCGGCGAAAAGCTTTAGTTTTTTATTAAAAGAAAATCGTTGCGTCAAGTTATAGATTCAGTTTCTCTTATATGGGGATAAATCCTCGATTTCCGTCGCCTACGACTCGAGGAAGAAGGCCTGGGATCGATTTTCGATTATGTCGAGGAGCTTTGTTCGTAATAGAAAGCTGGAAAACTTATAAAGAGGGGAGTTCTACTCAACCTCCCCCAACTGTGCACGCCGTTTTACTTTGTTTGGGCCCAATCCAGTGTCTTCTTATCTTTGCCATCGTGCACAAGTTCAGTTACTATATTTCCAATACTTAAACGAATTAACAAGTTTCTAGGTGCGCACATAAAGCCACAGGGACCAAACCTGTGTAGAATGAGTTCGTAATTATATCGAGAATTGTTGATTAAGAGATACGAGAAGTATTTTTTGATAAAGAGCCTGCAATAAACTTCAATTAGAGTTTTTGTTTCACTTGCAGGTTCCCAAGTTTTTCTTCCTTCTTTCTTAAACGATTTTACATTGATTTTACTTGAAATTTATTAATCCACGGTAGTAAATTATAAATATTAAGTGAATCATTTCAAACAAATAACATGTTCCTTCAATTTAAAATAAAAGTTGAATTTTAAACTAGAAAACACATGATAAATAATTTTGTTACATAATTTGAAAACAGACATTGGTAGGTTATGGCAGGTCGTAAAAGTTTCCTTAAGTAGGCAACTCATGCGTTTTGAAGACGCGAATAAATATATCATATACATGACTGTTGTATTCTCAATAATAAAAAAGTCTTTCTCGTATCTAAAGATAAGCAATATATTTTTTAAATTTATGAATTGGTGTTACACGATCATAAGAGGTCATAGAAAATTCGTCAGTAAGCCATTCGACGTGTCCTAAACACCCGAATCAACATTTCAGTTACAGTACTGCAGCATTCCTAATATGAACAAAGTTTTTCTCAAATAAACAGAATGCACACTTTTTCTAAACTTCATAAATGGGTGTTGGTGGGTCATAAAATATTCAACAGTATATCGATCGATTTGTCTCAAAAACGAGACCAAACAAAAATAACAAAATATTATTGTACTTTTAATATTAAAAAGTTTTTCTCTATGAGAAGTTTTTTATTTTTTATATACGAGCTAAAATTTTCAGAAATCAGACCTTGATATTAAACGGCGGAACAATTAGCCCTAATTTCATAATCCGAGCTCTTTTACTTTTCGATATATGTTGAAAAATATAAAGTTCCTCAAACTTACAGATGAAGATTTAAAAAAAATTGTATTTTCGAATTTCTGTGGTAGAATTCTTCGAAATATGTCAAAAAAGTAAATTTCAAAATTCACGTAATTACAAACTTGTGCTCTCTATGACGAAACAAAATTAATCCTAATAGTATCTAATAACATAATCTTAAATTGATAAAAAATTATCAAGCCCGCGAATCCGCCACAGGAAAGCAGATGTGAATTTTTGTCACGGGTAATTTTTAAGCAGATAAAGTTGATTTTTTTCGCATCGAAAAAAACAAGATTTAATACAGTTGACATTAAAGCCATTTGCCATGTGGTGAGTAAGCCTTAAAGCGTGAAGTTAATTTTTGTTGCAGGTAAAGATTACTTTTAAATCGCTGTAAAGATTACATTTCGTATTTTCTGTGTGAGTTCAAAGTTACCCATGATCGAAGATTTATATGGGAATTG
The DNA here is from genome assembly GCF_010883055.1 of Belonocnema kinseyi. Taxonomy (NCBI): domain Eukaryota; kingdom Metazoa; phylum Arthropoda; class Insecta; order Hymenoptera; family Cynipidae; genus Belonocnema; species Belonocnema kinseyi. Next base: position 93,818,556 of record NC_046664.1, read on the forward strand.
AATCATGTAAAAAAATGAATGATTATAATCAGATAATATAAAAATGATGTGGAAAACATTGTCTTTGAGAACAATAATAATACACTTGCATTATTTAATCCTGAATGATTTAGATGTTAGCACTTCTGATTAGAAATATCACATTTTGAAACAGTGCATTAAAAAAAATTCTAATCTGAAAGTTAATTGAGTTTTCAATATTTAATTTACATTTTATGATATATCAGCTCAATATATCAAATCATACATATACCAATTCTGAGTGAATTTAAGGATTACTTTATAAAAGTGAAAAAATCAGAGTTAAATACTTTTCTATAAAACAGACAGTCCATGAGTGACAGAATAAAATCATAAACAATAATAGTCATATTATTCAGAAAACAAGCACGTAGAACAAACTTTATTTTGAGCGGCCACTAAATACACATATTTTTTAAGTTTTACAAAAATTAGGTGTTATTTTCACTGTTCAACGGAATAATTTTTGGGATGTCAAATTATTGAAAGAGTAATAAAACTTTAAAAAGCACCAGTTTAAAGAGTATTTTAAACTAAACATTTGTTGGATTATTTCAAGCACTCCGAATTTTCAATAGTCCTACTTTCAAATTGATCTGAATTAATATGATTCTAATAATTTAAAAATAATGATTCAAGTATTAAAAGACTATTACTAAATATAAAATTGTCATACAATTGATATTATATGATATTGTATATTTATATTGTATTGATGTTGACTTAAGAGTCTTTAATAGCCTTGATAACTAAGGCTTTAAATATTTTTGAAATCACGATTAGCCCATTGAACATTATAACATAAAAAATATCTTTGTTTTTTAAATTTCTGGCATATAGTTTTTCTTTGAATAGTACAATGAAAAATATGGATCCAATTTTCTTAGTAAATTTTTGTTTTTTAAAGCTGTTTTTTATGCTACAGAGCTCTTTCTTTTCTCACCAAATTAAAACCAAAATAAAAAAATCAGATATTATAATTTTATCGTTTTTGATGTGCAAAATAATACAAATGCTATAAATTGGAAATTAGTCTATTTTTTCACGTTTGTACCTACAATTATTCAACTTTAAAGCTTATAACCTTTGTGAAAAATACGTAAAATATTTTGAAAATGTTAATTTGAAACCGAAAAATTTCATACTTTAATTTAAATGCATCTGAAAACATTAAATTCAAAATGCGTCAAATTAAATATATATTTTTTGAAAATAAAACTGACAGCTGTGATCGAGTTTCAAAAAAAGCGACTAAAAGTAAGAAAGTCACTCGTTGGCTTACAATAAGAATTTAAAAAGGTATATTTTTACATTTTTAATGTGTAAATTCAGTGACCAAAATGCACTAGGAAAGAAGTCAACAAGATCCAGGAATCAAAGTTGGAAATACAGTGACTTTTAAAATGTTTCATTTTGGTATTTGTTAAGATTACTTTTAGAATTTGTGGTTTACACATTTTTCTGAGCCTGTGTGAACTTTTCACGAAATAAGAAGTCGAAATAAGAATTGAGGAAAATTTCCAAATGTTGGAATTTAGTATGTAATAGGATTATTGTCTATATTTACTAGAATACTTCAGTGCTTAAAAATTTCGCAAATGCTTAAAAAAATGTTTATGTCTGAAATTATAAAGATACTTGAATTCAATACAAATGTCAAAGTTTTAAGAATCGGATATATTTATGAAAGAAGAATTTTGTTAACACTTTTTTTTAGCGTCGGCAACTAAGCTACATGTATATCAATTCTTAAATTTTTATACATTTTACGAATCCCAATAAGCTACTTTTTCGCGTTGTAGCAATTTTAAAACCCAGAATTTTTTTTTCGA
>NC_046664.1:93820508-93821717 GCF_010883055.1 Belonocnema kinseyi
CGCGGTAAAATTTCGGCCACAAACACGTCTCACGACCGTGAGATAGGTGGTTACAGTCTGTAACGGAATCAATACGACGATCCAGCGAAAGCCTCGTGCACTCTAAGAACACGGAGTGACTCAAGGACAACCGCCTTCTGCATTTTTCCCGCAACTTTTTTAGCATATTGTTGGCACGCAGGAATGCTTTTTAGGCCCTTAGCGAGTGAAAGCTTGGCACCTCCAAGAGCGCCGATGATAAGGACGATTAGTTTAACAGAATATTCCGAGTACAATCGTTGAAACTCCCTTAAAAGGTCTCGATACCTCACCTTCTTTTTATTCTCCTTGGCTATGATATTTTTGTCAGCTAGTGCCGAAAATTCGATAACAAACATGGTTCGCTTCTCGAAGTCAAGAAGAACCATGTCAGGCCTCGAGTGAGCAACAGAAACAATTGTCGAGAATATAAAGTTCCAGTATATGCGGCACTTCCCATTCACGACAATTGACTCAATTTCTCTAGGAGCATTTAGAGAAGCGATATTAAGGTGAATTCCGTAGGAGTGACAGAGATGGTAATAAAGCACTCTTAGTGCCGCATTGTGCCTTTAAATGCAAGTCGTTCCCGCATGAACTGGACAACTAGATAGTATGTGAGTTTAATGCTCGAAATGTGCATGGCACGCCCTGCATCTATCATCGGGAATGTCTTGGCTCAACATGTGGCGACGATATGTTAAGGTGGAAAAGACACCGTCTTGGCATGCAAAAATGAAACCCTCCGTACCAGACTTCAATCCGGGCGATTTAAGGAAAGCAAACGTTAGCTCACAAGACACTGACTGATCCTTCACATTTCTGTGGAAGATACCGTGCATCCTCTTATCGAGAAGCTGTTCACGAAAGGTTTTCTCTTGTGCTTTCTCAATCCGGGCTTTCAGAAGTGAGTACTCGAGATAGATAAGATTTGATGCATTTTGCTCACACCTAATACTGAAGTCAAGTCCGAGTGCTTCAGCAGCCTCCTCCGCTGCTTTGTACAGAAATGCTCCTTTGCCCACTTCTTCGTGATTCCTGACCATTTTAAGAAGAGGGTCTCTTCCATTTGCAACTCTATGACAAAGGCACCGAACGCGCCCTCGGGTTGCGGATAGAGGGTCCCTGTACCAAGGGTTTCTGCTGAATATGGTTACAAGAATAAATAGGCAGTCGCGGACAATTGTCCAG
>NC_046664.1:93821817-93833937 GCF_010883055.1 Belonocnema kinseyi
TTTACAAATTTTTGTGAAAATGCATACAATATTCCTGCGTTCACGGAAACAATGTATCTATAAAGAAGTCACGAACTTGTAGCTAGTTCTCGGATACGGGATAAAAAATTAAACATTTAGTCCTTACGTGTATGAATAATGTATGGATCAATTTCGAACTTTTTTACGAACAGTTCGAATTTCCTGCGAACAGTTCCTGAATATTCACACCAAACTCTTACTTTCAAACCAATGTCGGGGATTGCCTTCAAATCACCTTGGACTGATTTGGAGGGAATCGAAACGTTAGCAGTGAGGGCCGCAATCGCTCTCGCTTTGCTCCCTTGAGAAACTGCGTGAGCCAGCAGTTCTAGGAAGGCTGAGAATGGAGTGACTGAAAGCGAGAGTTTGGTGTTTTTATAAATTCCCACAATTCTGAGGATTGAAATCCTCGAACTACTGACTCGACAGTTTCTAAACATAAACCCAGAGTGCGTAAATACGCGCAGTCATCGAGGCTAAACAATATAGGTATTATAAATCTTATAGCTACTCATCCCACGAACTGGAACCACACATACGCGTGCAGATATGCACCGCGCGTGTGAGCGAGAGTGTGTGCGGGCCACATGAAGGCGAAACTACTTCCTAGTTCTCAGATTTGACGGGCAAGCTCGTGAGTGCTCGATGAAACTTGTTCCAATCACTCATAATATTTCTGTAATCATTTACGGAAAAAAAAGATGAACGGGTTTAGACTTTTCATACGGAGTTCGTCAATTTTTTCTCATAATACACAGATTATTAACGAAAATTCATCAATATGCGATGAATATTTCTCACATCCGAGACCTAGCTACTAGTTCGTGTCTTTTTTACTTATACATTTTATCCGTGTTAAAAAAAACATGTTTATGAAATTCAAAATCTTGCACATTTCGTAAACTTTCGTCATGAGCTAAAAAAAATGCACGTAAATATTTATTTTCAAAATAAGCCCGGCGTGCAAATATTACTAGAGTCTATTTTTGATTACAATTTTTCTTTAATTGATTTATTTTCGCGATATTGCCGTATTCCACTGTTTTAGGATATTCTAGTCCTACGATACTCTGTAAACACGCCATAAAATACACGAAATAATGTTGCAATAAATCGTAATAATTGCGTAATATCACATGACAACGCGTAATAATGCGTAATAAGACTAAATAGGTATTGCTTCCAACAGGTGTTTGTAGAGTGAATACCTTCTCGTATAAATATTATTTCGATATAAACGACATAAACCAACTTCAATTAATAAAAAAACATCCAGATTTTCAACAAAAATTTCCCAAGATTTTTAAGACATATCGTTCCATCCTTTTTTTAAATGGGGTGAAACTGAAAATAAGTTTTGAAATAGAGTTATAACTTGAGAAGTTTATAATCAATCTTTCAGTGAAAAAACTCAATACTCTTCCGCGAATGCCAAATAAGTATCAATCGATGATAATCTCAGTGAAAAAACTGCTTTTCTATATTTAGAGAGAACAAAGCACATTATTACTAGCAATAAGAAACTTTTTATCGTATATTAAATATATAAATATTCCATTGACTCTAATCTCTAGAGCTTTTTGAAATACCGGGTACCTCTACCTTAATACGAATAAGGGCAGTAAACGACTCAAGTTTTTTAATAGCAGTCATTGGATTTTATCGCAAGGAGTTTAAAATGTATACACTTCGATATCCTGTTTGTAATCTTGCTGAAGGAAAAGTATAGAAGCTTTTAGGAAATTGGCTACTTTAGAAATTATGTATTTCCAAACTTGTTATTCAATTATTTTAAATTCTCTGAAATGATTTAAATTAGTAAACAGATATATGGTAAATCCCATGTATACGTTTTATCACTAAATAAATTCATAATAAATTCATTTGAAAAAAGACTTGCATCAAATCTATGTGTCTTTAATGTACAGACACCACAATACGACATAGTGGTTAACTGTTTGTCAGCAAAATGACAAATTACAGCAATTAAATCGGCTATCACTTGTGTGGTATCGAAGCTACATGAATATTTAAAGGTTACTCAGAAATAATTTCTATAAAAAGGTGAATTTCACAGATAACTCAGTGTAATTAGAGCCTGTTTTATATTTTACAATGATACGGTATCGTGACAAATTACTATATCCAGCGTCAGAAAAATTGAAATACATTTTTGATGAATTCGAAGAAAAGGTTCCCATTCCCTTTTTCTTGAAGTACTAATTTAGTAATAATATGAATTATAAATGATGTTAATCTAATAAAATTGTACATCGAATTTAAGATAAAACCGTTCACAGGGTCTATTATAAATTGCTAATTCTGAATCCGAGATTAAAATTTGTTTAATTTTGAAGGCTTTTAAGTTGTAAATCTAAAGATTCAGTGAAATCGAGTGATCAGTAGATAAAAAATCTGCCCGCTACGCGGACAAATTCTCATCGCGCGTTGCGCGCGCAGCTCGCGAGTTTGAGCGCGCCTAGGCCGTTCAATTGTTGGTTCTCGCGCTTCGCACTCGATGTTGTATTTATCTCGCGCTTCGCACTCGATTATGTATTTACCTCGCGCTACGCGCTCGGTCTTTATATTTTCGCACATTCTTGCGCAAACATTTTAAAGTCAAGACTGAAAACATCCACCACTGTAATTTTGTAATTGTGAATTCTCTTTCGTTAAAAGAGAGTTTGAGTGCACCTACGACACGCGACTGATGGCAATCGCACTCTGCACTTGATCTTTGCATTTCTTTCGCATTCGGGCACAGACCTTTTAAAATCAAAGGTGAACGGACCGACAACTGTAATTCGCACTCGATTTTGTCCAACGTGTAAACTTTTCTACATTACCGGTCCATTTCTATATGTCGATGGTGATATAATATCCAAATCTTAGGTTAGTCAAAACCTACATGATATTCAAACCACCAAAGCTGCGATGTAAAAACCAAGTCGTGACCGTCTGCATCTTAAATGATGCCTATTCGTTCGAAGAAATTTCCTCTAGATTTTCTGTATTCAAAAGAGTGAAGTTAGCTGGTTGTTGAAGTGAAAATACCTAACTGTATATGTAGACGGTCATGACTTTTTCTACACATCCCGGTTTTAGTTTAAATATCGATGGCCATGATTAACCTAACATTTGGAAGTTGCATTAGGAAGTTATCATTTTATTCTAAGTGACTAGTACACACTGTTAAATGAAATAAAGTTGAAAATCAGGCAAATATTATTTCAATTAGTTTCCTTATTAACAATTATTCAGTCTAATTCGCAATTCGAATAGTTGCTTTGACAGGTGTTCAGGTGGCTGGCAGCCCGGTTCAGCACTTCCCAACTCGGCATGAGTCAAAATTCAGTTTACAATTGATACATTCCCCTAGATGTCCAGATGTGCACTTACGTTCAGAGGAATACATTTGAGACTTGAGAATTGGTTCCAATGCTTATTGGGAGACCAATGAAATTTAAGCTGCAACAAATTGAACACTAGCGTTTTTCTGGGTGAAAGACAAAAATCGTGTTAGAAGAAACCAGAGCTGTCTGGAATCAAACACGCGTCTCCGGGGCAACAGAAGGGAGATATTTTCTTGTGATAAAACAAATTATGAGATTTAGTAATTTTATTATTCTCATGAATCGTGGCGCATATGGCGTCATTCGGCACTGAATTTCCTGTTTTAAATGAGAATCTTCGCAAAGCACTACATTCAAAGGTTTTTTTACATTCTCATCAGAGAAGGTATTAGATTTGTGTAAAAGAAGAAATGCATAGACTAAGCGCGGAGTGCGATTGCCCTCAGTCGCGTGCCGTAGGTGCGCTCAAACTCTCGAGCGAAGTTTTTTTAACGAAAGAGAATTCACAATCACAAAATTACAGTGGTGGATGTTTTAAGTCTTAATTTTAAAATGTTTGCGCTAGAATGTGCGAAAATATAAAGACCGAGCGCGTAGCGCGAGGTAAATATATAATCGAGCACGAATCGCCAGATAAATACAACATCGAACGCGAAGCGCGAGAACCAAAAGTCACGCGTCCTAGGCGCGCTCAAACTTGCGAGCGAAGTGAGCCGCTCGCGATGAGAATGTTCCCGCGTAGCGGGCAGATTTTTTCATTGCATCTTCCCATTGAAAATAGTAATTTTTCTCAAATATTTTGCAACTTATGTTATTTAAACTGATATTTATTGCAACTACGGTTTTCTTATTTCATTTGTAAATATTACTTTTCCTAACTTCATTCTGCAATCGGGAATATTAATCTTTCTAACTCTAAATGGCAATTATTAAGTTTGCAGTATATTTATATAATTGGCATGGAAAAAGTATCGGAAAAAGTATTTCTTCGTATCGTTATAGCAAAAATACGATTTTCTCGACTTTATCCTAGATTGCCATCGAAGTCTCGTAAAAATCAATATTAGAACGCCAACTTTTAAAACCAATAATTTCTCCGAGTAACAGTACCTATTATTACTAACAGAAACAAAAAGGTGGGTATTTTTTAGATGGTGTCTTTTTAAATAAAAAATAACGTTATTATTTTGTATTATTTTTGTAATTTCTTGTGGATTTTGTATGAGAGCAAAAAGCTCTTTAAACTGAAATGAGAAAAAAATTTTAAAAACTCAAAAATTGTAAAAAAAGGCAATATAAAAAAACTAACTTTCTCTCCTGAAAACAAAAAAATACAAAACGGAAAATTTTTTGTCGGCAGACTATATTAGTACCTATTATTTCTAAAAATGTCAGGAAAAAGGTGGGCCTTACAATACATTTTTGTCTTTGCTTTTTTTTTAAATAACATCATTTTTATCATTTTTAAATTTTTAAAATAATTTTCAAAGAGTGTAAGATACTGGATAAACTAAAAGAAAGAAAATTCATATTTGAAAAATTGCAGCAAAGGCTAGGTTTGAAAGAAATTAAAAATAATTTTGTTCTTTCAAGATCGAACAATTTATGGTAATTATGTTATGCAGAATATATCAATCTATATTATTCCTGAACATTTTAGGAAAAATGTTGGGGATTTTGAGACTTTTTGTTTTTCTTTTTTTCGTGATTCAGAAATAACTTTGCCATTTTATATTATTTTATACATTCTTTTGTGAATTTTTAATGAGTATCAGAACTCGATAAAATGATAAATGAAAAACCTTGATATTTCATAAAATGCAAAAATGGTATAGTTTTTAAAGTAAAATTTACAAGAAACTAATAGAAAATCTACAATTTTTGAAATCTTCGTAAAAAATGTAAAAATGTCGCAATGTTAATTTGAAAAATTCTGTGTCTCCTTATTTTCCATGTACAAAAATATGTATGACATTCCGCGAGGAAATGGACCTTAGGCTTATCAGGCCAATTTTTCAGTAGAAACGTTTGAAGAAACGGTCGCAGTCAGCCACTCTTGACTCACACGGACACAGAACAGAAAGATGGGGAAGAAGGAGGTGGGGCTTGATTTCTCGGGCTGACCACACGCGTCGAAATAGGCGATTCACTCCTCACTTAACTGCACAATAACAAATTCAATTTTTCAGACGACAATTTAACACAGAAAAAACTAAAATTAAATTTGTTGCATGTAAAAGTTCCCGCTGTTAAAGTTTACATGCAGCAATTGGAAAAAGGCAAAGTATGAGTGAATTCGAGCTATAAAGCAGGTCACCAGATTTTAGTAAACAAAGAAAAAAACAAAAGTTAAAATTTGTTGCATGGAAGACCTGCAACGGTTAGAAATTAAACATATTTCGGCGAAAGTTTCTCCGAGATTAGGAAAATAATTCTGAACTCGTCGACTGACTCACGTTAAAGTGAGCAATTTTCGGTTAAACATGTAGAATCAATAACCGAAAACATGAAAAAAATTTTGTTCTTACTGATATATCTCCTCTGAAATAAATCACATTATTGTAGACGAATTAGAAATTATTTATTACCATTTAACAAAGAGCGCAAAAAGTAACTGACAGATGGGAATCCCCATTTCTCGCAAATTTAATGAAGTTGAATGACAATATATAGCGCTGACTTCGTAATTCTCGCTGCATCTCGAATAAAAATGGAGCGTTTATAAGACGAAAGTTTATCGAGACAAGTTTAAACATCAGAAATTATCTTCGATTCATGTAAAGTCTATCGGGCAAGGTTAATTTTTGTAGCGGTGAATCTTTCACCTGGAATCGATGTAAACTTTATCTTTCGTTTCTTCTGTGCCTTCCACGCGGAACGTCACGAGGCCAGCTAATCTTGAACATGTCAACCTCTAACCTACATGATTTGAGATGTATTCGGTCTACTTTTATATTAATAATAATGTGTAGTATTAAAAAAAATAACTCCAAAAAATAGGTTGTGTAAATAAACTGAGTTTGAGGGTAGGAACGAGAGTGACTTTCATGCAAAATTGCCAACTGCATTTACAAACAAATATTATAATAAAATCAGTATAGATCTATATAGATTTATTTACAATGAATTTCTTAGCATTTTTTCTCGATTATATATCAATTATATATTTCGCATTGAAATGAACAATACAAAAATGTTGAAATGATTAATGTAAAAAGTAGACAAACTTCAAAGGAACGAATTATTTTAGACTACTCATAATCTCATGAGAAAGTAGGCAAGACAAGAAATTCTACAAAAATAAACTTTACATATCAAACATCGGTGAATTCTCTTCTTCTTTAAAGTCGCTTTAACTTCTATTGAAAACTATGAGAAAAATTGGGAAAATCCTGAAATCCCTTGCTACCTTTGAAATATTCTTAAATATGATAAAAGATCTTTTAATTCTGTGGAAATCGGTGGATATCTCTTGAATTCGTTGACCTTTTTTGAAATCCTACCAAATCTTCGACACAGAAATAATTTCAAGTGTTGTAAAAATGAAATTCATTTTTCAATGTTCTCTAGAGATACCTTAAAAGGTTTAAAATTACCTGAAATCTTTGAAAGCGCTAAGAATACTTAGTTTCCAAAGTTCTTTAGAAATGCCTTGAAATCTTTTGAATTCTAACAATAGTATGCTGCATTAAAAGGGATGAAACACAGCGATTGCAACGAGTGTGAAGTTTGCTGCCAGAGCGAAGCGAGGGCTGCCTTCATCGAGTTGCGATGGTTGTGTTACATTCCTAGTAATGCATATTATTTTTCATAGCAAATCTATTAAAAATTCGAGTTAAGGTACCTGTAGATAATACCTACCTACGAGTCTACTCTAGAGCTGAAAAAAATGTTTCAAACCTAGGGATGTAAACACAGTGTTTCAGCCCGCTCTACACGTACCGAAACTTGAAGACAAAATGTTTCAACCCTAGGGATGCAGACACCGTGTTTCAAGCCGCTCTACAGGTATGGAAACTCGAAGTTTCAATAGATGCGCTATGAAATAGTATATTGCATTACAAGGGATGAAACACAGCGATTACAACGAGTGTGAAGTTTGCTGCCCGAGCGAAGCGAGGGCTGCCTTCACACGAGTAGCGATCGTTGTGTTACATTCTCAGTAATGCATACTATTTTTCATAGCAAATCTATTGAAAATTCGAGTTGAGGTACCTGTAGAGCCTACCTACCTACGTGTCTACCTTAGAGCTGAAAAACATGTTTCAACCCTAGGGATGTAAAGACTGTGTTTAAGCCCGCTATACGCGTATCGAAACTTGAAGACAAAATGTTTCAACCCTAGGGATGCAAACACCGCGTTTCAACCCGCTCGACAGGTATCGAAACTCGAAATTTCGATAGAGGCGCTATGAAAAATTAATTCAATTCCCTTAAATTTGTTATATCTCTTGGAATCATTTGAAAACGCTTGAATATTTAACCTTTAGGGTTCTGACTATAAAAATGTTATGCTTCGTACGCACATGGGTTAGCCCTACCCGGCAACTTTAAGTGACTGTATATTGGGCTGTAATTCGTCAATTAAAAAAATTGTTTAAAAAAATAAATCGAAAATTTACTCAGAAATATGATGGTTTTATTAAACGTGTGATATAATTTTATTCAACAAAAATCTATTTGGAAATATAAACAAATTCAAAAAATTTCATAAAGATTAAAAAAAAATATTGATGAGTATAACATGAAAATACAACAGAAATTACTTACATTTTTTTATTGAATGCAATTAACTAGATACTATTACAAGTTATTTTCGCACTCGCAGAATATCTTAGCTACATTTTCCTTGCATATGCTCTTATCACGCCATAAGAACTTGTAAAATGTCTTATGGTCCAGAGAACTGGCAAAGAAATGGCAGCGTTTCTGCTTAAACTTTTTTTAAAACAAATTCGTCTCTGATATCCAATTCCTCTAGTAAAGTACAAAAAGGAGCACAACTCACGGAAAATAACATGCACTTACAGACGAGTTGTAATAGGCTTCGTACGGGGCATCATTACATTAAATATAATATTATGAAAATAAATGAAAAATAATGTCATTATATGTACCAGTATACTCTACTGCATAAAATGCTTATAAAAAGGAAGTTTTAAATTCTCACAAATAACGGATTTTGTCACGTTCTGTACGCACTGGGTGTATAGGACCCGACTCCAATTTCTCGAAACATATAATATGCACGCCAAGCACAGACTCAAACTGCCGACTGACGCAACAAATGTATCGCAACTCAGAGATCCTCCCCCCCCCCTCCCCGATACGGACCCCCAACATCAACTTTTTCCAAAATGGCACTACTTTAAAATTCGCTCGGGTCACGCTAACCCAGTGCGTACTCTGAGGTTTCAATAATGTTCAACTAATTTCTAAGAGTTCTCTTTGAAAAAAACGTTCGATCCTCTAAGAATATCTCAAATCCCCTGAAATCTTTGGAGAATTGTTAAAATCTTCTAAATTTCTAGCACTTTTTTCTCTGCAGTCATACAAATCTACTAGAATAATTATAAATGATTTTTAATTCCTTCAACATAAATTAAATTGAACATACAATTATTCAAGTATTTTAATAAACTTCTTAAATCCCTCGAAATCTGTGTGTAGTTTCTTGATTTGAGGGGCAAAATAATTTGAAATTGAAAATAAAAATCTCGAATAACTATTTATTTTTTAGGTTTGCTTCTCTACTTTTGAAAGGTTATATCAATATAATTTCCCTAATGATCTTAACAAAATTCAAAAATCTTTTCTAAAATTTCATATATTTCAAATCAAAATCTCAACAAAAAATTGAATCTTCAACTAGATAGTTACATTTTTAGACGAAAAAGATGAAAGCTCCAATAAAAATATAATATTTTTTACTTTAATCCAAAAGTATTTTTATTTTAAATAAAAAACAGTTGCATTCATCCAAAAGAGATATTTTTTTAACAAAACAGTGAACCCGGGAGATAGTGCCGGTTTTGCGTCTGGCGATGGACCTCTTTTATCACGCCTCAGTGCACAATCTATGCAACGCCGCCACAATTCTCGGAAGAACTAACATAGGGACACCATCTCCTGGGTTCACTCTACTTAAATCTTCAAACAAAAATATTTATTTTCAATCAGTTGTATGTTTAACTAAAAAACATTCAACATTTTTCAAAATAGACGAATTTTCTACAAAACGGTTACCTTATTTGAACCCGATATGATATTATGAATTTTCTCTAAAAAACTTAATTTTGAATTAAAAGCATGATTTTTCTATCAAAAAGGCTAATTTTCTACTAAAAAGGATAAATGTTTAATCAAAATGTTGAATCTTCAACAAACAAATTAGTTTAACAAAGTAGTTTAAGTTTTAACCAATAAATGAATTCTTAACAACAATAAACATGAATTCTTAACGGAAAATGTGATAGTTGGTAATTAAACTAAAAAATATTTTCAATTTTAAGTCAAAAAGGTTTGAATTTTAAAAAAAGACGAATTTTTGACAAAATTGTTGAATTTTCAACGAAAAAAAAAGTTTCAGTCCAGTACAAAAAAGGATTTTAGGCAAATTAATATAATCGGAAGGAAAAAATAATTTTTTAACCAAAATAAAAATTTCGGGTGACCATATATTTTTTAATTTTCTTTGTTTATTTGCTTAAAGGTAATGTAAATATAATTTCCCTAGGCTTTAAAATATTTGCAATCTCTTAGAAATTCAAAAAAATGCTAGCTATCTTTTAAACTGAAAAGATTTATTCATAAAAATGTTTTAGAATCTCCCGGATTCATTTTTGAACATTTTGAAATTTGGAATTTTCAAACATAAGGAATAAATTTAAATATTCACAGTTATTAAAAAAGTATTATTTTATAAAATTTCAAAATTTAAAAAAACTTCAATATTTTATTTTGAAATCTTCAAAAACCCACATTTTTTAATGTTTTGAAAATTTTGAAAAGCTTCTAAATAGCTTTGAAATTGATTGGCATTTTTTATAAAACTTAAAAAAAAATTTCCCAATCACAAAAATTACCTTAAAATCTTCCGGATTATTTTTTGATCAGTTTGAAAATGTTTTGGAATGTTTTCAAATGTTTTTAAATATTCTATTAAAAGAAATTTTGAAAATTTAAATTTACTATTTGATGAATAATGTTTATAAACATGCAGAAATTATTTTTATCGTTAAACAGAATTACTTATTTGGAATTTTTAATGTGATAAATTCATGATGCAGAAAATTCTTAATCTTCGTTCAAATATATGATACATTTTTCAGGAACATCTGACCGCCTACCCTTCCCCCATGCGAGATACTTTTCCATTGATCTAAAAATGGAGAATGATACTTCGCACCCTCTCCCCCCAAACGTATCACGTATTTTGTGGATGACCCCTATATACATATATCCTCATTTAATATGATCAAGGGTTTATGTATATTGAATCCTTTTGACATTTTTGAAAAATTGGTTAAATACTATAAAAACAAAATTTTGTTGCTTTTATTGTTAAAGAATAAATTGTAATTTAAAGTTTCTCTTTCAGAAATAAATTTTTAGGATTAAAATTGCTTATTTGGAATTTGAAACTAACTGGAAACAGCCAATTAAAGACATATTTTTGGACTATGCAACCAATTAGGTGGTCAACAATAATAAGCGCGAGATCGTCGATAATTATTTCGTTCCATCTATTTTTACATTCTCATTCAGGAGAGTGTGATGTAATCGTCCAAATTTTCGATTTATAGTTTTTTGCAGATCATTATGTGCGGCACACATAGAGTGCGAAAATCAGGGTGAACTTCCGAAAAGGGTGTATGTTCGATTTTCTTGAAGCTCTGTATACTTATGTATTTTGACGCGCTGATTACGAATATGATAGTGAAAATTTGTGCAAATTTGATTTTCATGGTGAAATCATTAAAAAAACCATAAAAATCATGGTTTTTTGGACTTACCTCCACTAATATGCAAAATTTAAAAAAAAATTCAAATAAAAGTTGAAGATCTTGTCGAAATACATATTTTTTGTGAGAAGAGTTTTTTTCTAGAAGTGAAAGTTTCAGAGAAAATCATATATTTCTCATGATTTCCATCGTATCTCCATTGGTTTCGGTTTGATACCGAAAGGAAAGGACCCCTGTTACTGGTCACAAAAATAATGTAAGTTCGCTCCCCTACCCCTTTTCCAACGCCTCATGCGAGCGGGAAGGCATCCCTTTACCATTTACCTTTGCAATATCCCTTTAGCATTTCATTTTACCATTTCGTTTGTCATTTTTCTTTACAATTATTTTCTTTTACAATGATTTTTATTTAGAATGTGAAGAGCTATGATTTATGGTAAAAAAAAAACTGAAAATCAATATATCTCTGATTTTCTGGGAAACTATTACTCAAAGAAAAACGTTTTTGAAACAAGAAATGTGTATTTCGATGTGATCTACAACTTTCGTTTAAAAGATTTTTTTTTGATTTTGCATATTAGCTTAACTAACCCAAAAAACCATGAGTTTTATGATTTTTTTTGATGATTTTACCATAAAAATCAAATTTGCGCCAATTTTCTATCTCATATTCAAAATACGTAAGTACGAGGGTAGTTCAATAAGTCCTTAGAATGAAGTATAAAAACAATTTTTTTTGGGTAAATTTTTTTTTATTTTTCAACATAATCTCCTTGGAGCTC
>NC_046664.1:93834037-93838595 GCF_010883055.1 Belonocnema kinseyi
ATCTAGTCGGGAGTGGTGCTGACTGAAAACAGATGATTTGGAGCGATTCGCGCGCCATATGTTGGTCATTCTAAGGACTTATTGAACTACCCTCGTATATGGAGCCCGAGAGAAAATCAGACATACACCCTTTTCGGAAGTTTATCCTTTAAGTTGCAATATTTATGATAATTGAAAAAAATGCGGTTGAAATGCACGCATTAAGCGTACGAAAACGAGCGCGAAATGCGCGAACTTACCCGCGCGCTCTCGTTACACTCAAACTAGGCGTTGAGCCATATAGGATTTGTTTTTTTTTTTGGTTTGAACGGTTATAATTACTAGTTGAGTTTATCCAGTAGAATTAAATTTTAAGTCGTTAATTTAAAAGAAGATGTGAGACGTAAACGTCACTACAGCTTCGTGTACAAAATCAAAAATTAGCAGTGTCAAGAATTTTATTATTCTTGTTGTACCTGGTTCGTGCAATTCACATGATGTTTGGTTTGGAAACGAGACTGACACAAGTAGACGATGACGTGTCTCGTTATTGCGGGATTTGCACAAGACACACTGTTTGCCGGTTTCAGGTACGCGCTTATACTCACATATCTTCGTATTTACAGAAATCATAATGTTCTCGTGAACTGAACATTCTTCGTGGCGATGAATAGAAAGAGTCGAGTCGAGGGCTCGGAATTAAAAAAGGGGGATGATACAGCATTTCACCCCAGGAAAATTGCACCGAACCAGTAGAAGCTTACTTTAAACACAACGCAGATCACGCAGACAGCATTTTCTTCTTTTACACGTTATTATATTTACTCACTCGTTTCACAGAACAGAATATATAATTTAAATGTGGAATATTCACAGTCGTAAAATTGGTTAATTTTGAATTTAAAAATAATTTAATCCAAGACTGTCAATACAGAAATAATTTCCTTATAGAAGTACTTTTATTCATTGAATAAGCCTATGAAAAAGGGCAAACATTTTGTGGATATTAAAACCTTTGTGAGTAGAAAAAGAATTTTTAGTAAATACATCTATTTTCAACCAGCGAAATATTACATTTTCGATCTATATGTAATTTAAAATATAAACATATTTTTTATTACAGAACATTATTAAAACAGAAAAATCCACTTTTAATTAAAAAAACATATTCTATTTAAGGATTGTTTCCTGCCCAGAAAATCATTTCAATATGCAGGCAAAGAAACTAGGCATCGCCCCAACTTTTCTGTTTTCTTACGATCCGGAGGGGAATTGTCGGGTAAACTAATCCAACAGATGGCGCCACAAAAATTAGGTCTGCCTTTTTCATTGAATTGCATTAAGAAAAATCAAAAATAATTAAAAACTTGATGCTGTTTGCAAATAAACAAATAAAAAGCTGAACAAATAAATCTAACTATTACTAATTATTTAAAAAAAGAAGAAGTCATGAAAATATGTAGTTTAATATGAATAAAATTTAATTTTGAGATACATTTTGAAAGCAGTTCGAACTTTATATTTTTGTCATTTATTTTGCTCATATTATTGATTTTATTATTTGTTAAAGTTAAACAAAATTATTTTTTGTTAAAATTATTAATGTAGCTAATGAAAAAATTAATAATATTAAAGACCACAATGACAAAAATATTTAAAACATATACTTGATCAGAATAATAATAATAAATATATGATGTATATTGTATATTGAAGGAATAATTTGGTAAAAAGTTAATGAAAAGACTAATAAATGAGAAAGTGGATTTAATATTATTTAATATAATGTATATGTTTATTAAAATTGAACCCAATATCATATATACATTTATACAGTGCAATCATTTATTTGTTGCTTAATCTTGAAAACTTTTTTCTCGCTGCATTCAACAATTTTTTACGCTTTGATAACTGATCAGGAAAACTTTATACTGTCTAAAATTAATGTTTAGGGACTCATAAAATACAAATAATTTGTTTATCATTCCATTTATTTGTTGCCAATAAATTTGGTAAACAAATTAACAAATGGTCTCATTATCGGTAAAATTTTTTGGTGCTAAAAGTGCTTCACATTAATGTAGGAATTGCATTTAATAACAAAAATGATTTAAAAGTTTATAATAACTATTGCTATAAACAATTCTTGTGGAAAAATATTATAATTTGAGATTTTTCAAATTATTATTTTCTTCAAGCCTCATTAAGACTTCAGGTGTTTCATGAAACAATAAATATTTAATAATATTTGATAAAATATAACAATTTAAATTTTTGTAAATACATTAGATACAGAAATTCAAAATTTTTGTCCTTTCGCATAGAAAATTTTTTTTACATTATAAATCTTTTAAGCTGTTGGGCGAATAACTGCTAGTCACAAAAATATGTGAGAAGTTAACAATAACCATTGCTATAAATAATTCTCGTGACAAAGTATTCAAATGTAAGGTTTCATCCAAATTTTTATTTTCTTTAATCGCCACAATGGCTACGGATATTCCTAAAAATGTATCTTTGATCAT
Source organism: Belonocnema kinseyi (assembly GCF_010883055.1). NCBI lineage: Eukaryota > Metazoa > Arthropoda > Insecta > Hymenoptera > Cynipidae > Belonocnema > Belonocnema kinseyi. The sequence continues at coordinate 93,836,542 of NC_046664.1, forward strand.
ATTTAGTGAAATATAACAACTTACATGTTTATAAACAATTTACATAAAAAGTGTCCCAATGTTGGGAGTATCACTCGGAAAAAGTCGGGTTTTCAATCGTAATAGATTGCAAATGAATCATAACACTGCATGCTAAGATTCACTCAATATAAAATCGATTAACCAAGTGTATAGAGCTCCAAGGAGATTGTGTTGAAAAATAAAAAAAAAATTTACCCAAAAAACATTGTTTTTATACTTCATTCTAAGGACTTATTGAACTACCCTCGTATTTTAAATGAAAGTCATATTAAACTAACGAATGTAATCGCAGCTAGAGATATAGCTGCTTTGCATGTATAGCAGTTGACAATGAGTCTTCAGAGCAATCGCAGATTAGTAAAAAATTGCGAAGATGTTCAGATTCAGAGGGAGACAATTTCGAACACGTCACGGAATAAGCACAAAAAGAGGAATCTACGATTCGGAGGGAGAGTGTTGAAGACCTCATTGAACCAAATGATGCAGCGAGTATGAGCACCAATTACGAGATCGATAATTTGTCATACAAAACAATAAAAATAGACGCGCTAGACGACATTGAGAAATTAAAAGAAATGCTTACAGAAAATTCACCTAAAAACTCAAACTCAAAAAATAAACCAAGTGAAGCGTTATTATGGCATATAAGACTAGGTCATGCATCTCTAATATATTTAAAGATACTGCAAAAGAATATGAGTATTTTACAGCATGTAAACTTTGACGAGTCGATTAAGGAATGTGAAGTATGCATGTTAACGAAAATGGAAAAGCTTTCATTCAAACAAAAGAGATGCAGGGCCGACCGACCGCTTCAATTAATTCATTCGGATGTCATGGGGCCAATCAAACAACTTTCATGGCCAGGCCAGAAGAGGTTTATAATAACCTTTATTCACGACTATTCTCGATACGCCAGGATATACTCTCTGAAGTCAAAAGATGAAGCAGGCGATGCTTTTGAAAGTTTCCTGGTCTCCGCTCGTTATTTACTGGATGCAAATGTAAAAGTTTGCTATGTTAGATCAGATAGAGGAACTGAGTATACTAGTGGAAAATTTGCTGAAGTCATGAAGGTTGAAAAGATTGAACCAGACCGTGTTCCGGCTTGTACCCCACCTTTAAATGGTGGCCCATGCGGTGAACACTAGCCTAGCAAGGGCGTTGTTCATCTCCGGAGAGTCGTGGGACCCGTACCTCTAGAGAAAAAGGTTTTCTCTAAGTACTTAAGGCTGTTGCTCTTGGTGGTTCGGAACCCACCTGAAACTGTAGGTCCCCCTTCCACCACCAAGTAAGTGTGTGGAGGGTGTGTAAAGGAATAGAGAAGGTGTAAGAAAAATGTAAACTCTTAGGGGACACATTAGAAGCTTCCATTCCAGAACCTACTACAATATCACACCTCATAAATCAATAAAGTACGAAGTTCTACTTGTAAAGTTTTCACCAATAGCGAGATGCAACTATGATTACGTAAAAAAAATTGGCTGTATAGCTTATGTTAAGCTTTCTACAATTAACAAAAAATTCAGTAATGTGGCAATAAAGACAATCATAGTAGGACACACATCCACTGGTTATATCTTATGGTATCCTAGCTCGAGAAAATTCTTAGAATCTAAGCATGTGAGATTTCTAGAGAGATTGGTATACAAAGATGTATACAAGGAAGATGTGAATTCAAATCAAAGTTGCAATAATAAGGCATCTCACCAGTCCGAAACTTATGAGACAATAGAGTTTGTAGCACATGAAGAAATTGGAGATCAACAATACCCTAATGCCGAAGAAGTAATTAATTCAGAAAATTCTGAGACAAATCAAGCTAAATCTACTCCCAGAAAGAGAGGTAGACCTAGAAAAACAAAGACTCAAGATGATAAACAGAAATTGGAAAATAGTAAGGAAAAACTGACAAGTAATGAAAATGCAAGAAATAAAGGTCCTATTACAAGAAACAAAGCTAAGAAAATAAACGATATCAGTTTTGCCAAATATATGAAAGTTTCTGAATGTAAAGAATCCAGCGAAGATGA
>NC_046664.1:93838695-93853617 GCF_010883055.1 Belonocnema kinseyi
AGTTACCAGAGGTTTTAAAGATAAAAATGTGTATGGCTTAAAAGAAACTTATGCTCCTGTATCGCGCTTACCATTGATTAGAGCAATTATTTCCATAGTTAACAAACAAGACTTAGAAATGTGCCGGATGGATGTTAAAACAGCATTTCTAAATGGAGAATTGAAAGAGGAGGTATTTATGGAAATTCCTGATGGTCTTGAGGTTACAGAAAAAACGAAACTTGCGAAAGTCTGTAAATTGAAAAAATCTCTATATGGGATAAAAATAAGTCCAAAGAAATGAAATAAGAAATTCTCAGAAGAAGCCCGTAAATTAGGTCTTGAAAATGACCTGTACGATCCATGTCTATTCACTCGGAGATTAAATGGTAAACTAGCAATTGTCACTTTATATGTTGATGATATGTTAATTGCTAGCAATGACAGCGAGAAATTAAAACAAATAAAATCTAACTTTGACAAAGCTTTCCAAATGAAAGGTTTGGGAGAACCTAAAAACTTTTTAGGAATGACTTTTCAAAGAAATAGAAAATAAAAAAATATAGTAATCCATCAGGCGGCATACACAGAAAAAGTACTGGAAAAGTTTAACATGGTAGAATCAAAACCTAAAACTACACCGATAGTAACTAGACAAGTACATCATAGAAATAAAATGGCAAAAACCAGTGTGGAAAAAGAAACGGTAGAAACAATGGATGGAAGTCATAAACTGAAAACATTCGATGATAGTTTAGAAAGTATAGAAAGAGAACTGGAATTGAGAGAGAAAAATGGAATCAGAAAATATATGGCAGAAACCCATGGAGATTTTGTAAAACAATGCGTGGATGAGAAAAAGGTTAAAGTATTATGGATAGCAACTAAAGAAAATCTGGCTGATATCATGACAAAGCCGCTTCCTCGAGAAACTCATATTTATTTGCGAGATAAAATTTCTAACATGAGCGCTTGAATATAAAATTGAAATGATCTAACGTCAAACAATTATATACATGTGAGTAACATTTTTATTATTGTATGCTTTTAGGACAGTAACCGTAAACAGTGCGCTTTGCAGAGAGACTGAGAAACCGAATGAGTTCTTTGGACCTTGAACATAACTTCTTTCCAAAATAAAACTTTTACAATTTTGATTTGATATGTATAGATCAAATTAATTGACTCTCTTTGCAAATGTATTCTTTTTATATCGATGATAAAAATGTTTGTATCTTATTAAGATAAAAGTGCAATCTATTTAAATTCGCCAAAGGGAGGGAGTGTAAAGAGTAAGCTTTGCCGATTTTAAATATATATGGCACTGCCGCTCATACTCCCACCATAAGTTCTCTGGCCGCGCGAACTACCGGCGAGCGATTAGTCCTTTTGTCCGACTCGAAAAATCCGCGCGAACACTTGTGCTAATACATTCGAGAAATTATTGATTCATAATTTCCTGACTATCTTGAGTATTTGGTTTTTTTAATACAGTGAATAAAGAGTTTATAGTGGTAATAATATATTTGTGGTGTTTCTGTTAAGAGTTATTTACCTCTAAACACCAGTCCTCCATCCTGTGTGATATGTAATTATAAAAGGATAATAAGTCCTGCATAATTATTATTATATTTATAATAGATGTAAGTAATATATTTTTCGTTAATTTTTCTGATTATGTATATGTTTTAAATATTTTTGTCATTGAGGTCTTAAATATTATTAATTTTTTCATCAGCTACATTCATATTTTCAACAATAAATAATTTTGTTTGACTTTAACAAATAATAAAATCAATAATATAAGCAAAATAAATCACAAAAATATAAAGTTCGAACTGCTTTCAAAATGTGTCTCAAAATTAAATTTTATTCATATGAAACTACATATTTTCATGACCTTTTCTTTGTTTAAATAGTTAGTAATAGTTACTCTTATTTTTTCATATATTCTTTTTTGTTTATTTGCAAACAGCATCAAGTTTTTTATTATTTTTGCTTTTTCTTAATGCAATTCAATGAAAAAGACAGACCTACTTTTTGTGGTGCCATCTGTTGGCTTAGTTTGACCGACATTTCCCCTCCGGATCGTAAGAAAACTACTGCATACACATACACGGTCGAGGCAGGGGACTGATGACAACTTTCCCTAGGGATCACGTGACCTTCCAGGTAAGAAGGCTTGCATTCAAATGCATTAAAAATTTCAATACCTAGGAATGCCGCTTCTGTCCTTTTTAAATCCCCGATTAAGCTATCAAAAATATTTAGATTTCAATTTCATAATATTTGCAAAATAAAAAAATTTTGTATAAACAATTTATTTGTTGAAAATGCGTTTTCTATCATTTGCAATAATTTAACGTTGTTTTAAAGTTATATTGCAAGAAATTTGAATGGAAACAATATTTTTATTAAACAAATTTCTCTTAATACTCTTATTGTTAATACTATAAACAAATTTAATAAACAAATGCATTATTTGAGTACTTACTGACGGAAAAATGCGTTTTTCTTTAATGCCAGTCCTTTTATTTGGGAACTTCATGATAATTTGAGCAATATCCATCACCATTTGATCAATTTTATTATTTTGAAAACAAATTTAATAAAGAAATGCATTATTTGGGCATTTGTCGATGGAAAGACTAGTTTTTTCGATATCAGTCCTTTTAATTGAGAACTTCTTGTTGATTTCGGCAACATTCATAATTAGTTCATAAATTTTATGATTTTTTAAACAAATTTAATAAAAAAAATGTGTTATTTGGGCATTTGTCGGCAGAAAAACTCGTTTTTTTCAATTTCAGTCCTTTTAATTGAGAACTTCACGATAATTTCAGTAACATTCATAATTACTTGATTAATTTTATTTGTCTGTTAAACAAATTTAATTAAAAATTGCATTATTCGGGCATTTGTCGACGTAAAAACTCGTTTTTTTTTCAAAGTCAGTCCTTTTAGTTTCAGAAAAAAAGTTCTTTTTTTATTCAGTACTAACAGCTGGCCAACACAAGAGGATTTGCATACAAGGAATGATTTAACAATACATTTCATATTTGTTATAAATAAATTTTATAACATACGGAAGGTCGGGATACTCACGAGTCTGAAGAAAGTTCTTCTTTCAATGCCAACACATGATTTCAGGTTGCCATTTTAGGTCTTGAGCAAGTCTTAAGCTTCAGGATACAGCAGAATTCCTTTCTTCTTCCACGTTAGTCTCTGAATAATAATTATTGCGTCGGTCGAAATCAACAGTTTCCGTCAAAGATCTCTGTTAGTAGCCTCTCTGCAACATTTTCGAGTGTAAAATTCTCGTAGATGTTTAAAATTTTTGTTGTTCCCCTCTTGAGCTTTTTCTACCAACTAACCAATGGGGAGGAAATCAGATTCAATCATTCTGGCTTCATAATTGAGAGCTTTGTGTGCTGTGACTGGCATGTAGTAACAATTTTAAATATTGACGTACATTTGTACGTTTGTTGGCAATATTTTCCGAATTTAAGAGTGTCAATTGCCTCCCCTGAAGCCATTGCCATTGTCGACATGTGTGATTTCGGATGTCAAATCAGGATCCCTGAAAAATCTTCTGGCAGTTTTTTCTGTGTTAGAAGTCCCCGAGCCATGTTTTGGAACATCTACACTGACAAAAAATTTGCATTAAATCAAGTAGGTTAGTTTACTTGGCTGATTTTACTTGAAAGAAGCAAGTATTTTCTGTTTAGAAGAGACCGATTTTCTTGAATCAAGAAAATAATAGAATCAGGACAACTGTTTGAATCAAAAATATATTTACTCTAAGCAAAAAACTATTAAGTTAATTTGTTCCATTATACTTATTTGCGCCAAGTTTAATAAAATATTGAATTAAGAATATTATATTCTCATGACAAGTAACTAAAACTCTAACAAAATGTTTCTTGATCCAAGTAAATTCGTATACTTATTACGACTACTATTTTAATTGACACAAAATGTTCATGTTCTTGAGACGAGAAAATGAATGTATTCAGCGAAGAAATAATTTCTCTTAGAATAATGCTTGAATATTTTCCTTCAAATAATTATTAATTTGAAACGAATGTCAGATTTACTTCGAAGATACCTATGTTATCGAGATAGAATCACATCAGTTTTTTTAACATATGAACTGTAGTCTTGATCCGATGGACATCGCACACATACTATGAAAATTAATATATTTGTCTAAATTACTTTACTTCTTACTGCATAAGTATCTTATTAAATATAATAATCGACAAGTTGACATGTTATGAAGTTGGTTCTCTTCGCCGCTAACAATTATTTTGAAATTCAATAATATTTATAAAATTCAAAACATTGGTGCACATAATCAATTTTATTTATGCAAATTTCATTCCTAAAATTACTAAAAGGTTATACATTTATTGTGTCTATAATTTTTTTCGCTCATTATTTGTATGTATTAATCTACTCAAAATTAAACCATTTCGATTTTTTTAAACTGTGAAACATTTTTGTGAATCGGAAAATGACTGGGAATTTTTTTCCTCGATTAAAACGGCCAACCTGAAATTATTTTTGTGTAGTGTTCAAGGTAAAAAAAATCATCCGAATTTAAAAATAACAATAAATATTGCTGCTAAATAAAGGAATTCTTTATTCAATAAGAAAATATTACTTTTTGGATTTAGCTAGATGAAAATTTATTTTTAAATAGTTAAAAATGTTGTTATGTGAACCTTCTTTAATTTAAATTAGAGTCGTAAGACATAGTTGTATCTTGTTAACACACAATTTTCGTGTTTGATAATAACAGTTTGCAAATTACAAAAATGGCCAAATTCATGAAATGTTATTAGTAAGAAAAAAAAATAGTTTTGAAAATATAAAATGATCATGTGTTATTCTAATTTAAAGTAAATAAGTTTTAGGCAACAGTTTTTCACTCAAAGAATTCATTGATCATAGAAAATCTCTTGGACTACAAATGGTTAACATTTTAGCAATCACCCATATACTTACGTAATTCTTTTTTATTATATAAATAAGAAAAAAATAAATATATGACAGCATAAAAGAGAGTTATATGCTTTGAAAAATGCTTTAAAATATAATTATTACATTTTCTTGACAATTTAAAAAAATGTAATGCGTTTTTAAAGCAAAATATTTAAGAAAAAATAATTCAATAACATTTTTAAGATGTTTATTAAGAATGCATTACATTTTATGAAAGAACAATTAAAAAATTGACAATTAAAAATGTTTTAAATAAAATAAGTGAGAATGCAAGGAGGAAGCAAACAAATATATATATAAATCGAAAACTGTGCGTTTTACAAAGGTTTTTAAAAATCAGAAAATATTAATTTGTCCCTAAGGTTATTAAAGCGTTTTTTAAATAAAAATTTCTTTATTTTTTATATGCTTCAAATAGTTTTTAGGCGGATTAAATTTTTAAAGAAAAAGGTATTGAGCCCTTTGTAAAATAAGTCAAGTTCAATTACTTTTTGCATATTTTAAATTGTTGTTTTAGGAAAGCAATTCCATATTCAAATCTTTGTAAAAAAAGGTATAATAAAAGAATTCGATAAATTGAAAACTGTGGTTTATGAAGATTTTCGTATAGCAGAACATTATTTTTTGTAATTGATGTTATTAAAGCCTTTTTGTACTTGAAACTTTCCTTTATTATTTATTACCTTTGGGTCGTTTTTAAGCGCTTTAAATATTTAAAAACAAAAATTATAAAATGCCTCGTTAAATAAGTGATACTTAGGTTTAGGTTAGGGTTCAATCCTCGGCAAGTGCGATGTTTCAAAGCGTCTATGTGCACGATTATATGTGTAAGTAACAGTGTGCGCAAATTACGTATTTTAATCATTTAAAAAATGAAGATTATATAACAATGATTTCAAAAATCATTTTTTTCGTTGAGAAATAGTGTTCAGTTGAGTGTTCAGTATCAGAAATGATTTCTTGGAAGTAAACTAATTTCTGCACTTGAATACATCTCTATATGAAGTAACACAATAAAGTTTTAGAATAATAAAATGCGATATTCTATCTAAGAATACATTTTCTCAGATTAAGAAAATGTACGCTTGTTCCAAGCATACGGTAAGAAGTACTTATTTATTTGGAACACACTCATATTATATCGTTCCCATTCGTACATGCGACTGACTTGAATCAAGTAATCTTTACTGCCCGTATCTGAAATTTCGTACTTTCTTTGGTTTATCTGAAACTTTAGGTAAGTCGTTCATCTGGGATGGTGTTGCATCACAAATGTAACATTGGCAGCGGAAAAAGTTCCGGAAAGAGCCTGACACGCCTTTCCATCAACCACAGTTAACGCGAACTCATGAATGACAGTTATGGCATAACGACTATTCGGTACTTTCATTTTTGTAGGCTTGAGTTTTTTATTTTTTCTTGCATCAACTCTACTTCTGCCGTGGTTCGTTGCTTAGTTTCTGGTGCATGTTCAAACATAAGCAGCCTACATAATCTGATGGATCCAGGATTATCGTTCTTTCAAATTGTCAAGAGCTCTGCACATTCAGAAAATTCGTATCATTCTTATGGGAACAAGTTTTAATTATACGTAATGGCATCATTGACATCATAAAAACTCCTGCATCTAATTTTCGCTCCACAGAACTTTTGATTATATTCGTTGTTGTCAGATGAGCCATCAAAACCATATTTATATTGACACTTCACCACGACATTTTTCCCTTCCACTATATCTGATGGCAAAATATTTGGAATCTCCAACATACGTTTTACTGAATGATCGCACAAATCTTACAATTGAACCCTTACCCCAGACTTTGTACCTGTCATACTTTTTTGAAAGAAAGACACTCTCTCTTGGCTTCTTTAAGACTTTTATAAAGAGAAAAAATGTCAGCATAATGTGCTTTAGCTTGTACTCTAATAGGTTCATATTAATGTTTCGTCAATTTTGTGTCTTTAGCAAGAAAAATAGCTTCTTCTGAAGTTAATGGCTCCATTTGTCCTTCAAATTTTTTGTGTTCTTAATGTTCTTCATCTTGAGCTCACGATATCATACTTCTCATCTCCTTAGCCAAGTTCCTATTCCCAGAAGAGCACAAATTATTCAAAAAAGCATTTTCAGTTTCAATTTAAGGATGAGAGTCAACAAGAGTGAGTGTGTTCCATCTTTTATTCGATTTGTAACTGGTTTCACAATCTTCTGAAGATCTTCTGCCTACTATTGTGTGATCCAATGGTATGTAGGAGTCAGATTATAATCATGCACTGTTCAGTTTGGAAAATTTGTCTGCATTATAAAACGCACTCTTCCATCTTTTTTCAAAACACGGAATGAACTGCCGCAACAAGATTTTTCTGGTCAAATTGACTTGCTCACTATCTATCAAGCAAGCCGTGCGAAGTTAATCCAACAGAATTCTTACGTCTTTACTAGAGCCTCAGATCAACAGTTCACTTAGAATCTTATTTGGCACACTAATATAATCAGTTTCTAAATTATATGTATACACTAACACGCACACATACACAGAAAGAATCAAATATAATGAAAAATAAATAGCTCAGAACATATGAATAAAAACTAGTAGCAAACACTTTTTACATAAAAAATGAGTAACGCGAACGAAGAAACAGAATCTTTGTTAGGAGTGAATAAAAATATGGTTCACAGTTAAAAATACTCAAAATCAAATTCCTCCAGTGATGATGATTTCTTCTATCAAATCACACCTGGATACTACGCGAATAAGAAAAACAATCAGCTAAACAAAAGCATGCATTGCTTTCGTTGCCTAACTTCAGATCAATGAGACTGTTATTTGTTTTGCTAAAGAACTAGGCAAATGAAGATCAGCCACCATTGAACTTTAACGCTGAAAGTCGAAGGAATTGCGCACGAGTTGTTGATTTCAATCCATCTAATTAATAGGACTTATTAAATCGTAGAAAATGATATCAGTTCACGCTTGTTAAAAGATGAATAGTTCACAACAAGAATAATCATAAACATTTGGTTCAGGGAAATAATATAATGTCTTGGTGAAGCCGTGTACCATAATGTATGCGAATTAGCTTCTTAACTCTGGGAGAGAAACTTTCTTCTGACTCGTGAGTGTCCCGACTTTTCATATGTTATAGAATTTATTTATAACTTTTATCAAATATAGTGTTTAATTATTCTTTGTATTCAAACCCTCTTCTATTGTTCAACTGTAAGTACTGAATGAAAAAAAGAACTTTTTTTCTGAAAAACTAAAAGGACTGACTTTGAAAAAAAAACAAATTTTTACGTCGACAAATGCCCGAATAGTGCATTTTTAAATTAAATTTGTTTCACAAAAACATAAAATTATTCAACTAATTATAAATGTTGCTGAAATTATCGTAAAGTTACCAATTAAAAGGACTGGCGTTGAAAAAAACGAGTTTTTCTGTCGACAAATGCCCAAATAATGAATTTGCTTGTTAAATTTGTTTGAAAAATCATAAAATTTATCAACAAATTATGACTTTTTTTAAAATTATCATGAGGTTCCTAATTTAAAAAAATTGAAATCGAAAAAAAATCATTTTTCTGGCGACAAATGCCTGAATAATGCATTTCTGTCTTAAATTTGCTTATAATATTAACAAGCATAGTCGTAAGAGAAAATTTTTCTCTTAAAATGCTGTTTCCTTTAAAATTTCTTGCAATATAATTTAAAATATACTATAATTTATTGTAAATGATAGAAAACACATTTTTAACAAATAATTTTTCTATACAATTTTGTTTTGTTTATTATATCATGATGTAATATCTTTATATAATGTAAATCTATGAAACGTTAGCGATTATAACAATTGTTCTATTACACAGCCACACAAAAAAAAGTGTGCGCTTCTGGTAAACCTATGGATTTTGGGTCGCTGAATTTAAATTCGGTATCAAAATCACCCATCACGTCATGATTGAGCCAGAACCTCAAAACATGACAAAAAATCATGCACTGAGGCAAATAAATTTCAAAATAATGCCAGTGATGCAAAATTTCACTTTAAAAGCATGTCGACAACTGTGAAGGATCAACCCTTGCCTGATATCAACTTATTCAACATAACTTTACCCAACAGAACCTGACCTCACCTAACCTGAATTAACAGAAATTTATTGAACTACACGTAAAGCTCTGGAAGCATATTTTCCCAGTAGCAAATGTGTGCTACATCGAATGGGTCAACTCGAGCCGAAGCTAGAAATAAACTTAACCTAGCCTAACCTAACCGGCTTAACCTACATAGAGTTTTAACCTATCCTAACCTAAAAAAACCAGACCTAACCTAACCGATTACGCTGGCAACCCTGTTCTTGCGTACTTTCATATTTTGACATTAATAGCAGTAAATGTCTGGAGTTTCGTAACCGCTTGTAGCTAGCATTATTCGCCTATGTCTGTAACCAGGGCACCTCCACGTGGTGACGGTGGGCAACGGATCCACATTGGCTGAGTCCCTGGGTAGACGGCGTTCATGCCGTCATGGCAGACACAGGTAAAAAGTGTATTACGATGCAGGGAAAATCCCCAGTATCGGCGTCTGGTCAGGGTGGGAAAGCGGGCTCTCCGACGTCGTCATCATGCAACCGTAGCTCTTCATCAATGGATCACTTGGTTGGCGTAGAGTCTCATGCTACAAGGAAAAAAACCGCGAGCATTTCTCAATCGCATGCCTGCAAAAATTGCTCAGATTCATTCTGTTAAATTTTCAGTAAATATGAAGTGAGCAGTTTGCGAAAATCAATCGACGAGGAAGTAAAAAGTCTTTACGAATAGTGTTTTGACCATAAATTGCTGCACCAAGAAACAAAATGGGTTACTCACGTCATTTGCAATTCCTGCAGAATTATGCTGTATCGTCTAAAAAATGCAAACAACGAAAATTACCGCAAGTACTCTACACCAACCACATGGAAAAAACTCGTTATTGCGAAGGACTGCTACTTTTGCATGAATTCCGTCAAAGGGTTCGACACCAAAAATAAAAATAATATTTCGTACATTAATGTGTGCACAGTCTCAAGAGCAATTGAAATCCATAAAAATGCACGCCAGATTGATTTAAGCGCTTTAGAAGATGATAGAATGGAAGTTGAAAGTCAACGTCATGGAGACGGTAGTGAAACCAGTGATCGAACAGAATATAGTTCTGATGATTCCGATGAAAATGACGAAAAAGATGACGAATATGGCGTGCATAAAATGAAATTGAAGGTTCCAATATTAGTGTTGCAACTAGAACTGAATGATTTTATTAGAGATCTTGGTTTACCGAAAGACGGCGCTGAATTTGCCGCTTCATTTCTGAAAAGAAGAAATCTTTTAGAGCCAAAGACAAAAGTTTCATTCTATCGCGACAGGGACAAAGAATTCAAAAAGTTTTTCGTTAAAGACGAGGAGACGCAGCATTAAGGCTATTTTACTGCATAACACGAATACTTACGCTCCTCTCCCTATAGCTCACTCAACGTTCATCAAAGAAGAATATAACAATGTTAAAATGCTTCTTGAAAAAGTTAATTACATGAATCACAAATGGCAAATATGTGGTGATCTCAAAATCATAGCTATGATATCAGGCCAACAATCGGGTTTCACGAGAGAGCCATGCTTTATATGCCTGTGGAATAGCAGAGATCGAGCCAATCATTACAGCAAAAACATTGGCCTTTAAGAAATTCATTCAAACCTGGTTCTCATAATATCATCAACCAAAGCCTCGTTGATCCAGAAAAAATTTGACTACCACCCCTCCATATAAAACTTGGGCTCATGAAGCAATTTGTCAAGGTGTTAGACAAAGATGGACAATGCAATAAGTATATATCTCTTAAATTCCCTAATATTTCAGACGCTAAATTGAAAGAAGGGGTCTTTGTTGGACCACAGATTCGAATATTGACAAGAGATACTAATTTCGTGAGCCACATGAAAATGTTGGTGATTTCAGCGAAGAACAAGGGGAATGTTTTCATCAAGACATAAAAGTGATGGAACAACGATATCAAGGTAGATGGGACGAGGTCATGATGGCTGATTTTTGCTGGATGTTTAAAAGAGAAACGGATGTAGGTCTTAAATGTAAGCATAACCCCTTGCATCGTTCCTTCGAAGAAAAAAGGACACGTTATAGCAGACAGAAAATAGACTGAAATAGGTCTATAAATCAATTTAATTACGATAAAAAGCAAGATAAAATGTAAACACGAAAGATAGTATAAATATATCCCTTAAGTCTAAGAAAAGCAGAGAGAACAATTTTTTTTAAATAAAACTCTTATTCATTTGCATGTTTAAGTTACAGTTCTACATTTTAATTGATACAAACATTGTCAGGTTAATTGAAATGGGGTCAATTCTACTTGCAGTTCTAAGTTTCTTCACATGAGTAATGTGCGCCTAAATTTTTAACCACCTGTAGTACAATGAAATGAATTTTATTGTGTTACAACGGGAACTTTAAGTTAGGTTTTGTTGCGTTAAGCAAAATTTCGTTAGGTTCTGTTAAGTTAGGTTCATTTGTAGGTTAAGATCGAGTTAACAATGAGTTTAATTGTGTTACGTGAAGTTAAGTTAGGTTAGGTTAGATTAGGTCAGGCTTTTTAGTTTAGGATAGGTTTGACCTCTTTGCAGGTTAAGCGCAAGCTGATTCAAACGGTACCACAAACACAACGGGACAACACAATCAGTTTAATTGTGTTTCGTGAGATTAGGTTAGGTTAGGTTAGGCTAGGTTAGATTTATTTCTAAGTTAGGCTCAAGTTGACCCATTCGATGTAGCACACATTTGCTACGGGGAAAATATGCTTCCAGAGCTTTACGTGTACTTCAATAAATTTCTGTTAATTCAGGTTAGGTGAGGTCAGGTTCTGTTGGGTAAAGTTATGTTAAATAAGTTGATATCAGGCAAGGGTTGATCCTTCACAGTTGTCGACATGTTTTTGAAGTGAAAATTTGCATCACTGGCATTATTTTGAAATTTATTTGCTTCAGTGCATGATTTTTCGTTATTTTTTGTGGTTATGGCTCAACCATGACGTGATGGGTGATTTTTGATACCGAATTTGAATTCAGCGCCGCAAAATCCATATGAATATGTGTGTCTTGTTATCAGATCCGTACACTTTTTTGTGTGGCTGTGTTATTAACGAGCAACGGGAACGTCAAATAGAAAAAAATTGCTATTTTTTCGCCATATTTATTTATTTATAAAAAAATTGAAAAGCTGAATAAAAAATCAGAATCAACCATTTTCTTTCAAATTTTATCAACTATAAAAAAACATCCAAATCAGTCCACAGGCTTAGCCGGAATCGTGTTTGGAACCGGAAAATGTACTTTTTCCCCACTGTGCGCCGAACTATTATCTTGAAAACTAATGAAGCAAACAAAATTTTTTTTTGTAAATAATCCTGGGCTATACGAGTATTCCTAAAAATGAGACAGAACCATGGAAATCCTGGGATTACTCAAGAAAGACCTAAGGACAGTATTTCAGATGCTCAAAGTGCACAATGACCTGATGTATATTATGCACCAAATGGGGTACAACTCCACCAAAAAATGAAGGACATGCAAGAGGGATAATGAAACATTCCTGCATGTATTATTCCAGTGCTCGGCATTAGCGAGGGTCAAAGAACAAACCCTTGGCGTTCACTTGATGCGAACTGAAGAAATTAAAACGCAATGACTGGTTGGCATATTGGACTTTATCAAGAGGTCTGGAGTCAACTTATAGCTTAATCTCTGTGGGGGGGGGGCTCATTGGTGCGCTCGCCCACTCAAAACCTAAACTAAACCATAACCTGATATTCAAGGGCTCATTGGTGCTCCCCGCCCACTCAAAACCTAAACTAAACTATAATCTGATATTCAGTAACACTGCCCTGCAAGTTTTAATTTTTTGGATGCAAATAAGACAGCACCTAGTGTTTCCGAATGGATTTTTCGTACTGAACACGAATATGGGTTGAAGAACTTCCCATCACGTCACGTTTTTAAGAAAATAGTGGCTGAAACCCCAAAAACGGCGTTTTTGGCTATTTTTGATCAATTTTAGAGCTGCACAATGAACAATGACGTGCTAAACCTTGGCTAATATCAGATATTAATAGCTGAAACAAGTCCTTTCAAACAAGCCCTATGTCAAATGAATCGCATTCGCCCTTAGATCGGGGGTGTGTTTTTGTCTAGGGGTGGAGAAAGAAAATAAAAACAGACAGGATTTTAACATACTTACACCCACGCCCAGGAATAATAAAATGTGCCATTGTTAATTTTTAAAACCTAATTGCATATTCGTAATCAGCGACCCTTAAAAGCTTGGAAAGCACTGCACGTTTTATTAAGCCTGATATTAGCGAAGTTTGTAGCAGGTCATGATTCATCTATACAAATTTTCAAATATGGCTAAAAACGCCTTCTTTAGGGGTTGCTACCCTTATTTTCTCAGAAACGTGACGTGATGGGAAGTTTTTAAACCCAGATTTGCGTTAAGCACGAAAAATCCATTCGAAAACACTAGGTGTCATCTTATTTGCAAAACTCATGTAGGACAGTGTAATCTTCAAATTTGATCAATTTATGTGGGAAATTAACCATTTCGTCAAACACAATCATATGCTATTCCAGGTAAATGACATTGCCAACTATTTTATTTATGTCCTAAACTCATTTTTATTGGAAATTTTCATAATTGGAATTTGCGAATTTGAAAATTTGTCTTGTTTTTAATTTGTATTATTTTTGTCATATTTGCAGTAAAGAATTTTTGGCATCGAAATTTAAAAATGGCTAGATTTTTATAAAAATATGTATAGCAATATATTTGGAGTTGTATCTAAATTTCAGATGAAATTAAAGAATTAAAAATATGTTAAATTTTTTAAATTGATAAAGATCTGTTCGTTCAATAAAATATTGAATTTACCGTTTTAAGTGTATGCACCACGGTCGTATACACAGGTCCGGAAACTCTCGTGGAGGGGGCTGTTCCTTTATTGAAGTTTCTGGTTAATTACAAAAATCGCCACTAGGAGGTGTAATAGTAGAGTAGTGACGGTTTAATTTGAAATTGGAATGTGATAAAATAAATGTTTCCAACATGTATTTAATCACTTAAATAATTTGGATGCATTTGTAAATCTAGGGAAAGTAATAAACGTATAGTAAATCTTGAACATGATAAGATTAGAAAGAAGTTTAATGAGGCTGACTTTAAAAAATATTAAAATAATGCAAAGAGATATGTTAATATTTATAATTATGTTTGAATTGAAATGCCAGAAATTCTACGAAAGTAAAAAAGCTCTATAGTAACAAAACCTTACTGATAAGCAAAGTAACAATTATATTTTCCATGGATAGGAGCAGTTACCGCAATATTCCCTTGATTTCCCGCAAGCAATCTGATTCTTGAATATTGTGGTTTGGCATGATTTCTTAAACGCGGTTGTCATCTCCTGAAGGGAATCGGCAATCGGCCATCTCAATTTTCAGGTAGAATTACGGCCGCAGCCCTTTAATAATTAAAGCACCGTTCCTTTAAACCCCATAAGTTGTAAAATTGGAGGACCTCTGTGAATACTGTTTCGGTTTTCTTCGTGATTTGAAGCGGAGCGGATGTCTATAATTTTCTTTATGTCGAAAACTACCCTTTTTATATTAACAGAAATTCTGTTTTATATAAATTTTCAATCGTTGATTTTGTGTTTCTTTCTATTAACTTTATCTCAAACTTTACGTGTGTGTCTCTGTGCGACGTTTTTGTGATTTTTGTGTTTGTGGGATTACGAAGTGATATACTTCCCCACGATCACCTCATCCTTCTGCGACGAAACGGGACGACAACACAGAGAGGGAGTTGTCGGTGGAAGAGAGAGAGAGAGAAATC
>NC_046664.1:93853717-93879988 GCF_010883055.1 Belonocnema kinseyi
ATCTATGCTAAAAACAGAGAGCAACTGCATCTAGCTCTGGGGATTGTCGAACGATATACTAAGGAAATTGGAATGCAATTTGGGTTAGACAAATGCGCCAAGATTTATTTGAAGCGAAGAAAACGAAGCAGATACAAACGTCTCATCTGACAGATTTGGTCTTCCGAACTGTCGGCGAGGAACAAAGTATCTGCAACGAACATGCTTGCCTTCCCGGTAATACTTTATTCAT
Organism: Belonocnema kinseyi; assembly: GCF_010883055.1. Taxonomy (NCBI): domain Eukaryota; kingdom Metazoa; phylum Arthropoda; class Insecta; order Hymenoptera; family Cynipidae; genus Belonocnema; species Belonocnema kinseyi. The sequence goes on from NC_046664.1 coordinate 93,853,950, forward strand.
TTGGAGTAGTTCCATGGACGAAGAACGAGCTCAGATCTCTTGATATCGGGACAAGAAAGGTTATGCACATGAACAAAAACATGCATCTTAAGTCTTCCGTTCCGCGACTGTACATCTCACGCCGTCAAGGGGGTCGCGGAATATTGAGTCTTGAATGTCTTCACAACAGGATCCACCTTAACATACCGTCGCAAAATTTTGAGCCAAGACATTCCCGATGACAGCTGCACAATGCGGCACTAAGAGTGCCTTATTAACATCTCTGTCACTCCTACGGCATTCACCTTAATATCGCTCCTCTAAATGCTCCTAGGCATCTGGCTCAAAATGTTGCGAGGGTAAGTTAAGGTGGAAATGATGCTGTCTTGACATGCCAAAATGAAACCCTCTGTCCCAGACTTCAATCCGGGTGATTTAAGGAAAGCAAAAGTTAGTTCACACGACATTGATTGATCCTCCACATTTCTGTAGAAAATTCCGTGCATCCTTTTATCGAGGAGCTATTCACGGAAGTTTTTATCCTATGCTTTCTTAAACCGGGCTTTCAGGAGTGAGTACTCGAGATATATAAGATTTGATACATTTTGCTCACCCCTAATACTGAAGTTAAGTCCGAGTGTTTCAGCAACCTTCTCCGCTGCTTTGTACAGAAACGCTTCTTTGCCCATTTCTTTGTGCTTCATGACCATTTTAAGAAAAGCGTCTCTTCCATTTGCGACTCTGTGTGCTGTATCCTGAATAATCCTGTTGTAAAGACATTCAAGATGCAATATTCCGCGACCAACTTGACAGCGTGAGATGTAGAGTTGCAGAAGAGAAGACTTGAGACGCATGCTTCTTTTCATGTGTATAACAATTTGTGTCCAATATCAAGGGATCTGAGCTTGTTCTTCGTCCATGGAACCACTCCAAATGAATAGAGTACTACCGGGACGGCAAGCATGTTCCTTGCAGATACTTTGTTCCTCGCCGAAAGTTCAGAAGACCCAATCTGCCAGATGAAACGTTTGTATCTACTTTGAAGAATATCATTTATACATGTCACATCCTGAATACGGCTCTGTGGCAAGCGCAGGTATGTATAAGTCTCTCAGGCGCAAAGGTGACGTATCGCGCTTCTATCGATGAGCTCAGGGTCTTTAGGGATGTCATTAAGTCCTATTTCCTTAGTGTATCATTCGAATGTGTTCATGGCGAGGTCTATGGGGGGTAAAATCGAAAGCTTTCCGGTCCTCAATCCAGGTCATCGATAGGTGATTGGCCTGTAATTCTTCAGATCAGCTAAGTTGGCCATTTTCGGCAGGAGTACTGTGCGCCCTTCCACCAACCACTCCGGAATTGGCTCTTCCGACTTTAAATATGTGGTGAAAATACGGGCCCAATGCAGATGAGTTGAAGGAAACTTCTTCCACCAGAAGGTCTTCATACCATCTTGTCCCGGAGCGGAATAGTTCTTCATACCTCTTAATATTTTTTTCACCTCCTCGGTAGTGATGGGTGGGCATTCTTTATTAGGTGTTATGAGGGCATCACACAGCTCCTTGAAGCTATTTATGTTCACTGAGTGTTCTTCCAGTCTATGCTGCACTTCGTAGACTTCTCTCCAAAATACGTCGACCTCCTTTGGCTTGGACGGGTTGTCGACAGTGACTGGTGGGTTTTTGAAGAGTCTAGATGGATTAGAGAGAAATTGTTGAGTTCTACCAGAATATTTATAATAAAAAAGTACATCATATTATTCATTGCAAAGAATATACTCACATGAAATCAAATATTGCAATAAGTGAGATGAATACATGTGCATCACAGGAAATATGTTTAATAACTGAAATACTTCCAATGCGAATACATTTCGAATTGATTAAAGCAGAAATATTCACAATTTAGATAATTTGTGAATCATTGAATATTCTAGTAAACACAATTTCAGTATAAAAAAATTAAACTGAGAATTCTTTTCAAAAATAACTACCTTGATAAAAAAAATGGTTGATGAATGCATAGAAAATGTTTAGTTAATCAAATATTCAGTGAATGAGTAATCCTAATTTAAAAATATAAAAACATAAAGCCTGAAATAACTTAATTTTGCATTTTTAGTATAAAAACCATAAATAGAAAGATTTTTGTGATTTCCCGATTTTCATTGACTATATCGATGATAATTTTTATGAAGCGAAAAAGCAGAATAATTACTCATTTACGCACGGCAATCGCGTGAAAGGGAGTGAAGGAAAAACTTTTTCGTTATGATCACGGACGGTTGGCTTACTTGCACGCAGTGAGGCGATTGCTAATTTCGTTTTGATTGAATCATCCCCCTGCAATTTTACGCTACGCATGATAATTAATTCTTTTGGATTACCAACGATCGTAAAACTAATTTCAGAGAATCTAGAACTGTTATTTGCTAATAAAAATAAACATTGCGGACAAACTCAGTTAAATCTGAGGTAATTTCTTTATAATTATTTAAACAAAATCATAGAGGATGATAAGGATGATAGGTCATGATTTGACTAGATGAAATATATGTGGTAAAGACCAATGGAACACATCTCCAGATTTGTTTAAATTCTGGCTTTATAATTAAAAAACTGTATTGTGCTAAAATTTCGGGATAAGATTCTAAATATATAAGGGCATGTCTGTCTGACCCATTCAAGATTCTATTTTGTTTAAATAATGCAATTGTATTAATTATATTTTAGCTTGGGCCCTAAAGGTCTTTTCTCAGTTGAATCCCAAGTAAAAACCGCTCCAAAGTAATTTGGGCGCGTTCATTATTGCAAGAGAAAGGATCGGGCTGATATATTTTCTATGATCATAATAAAAGTCTTCAATAATAAACTTGTTTATTGTGTGCGAACGCCATATCCGAAAATGAAAATCGATTTAATACTTATTGACTTTAAAAAATGTATACCTGTGCTAAAAGTTATATTTTTTCAGTTATTTTTTATGAACGAATATTCCATATTATAAAATGTCAATATCTATATGTAGGCGTCCGCATGAAAATGGCCCTTAGGGCCTGTATGAAGTTACATATAGGGCCATATACGTGGTTAAATTTCCCGCATTTTAGGCCGGGATTTTTGTGTGGAAGAAAGCTACGGGGGTGTTTTTGAAATTGGAACTTCGAAAAATCGATTTTCGAGAAAAACGTATGCAAACTTGGCGAGTGCTATAAGCGCACATATTATATTTTTTCTTCTTACGTAAAATATGCCTACTTTTGGTTACTATCTGGATATGAGTATATCTTCTAAACTAATAACGTATTCGGTTATCCTGCACTGTTGCACTCCGATCTGCACCGATGCAGGTGCAGGAGGTCAGGAGAAGGGACGGAAAGGGAATTTTGGATTGTCAAAGGTGTTTAAAAAGATATAGTAGGGGATTTTGGATTGTAAAAGGAGTGTACTGAGATGGAAAAGAGGATTTTATATTGCAAAAGGAGTCTGAGGATATGAAAAGGGCGATTGTGTCTGCGTTTTTTATTATTTATTGTTTATTGATTACTTCTTTTACCTATCATTATTTATTGTTTATTTTTCATAAGTCATAGAAGGTTTTTATGTAGTTTAATGGATGCAAATTGATCGAAATGACTAGATTTAATGCTAAAAATATTGGTGTATTCTAAAAATAGAAAATTTTCTGTCTTTAAACGTTGAAGGAATTAGTAAATCTATATATGTATATCATAATTTTATTTTCTAAGGAAAAAGTTCCAAATAGCTGAATTCTCTGATTTTCTTCAAATTTCGTACACTTATGTGTTTATGACGTGCTAATTACGAATATGATAGTGAAAATTGGCAAAAGGCGATTTTCATGGTAAAACCATGAAAAAACCATGAAAATCATGCTTTTTGCGATTATCTAAGCTAATATAATATGCAAAATCTTTTTACAAAAGTTATAGATCTCATAAAAATACACATTTTTTAAAACATACATTTTTTTGAGAGTGATCATTTTCGCAAAAATGAGTGATAATCGATTTTCATTAAAGAATAAATAAAAATCATTGCTTTTTGCGTTCATCTAAGCCAAAACGCATAATGTCGCTAAATATTTAAAAAAAAATTGTATAGCTCATTAAGTTAAAAATTAAGGTTTTTTGCGTTCAGCTCAGCCAATACACAAAATTTCGCAAAATATTTTCAATAAAAGTTGTAGATCTTATTAAAATGTAAATTTGTTGTTTTGATCATTTTTTTCCACGAGTGATTTTTTTGGAGAAAATTAGTGATGCATCTGATGAAATTTAACAGCTTACAATGCAATAAGCGGCAGTCTTTCTCTACTGTCCGCGCTCATTGTGCTAACGGGCGTGTGTTTCTTGCGTGCATTAATTATTTTCGAGGTTTCCTTCTCCCGAGTCCTAATCAAGATGGATGAAATATAATATTTTCAGTCTAAGTATGCTTCTCCAAAAAAGAGAAACAGCACTTCAGTGTTGCGACAAATCGAACCATCATACTTAAATACCATCATACGTAAAATACGTGTTTTGAGAGGTACCACATTTCCCCAGCGGCTTGTATGCTCATTTCATACTGTTTCGCTGTAGGGCTCAAGTTTGAACAAACGATCCGGGAAAGCAGCATCTTAAACGATCAGTCGATTTCGCCTGAAACTATTGCAGAACGCTTCTCTTTTTTACGGAGATTTGCATGGTTGCTCTTGACTGCGAATTCGTAAATAAAGGTCGCATCGGTGGTGTCCGTGAAGTAGTCGAAATAGATGAGTGCAAGATCGACCATCGAAAATACAAGCGAGGGCGTGTAATGGAGGAATCATGGATGCTTCGAATGATCCACAGAGGACATCCCTACAGATATAGATTGAAAATCTGACCCGAAAATTAGAATGATCAGGCTATCATACGGAGATCCACACCGATTGTTGGAAGGGTTATATTAACCTCGAAGATCATGGTTTTATCCACAAAACTGGGAATCATTCCGAGGAGTTCTTGAATCGCGATACCTAAATGCACACTCAAAATGTCGAGTCCTCTTGGCGGTGGATGTGACGATTTCTCTCACGAGGAGGAGTGCACAAAAGCAATCTCGCAGACCATCTCTGTGAATTTCTGTGCTGACGGCGCCTCAAGGAAATAGCTGCTGATCCGTTTAAGAAACTACTCGTGAATATTAAAGTCTGATACCCTGGCCACTGAATTTTAACAGCATTTTTAATTGAAGCAAATTCAAATATATTATATAATAACAAAATCACAAAAATAAAAACAATCCAATCAATGAAAAAAATTACAAGATATAAAATAAGAAAAAAAATTATGCTCTTCAAAGTACTGCAACCGTCCAGCGGTGAAAAGCGTGATTAAGTGCTAAGCCGAAACCAATGAAGATACGATGGAAAAAGAAGATCGAGTGTACAGGTGAGTGCTTGACCAATATTATTTCTGTGACCAGTCACAGGTGTGCCTTTCCGCCCACCACAGAACCTGGAAAAGGGGTACGGGTTTGACTAAAATTATTTCTGTGACCAGTCAGAGGGGTGCCTTCCCACTCCCCAGGGGACTCGGAAAAGGGTTAGAGGTTTGAACAACATTATTTTTGTCAACAGTCACAGGGGGGCCTTCCCTCCCCTAAAGGACCTCAAAAAAGGATAAGGGTTTGACCAACATGTGTTCTGTGATCAAACAGAAGGTTGCCCTCACGGCTCCTAGGGACTTAGGAAAGGGGTTTGAACAATATAATTTCTGTGACGAGTCACAGGGGTGCCGTTCCGCCCCCCCCACAGAACCTAGAAACGATGTACGGGTTTGAATGACATTATTCCTGTGACCAATCAAAGGGGTGACTTCCTGTCCCCCATGGGACTTGGAAAAGGGGAAGAGGTTTGAACAACATTGTTTCTGTGCCTAGTGACAGGAGTGCCTTCTCGCCCCATGAGACCTGGAAAAGGGGTAGACGTTTGACCAATATTATTTCTGTGACCAGTCGGGGAGGTGACCCCCCCCCCCCTACGAGACCTGGGAAAGGGGTGTGACCAATATAATTTCTGTGACCAATCACAGGGGTGCCTTCCCGTCCCCCACGGGACCTGGAAGGCAAAACATGTATAAAACAAATGAATATTATATATAATACTTCACACTATATATAAACTCTATGTGATATTTCCGCCTGGGTTCCTAGGGTTGAAGCATTTTGTCTTCGAGTTTCGATACGTGTAGAGTAGACTGAAAGAAGGTGTTTGCATCCCTAGGATTGAAACATTTTGTTTCAACTCTAGGGTACACAGGTAGGTAGATAGAAGAGGTAGGGTCTACAGGTACCTGAACTCGAATTCGCTATGTTTTATCTCTTGTAATGTAACATGCTATTAAATATTTTAGAGGACTCTTGTTTTAAGTTTTGCCAAAATTATTATCTTTGAACTTTCTATTTGCATGTGAAAAAAGTTACTAAAACAGAATTTATAGGATTTTTCTTTTGTAACTGTTGATGAAACATTCACTGTATCTTCATAATATATGATTACTTTCAATTTTTCGTTGTTTATAAAAATATTGATGAAGATAACATAATATATTTGAATTTAGTATGCAGGTTCAGTATAATTATTTTAAGATATTGACTGGTTATTATTATTTATATGCACTTAAATGTGTATTGCAAATGTGAAATTCATCAGTCTCTCCAACTAACCGCGAACTATTATTACAAGAAAGTTAATAACTCCGGCTTATGGCGCATAAATTATTTCATACGAAAAAATTCAATTATTCATGATTTTTAAAGGCTTTTCCGGTACATTTGACGAAAAATTGTTACTCGGGTGTTTTTTGGGTCACTTATTTCGAATATCAAATTGTGAAAATTAAATTGTAAGAACAAAACTTCTTACCATCAAGGGTTTAAAAAGCAACTTCGGTTGCCTTTTTCTCAGAACCATTATGGTCTAAACACATTTAAAGGCAGAATTTGGAAGTGGAATGCAAAAATATATTTCAAAAAGTGCGTGTGAAATATGAAATATAATATATAAGCGTGCATTGAAAGTGATAAGCGAAATATGAACCTCTTCATGCCAGTTTTAATTTTCGTATAGTCAATTTATAATATTGAAAAATTCTCAAACCCGTGCAAAAGTTTCGATCTGACCCCGATCGGGACTAGGTCGGAGTCAGATCGCGGATGAAACACATGCCCAGACCAGGGCCTCAGCGAAACTCCCAATCGGTACTCGATTAGTCTCATAGAATCCATTTAAGAATTTCGCGAATGAAACTCGAAACTAGTTAATGGTCCTCTTCTATCGACGGCCACCTCAATTATTTAGAAACTACAAAAAAGGTTCAATGTTACTTATAGCCTCTGTGGTTTCAGATATAGCACAAGTAACAGCACGTAAAGACCGGCACGCAAAGAACAGTTTTCAAAAAAAATTAATTATACTTTTAATAAACGTAAGATTATTGTAGATGGTATAATTTGCCAGGAAAAGGTTGGTTTTTAAAGAGAAAAATGTTTAATAACCGGAATTATTTTATTTAACAACTTTCATTCTTTGCAACAAAAAAAATTTTGTGATAGCACTTCTTAGAATATTTAAAAATAATACAATCCTAATAAATGATACCTAAATTTTTTATCGAAAAGATTCCCTACAACTTGACTTTTTAAAATATTTCCAAAAAAATTTCAGTTGTCACTTGAAGAAGGAAAATGATTGGAAAATGACCTATAATTTACAATTTATTGACATTTTTCTGTAAACAAAATCAATTTTCTGTCATTTGTTTTACTTCTTGAGAAGATTGGAAAAGTAGTTGTATTTGTATAATCTTTTATCCCAGAAAATTAAGCTATCATTTATTAGGATCGCTTTATTTTTTAAATTTGCTAAAAATCAATATAGACAAAAATAATTTCAAAAGAAATGAAAAATTTTAAGAATATATTTCTGGTTATTTAACATATTATTTACAGAATATTCATTTGGCTAATTTTTATTTTTATTAGGATTCACTTATTTCGATCTAATGGACATTTTTATAAGTTTAAATGCTATTATTTATAATGAACAAGGAAAATAATATTTTTTAGAATTTCAAACTGCGCACGAAAAGCAACTAATTAGATGCAGAGTTCGTTAAAAGTTGTTCTTAATTTATTTTTATAATTAATTTATTTTTAAAGCAGACTAAAAGTTTCATTTTGACTGTTGTAACTGTAAATCTACCAACTTCATCTAAAACTGCGTTGATGTCAGCAGGAAATTGATTTCCTAGAGATTAAATTGCCAAATTCGTACATTGAACGGGTTGAAAATATTAACTTCCTAAGAACTCAAATTGCCATCTATAATGATTTCATATATATTTATTATAAAAAAACAATTTCGTTTATTGTGAATTTATGTGAGGTTAGGTTTCAATTAGCCGTAGAGGGTAATTACTTACATTCATAATCCTCACGCAGCCCTCAGTATGTGCCTCAGAGTTCTACCGATTAGGACCAGATCATGAATCTTAATCGGGGCCAAATCGGTATTAGGTTCGAAATCGGGCGATTTCTGCACGGTAAATAAATAAAACTCGTAAGGTTCTCCATTTTTGAACCCCGAAAACATGTGTGTCTGTCACCTGGATGATTAGCAAAAGTAAATAAATATTCGCAAACTCAAAATTAATTTCATGTATTGTAACTTGAGTGTTTGAAGAATAAAAACTTTTTGATTAAGTTGATGTGAAACTGAAACAAAGCTTTTGAATTGTATTCCAATGCGAGGAACATTTCTAAATGCCTAGTTGGCACACTTGTTCGAAAGTCGTCCAAAACATGTCTTTTTTAGGACGTCCTCGAGACATTGAAAAAGATAACTTCAATTCGTCCTAAAGTCCTTTTGAAAATGTCTTTACAGCTATTATCCTAAACACATCAAAAAGTTGTCTTATATACGACCATAAATGGTCCCATGGACGATACACGTAACGTCTTTTTGTCATAGAAAACACGACATAAACATGTCCTAAAGCTGTCCATTGTCAGGCATATTGCTGTCTTTGAGTTGCCTGTTAGAACGTCATTATCCTCATGTTTTTGAAGTGACAATGAGGTGTCCTGCAGATATCTTGCATAATATTTTCATGATTTGCAATAAAATTAAAGAAGGATAGAAAAAATTATGAGAATTGTTATACTGATTATTCAAAGAGTCAAATAAGCAGGAATTAAATTAAAATACATGTAGCAATTTGCGAGTTTTACATAATTTGTAAAAATCTCGTATATCAACTCCATTGGAATCAATTGGATCCCGGTGTAGCATTAAGTTGAAATTATTTTGTTTTATAGTTCATGAAAACTAAATAAATTCCCCAATTTGCAATTTGACCAGGCTCAAGGTAGTTTTTTTACTGTGGGTTTTCTTCTTCGAAAACTATGCGGTAAAGTGAAATGGAGCAGTACTTTTTGTTTCGCAAAGATCTGATCTTTTTAAAAAATTTGTTACCAAGCTAAAGATATTTTCATGAAGAGGATTGAGTTGAAATTCGAAGGGCACTACTCAAATGAATTCTGCAATTTATTCTAAAATAAAGAAAATTTTATGAGATTCCTGTAAAAAAGGGACAAACTTTGTGATGTTTATAAATAGAAATAATGTTGACGCGTGAAGTGCGTGATGACAATTATTGAAGGATTTTGTGAATGATAGAAGGCAAGTTAACTGTATAAATATTTGTATGCCTGTATAAGATGACCTACGTATTTTAAATTATATATAATTTAGCTTTATAATAGAGACAATTTCAAAAGGTTAAAAATTATTTTAATTCAGTGATTCTCAATTGATAAAAATCCAGACAATGATCTAAGCCCTTGTTTGTATAACTGTGCGGATGTTATTACACTTCTAATTTAAAAAAAAAAACTTTCTATCAGCAAACTAAAAAACGAATGTTTAAAAAATCAATTATCACATTTTATTTCCGATTAATAAAATGTTTGTAACATAATATAGATCATTTTTCAAATTGTCGATTAGGCTATGATGAAAGTGAAATTTTTAGAAGACATGAAGACATTCTCAGAACGTCTGCTTATTTCTGGCCTAATGTAGCCCTTTAGACGTCCTCGCAAGGACGTTTATGTTACACATTGGAAAGACATTCTTAAAACCACCTCAAGACGTGTTAGAAAATTTTCTCCTAAAAGTAAGGTAAAACGTCCAGTTATCCCCAAGACCCATAGACATTGCACACATACTATGAAAATGAATATATTGGTCTGAATTATTTTTCTTCTTACTGCATAAGTATCTTATTAAATATAATAATCGATAAGTTTACACGGTATGAAGTTGCTTCTCTTCGCCGCTAATACTTAAAATTAAACCATTTCGAATTTTTTAACCGTAAAAAATATTTGTGAATCGGAAAATGACTGCGAATTTTTTTCCTCGATTAAAACGGTTACCCTGAAATTATTTTTTTGTAGTGTTCCAGGAATTCTTTTTTCAATAAAGAAATATTACTTTTTTGGATTAAGCTACATTAAAATTAATTTTTAAAAAGTTAAAAATTTTGGTATGTGAACTTTATTTAATTTAAGTGAGTTGCAAGACATAATGGTATTTAGTTTACACACGATTTCTGTGTTCGATAATATACACCATTAAGCCATTTCCCATTCTGGGTAGGCGCAGTTTGAAAATCAATAAATGGAAAAATTCATGAAAGTTATGAGTAAAGATAATTAGTTTTGAAAATATAAAATGATCATTTGTTATTCTAATTTAATCTAAATAAGTTTTAGGCAAGAGATTTTTTAATATCTTGTTTTATATTTATATTTTGCTAATTGGCAATGCAATGCTTCCCTCGTACTGCAGCGCGCATATAATTTTGCTATTTTAAATAATTAAGTACAGACTTAGGTTTTTAAAATAAAATTTACAAGGTTAAGTTTTTCAGTCAATGAATTCAATGATCATAGAAAATTTCATTTCAACATGTCATTAATTATAGAAAATTTAATGCGGATATTAATAGTATGTACATTCATAAAAACTTGATCAAATTAAGTTTTTCAGTCAAAGAATTCATGAATAATAGAAAATGTCTTGGACTACAATAAAATTCAATAACATTTTTAAAAAGTTTATTAATAATGCATTTTATTTTATAAAAGAACAATTAGAAATTTTTCAAATAGGATAATTGAGAATGCAAGGAGGAAGCAAACAAATATTTTTCCTCCGACCACCGTGAGACTCAATCAATTTTAACGTGAAGTTCTTGCACTTTTTTAAATAGGTAATATTTAAACTAGTAATCAATTTTTCCTACATACTTTAAATAATTGTTTAGGAATTGTTATTTTAAATTAAAAGCTGAGTTTAAAAGTGTAATAAAATAATAAAATAAATCTTACAGAGGTTTTTAAAAATCAGAAAATATTTATTTGTCATTGAGGTTATTAAAACGTTTTTCAACCCAAGAGTTCTTTATTTTTTATAAGCTTTAGGTAGTTCTTAAGCGGATTACATTTTTAAAGAAAAAAGTATTGAGCCATTTGTAAAATAATTGAAGTTCAATTATTTTTTACATATTTTAAATTGTTATTTCAGGGAAGCTATTCCATATTTAAATTTTAGTAAAAAATGCATGATAAAAAATTCGATGAATTGAAAACTGTGCGTTTTATAGCAATTTTCGTATAGCAGAACATTATTTTTCGTCATGGATGTTATTAAAGCATTTTTGTACCTGCAACTTTTGCTTATTATTTATTATCTTTGGGTCGTTTTTGAGCATTTTAAATATTTAAAAACAACAAGTATTGAGTCCCTTATTAAATAAGTCAAACTTAATTAGCTTTTTCGCATATTTCAAATCATTGTTAAAGAAATTTTATTTTGTATTAAAAATTGAGTAAGAGAGTATTATGTAAAAGAGTTGGATAAATTGAAAACTGCACATTTTATGAAGATGTTTGTACAGCAGAAAATCGTTTTAGTTCATGAAGGTTATTAAAGCATTTTTACACTTGTATTTTTTTATTGTTTACTTTTTTAGATATTTTATAACATTTTCAAATATATTAGGAGAAAAAGAATTTTGCAATTTTTGAAATAAGTAAAATTCAATTCAAAAATTTTTCTGAATAGAAAATTGTATATTAAAGTCTCTCGAAAATTGTTAAGTATCATCAGAAAGATGTTTTTTTTAAAAGAAACATTGAGTTCAACAACGTTTAGTTTGAAGATAGTTGAGGCTCATCATACGGCTTTGTACGACGCTGCCTTGAAATTTTTGGCCGAGATTTTGTCATTGAAATCCAAGTGCTTCGTTAGAGAAGTAGTTAGAGCGCACGGTTAGGACAACACTAGTTTTAGGTAGTTTAGGTAGGTTTCAAATCCTTGGCAAGTGCGAGTTTTCAAAGCGTTTAGGTGTACGATTATATGTGTCAGTAACAGTTTGTACGAATTACATATTTTAATAATTTAAAAAATGAAGGTTATATAACAATAATTTCGAAAACAGTTTTTTTTTCGTTGCGGAAAAGTGTTAAGTTGAGGCACTAGTCTATTACACCGATACTACATATTTTCAGATTAAGGAAATATATTCTTGAAGTGTGTCATTAATTTTTTTTGGGAAGTAAACTATGTTCTACACTTGAGAACAGTTTTATATGAAGTAACACAATAATGTTTTAGAATAATAAAATGCGATATTCTATCTACGAATACATTTTCTTAGATTAAGAAAATGTATGCTTGTTCTAAGTATATGGCAGCAAGTATTTATTTATTTGGAATACATTCATATTCTATCGTCCCCATTCGGACCTGCGATTGACTTTAATCAAGTAAAATTTACTTGATTCAAGAACAATTTTTTTTTTGAGTGCAAGATCGCCAACTGGTAGATTTGATTGATAAATAAACAAAGAGGTAAGTGGAGTAAAATCGTTCAAAATCTTTAAAAGTCTTTTTAACTTAATTATAAATAATACAATTTTATTATGGGTGCAATTGCAGAATACGGGCGTTACCTGTATTTTGGCTGGAAAAACAGTTTTTTTGCAACAAGCAGGTGACGCCCCTATTCTGCAATTGCACCCATTATTTAAAACAATATTCATAAGAATTCGTAGATTAGGTTAGATTGCAGAATAGGGGCGTCACCTGCCACCTTCGTTTTGACTGGAAACAAAAATTGTTTGACAACAAACTATTAAAATCTTTAATTGAACGATTAATGAAGCGATTTGATGAGGCAAAAGTTAAAAAATATTGTTACTTTTGGTACTATGATGTCCCAAGTATGGGTCTGTCGCGATATATCCGAATGATCATATTTAACGAGAAGCTGGAAACGGGTAGGGATTTGACCAACATAATTTTTTTTACTGATCATAGGGGTGCTTTCCCGACCCCACGAAACGTTGGAAAAGGTTAGGGTTTTGATAAAGTTATTTTGGTGACCTTTCAAATGGGTGTTTCAGGCCGTTTGGGTGTTTAAAATCATCTAGACGCTCGTTTTAAATCCACTTCATAATTTTGAAGCTAGCTTTTTTCTATAAATTAATGGTAGACAATTTGAAACTATAGTTTCAGGTGAATTTGTCAATTGTTTGGTCGTTGTTATCGTTTCACAGTGATGGTTTCCGATCCTTTGCGGCACATATACTGACAAGTAAAGAAGTAAGTGAAGTAACATAATTTAAAATCTTCGAAATTCTTTTTTAAGCAATTATAGATAATACAATTTTATTATTATTAGAATAAAAATAAAGTTTTCGATATATAAATATATTGTATTTAAAATATCGTCAAGTTAAGAATTACAAGTGTGTAGAATAGGTTGGCTCAAAAGCACTCTTTTTTTAATGCACAACGATCCCCCCATTTCATTCCAAAAATGACGTAAAAAAATCCTAAGTTTTTTAGTTTAACAGTTGCCGGTTTTGACTTGAATTTTCCCATGTAAAATGCATGAGAAAAATCAATTTTTTTTAGTTTTTGGAAAACGTGACAGAAAAGTATAGAGGCCTGTAGAGAATTATTTAACGAAGAATTTTCTGTTTCAGACATAATTATGGGTTTGAAACCTCGAACACACCCCCACGAAAACATAAAAACTACCCTTAAAACCTTTTGAGCACTGTATTCTCGTCTTTTTTCATAGTTTTCAATTATTTAAACAAATGAAATTTGTTTATATTTTTTCATAATTTCGGGTTTTTCCTCAAAATAGTTTCTATTGGTCTAATTGAATATTTATTAACATTGCTTAATGAATTTTCCAAAAATTTGAACAAATGGAATTTGTTCAAATAATTTTTGTTTGAAACAGTCTGTTATTCTTGAAAAATGATTACTATTTTTAGTGGCATGTTCATAAACATTGGTTACTTAATTTTTGATTGTTTAAAAAACTTACATTTGTTTAGATGATTTTTTTAGAACCTAGCGGGCAAAAAAAATAAGGATGTCCTAGAGACATCTTTGGGTCATCTCTGGGATGTCTTATATAAACAAAACAATTTTATTAATTTTAAACAACCCTTTATTTTGTGAAAAATTTATTGTTTAAACAAATGAAATCTTGTTAAAAGTAAGTAATAATTTATTGTTTACACAGCTGAAATATATTTTAAAATAAATCTATGTTATTAACTATAATAAAATGCCAGTTCGATTAATTAAAAAAACCGTTTTTAACCCTTCATTGGCACTATTGTTGTCAATATACGTAACTGGCACTATGGGGCAATACCCGAGCGTACTCAAGCGAGACTCACGCAGCCGGTATTTTTTAGCTAACAAGTTATGAGTACATGCTTGAGATACTATAGTTTAAGAAAAAAATTTCTGTGATATTGATGCTTTTAAAAAAGGTATTTATTTTAAAAATGAAACCTTAATTTTTGAGTAAAACTGAACACCATATATTTCACTATTCAAATCGCAGTACGGTGTTTATATTACATTGGGCGCCTATATGAGCAACCGGCCAATTTAGGATTTCTGTCATCTAAAAAACAAGAACTATGGAATAATAAATAAAAATAAATTATTTTTATGAAGATCATATACTTACGTTCGAAATTTATAAAAAATCACAAAAATAACTATCAAAAATTCGTGAAAAAAATAACTTTTTTGTTCACTGATGGCACACGGGCTAATTAATACCCACACAATTTTTGGAAACTATTTTGAATGACAGCCCAACGGACGCTGACGCCTGCCGCTCTATGCCCATCTATTGTATCTTCAGTTAGTGATGTCATCTACTGCTAAATGTCGCTACATTGTCAATTTGATGGAATTTAGTACGCTTATTTTGAGCTCAAATATTGTTTGGGGTCATTTTTACCCACAGTGTCAATTAAGTGTTAAACACACGAAATTTGTGTACACAATTAAAAATTAACTAACCAATATCAATCAATATTCCACTAGACCAACAATAATAATTTTTAGTAAAAAAAAAATTTTAACAAAAATGATTTACATAAATTGAATCTGTTTGCACAATCACAAATTAATTTATCAAAATTAATAAACATTCCATTTGTTTAAAAAATAAATTTTCTACATTATAAAATATTGTTAACAAAAAATAATAATTCGTTATTCGACGAATTTCTAGGGGGAAGATACCTGTTTTTAAATAAATGGAATTTTTTCCCATAATTAAAAATGAATTAGCTAATATTTATCAATATTCCACTAGACCAACGGTAATAATTTTTATTAAAAAAAAATTCTAAAAAAAATTAATACTATTTCTTTAGTGGAATTTTTGTATGAACTTTTATGTCTATGAACTTTGGTTAGTTAATTTGTGATTGTTTTAACAAATATCATTTGTTTAAAAAAAAGTTTGTATTAAAAATTATCATTGTGGGCCTAGTGAAATATTGATCAGTATTGGTTAATTAATTTTTAATTATGTAAACAAATTCCATTAGTTTGAATAAGGTATTTTCTAATTAATCAAACGGGCATATTATTGTAGTTGATAAGATAAATTTGTTTAAAAATATTTTCCATCTGTATAAACAATGAATTATAGTTTGCTTTCAAGAACCTTTAATTTTTTTATAGATTAAATGTTTCACAAAATGAAAGGTTTTTGAAAATAAATAATAATTTATTATATATACTACTAGAAAATATTTTAAAATCAATTTATGTATTTAAAGATAAAAAATTGCTATGAAAAATTGACATTCAGAGACTGGTGAGGGTATCTTAGCGGTGTTATACCCATATTGCTGATACATAAAATTCTTCATTGAATACTTCTCTAGAAGTCTCTAAACTTTCCCGTTACATTTTCCAAAACCCTAACAAATTATTTCAGAAACTCAAAATAGTGATTTTTCCCAATGCATGTTACATGGGAATCTTCAAGTAAAAACTGGCACCTGTTAAAATAAAAATTTGAAGAAGAAAAAAATTACGGTATTTCTTTTTTTGGATTTGAAATTAAATGAGGGAGGGGAGTCCCTAAAATGAATAAATTTTAACTCGAATAATAGATCTTAATAAATAAACCACGTAGCACCTTAGGAGGGTTGGAGGGGGTCGACGGGAATTCACAGTGAACCACATGGGGGGGAGGGAGGGGTTTAAAAGTGGCCCAAATCGGGACTCGTGGTTTATGGAAGCCCCAAAGTTTCAGATTTCAAAATAAAAAAGAGTTTTTTAGAACGTAATAGCTGTTCGCAAACTAAATTGTTAGGAATATCGTTTAAAATTATGATTAAAAGTTGCAAGCGTTCGTTTTAAATCTACTTCACAATTTTGAGACTAGATTTTTTTATAGATAAAGTATACGCAATTTGAAACTAGTTGCATGTAAAGTTTTCAATTGTTTACACGTCAACAAAAATAATTCCAAAATGATAAAATAAAATTGGTAAAATTTTGAAAGGATTTATTTTTAAAATAATGTTTTACATTTCAATTTTAATTCTATGATGTTGAAATTTAAACTCGTTTAGAATTAAAACGCTTCATATATTTTTTGTTAAAAAATGTTGCTTTTTCATAATTTTTTCTGTTTAAAAAAATTATTTAAGACTTTATTAAGACCTTATCTAACGTCTTAATAGGTAACAAACCTCTTCCTTGTCGGCTCTCATCGCCTACATTCATTCATTTAAAAAATTTTAATTCAGAATTGATCACAATTTGAAACTGAATAATTTCGAATGATTTCAATGTATGGCAGATTCATTATATTTGATTTTAATAATTGTCCAAATTTTGATGACTTAACTTCAACTTCCATTTGTATTTAGAATAAATAGTTGCAGAACAAAAACCTATTATTCACTTCTCGAAAAGAGATCTCTGTAAAATAAGGTTTTTGATCTGATGATAACGAATCACATAAACAATCTTGAAAACTATACAATATTGTTCCTTACAAACATGAGATGAGAGCGTATAACTTTAAGATACTAATGTGAAAATATTTCAAATTATTCAATTTAGCAATAATAGATAAACAACTTTTGATCTCTTAAGTCTTCTCCATGAAATCAAATCTTCCTTATTTTTAAATATTATAAGAAATACGCTGATGCTTATCCTGATTCTGATGCTTTTTGGGTTTTTCTTTTGATCCAGGTGGGTCATAAAATTTGTTGATAGAGCTCTAACGGGGATCGGGGGGCAGAACTCTAAACCGAAAGCATTTCACGTTTAAATGACCTTCTGAACATAATGAAAAAAAAATGTTTAATACCATTTCGGACGTAAAATTTGCGCTCTTTTCGAATCCGGTGTCGAAAATAGGGGTTCTCATTTAACAAAAAACACTTGAACCTTTAACTGACCTTGAAACTCAAGTTCAAGGTCAAAGCTCATTGCACTGATAAATGGCCCCCTTTGTCCTGAACAACTTTTGTCTAAACAATTTGTATGTATTATCTCTTACAAACCGAGAAATTTGGGTGTGTCGATTATAATGGTTCACACTGTATATGTATTCGGTTCGGTTTTGATTCTTCTAGAATCAAACCGAAGGGCCTATGACAAAGCCACCGAAAGCATCCTCGGGTTGTGGATAGAGGGAACCTGCACCAAGGGTTTCTGTTGAATATTGTTACAAAAATAAATAGGCAGTCGCAGACAATTATCCAGGGGTGGTCTAGAAGGAATTAATCCATAAGCGGAGGTGTGAAAACCGTGCCGAAAGCTGAATAACACCTGGGTGAAGTGTCTAGAACGGTGACTCTGGGATACCGGGCGATCTCTCAGAGTACGCAGCCTTATCCTTGCATGCGGAGCTCTACAAGGTTGGACGAACCCCTTTCCCTAGCTTCTCATGGGAAGAACAATGACAACACCAAATATAGTTGTAGTAAGTGCGGTTCAAAACAACAGAACGCGCAGGGCTCCCGACAATGAGTCGACCAACAATGTCGACCACTATAGAGCTGGGGGAGCCAATGAAAATGGATTCAACGCGATGGATCGGCGGAATTTCGGGACCTGTAGGTGGACGGAGCGACTGAATCACGACTTGCTATAGTGCTACGATGTGAGTGTGGCCTCTGAACGGGGTTACATGGCACGACTGCATGCTCTGTGGTGCGAGAAACACCCGGAGCTATCGAACTTTTCGCATCAACGTCTGCGAAATCATGTCATTGTACTCCAAAAAGGGGCTATGTAAGCGGAACGCCTACTCTAACACAGCCAGAACAAGCCGGCAACAGAGAAAGAGAGGCGACACTAAGACCAACAGCGGGCATCCCTCTGATAGAGGAAGAGCGATGCTTTGTGAACCGGAGCAACATCAACACCCAGGTTTCTCTCAAGCCTAAAGAGGAACTACATCTAGCTCTAGGAATTGACGAACGATATACTAAGGAAAGAGAAATGGAATTTGGGTTAGACAAATGCGCCAAGGTTTATTTGAAGCAAGGAAAACTTAATGGCATCCCTGAAGACTCTGAACTCGTTGATAGAAGCGCTGTACGACACCTTTGCGTTGGAGAGACTTATACATATCTGGGCGTGCCACAGAGCCGCATTCAGGATGTGACATCTCTAAAGAATAATCTCCGAAGCAGAGACAAACGTCTCATCCGGTAGATTTCGTCTTCCGAAGTGTCGGCGAGGAACTTCTGTTTCGCGACTCCGACTTAACTTCAGTATTATGGGGTGAGCAAAATGCATCAAGAGCACAAGAAAAAAACTTCCGTGAACAGCTCCTCGATAAGAGAATGTACGGAATCTTCCACAGAAATGTCGAGGATCAGTCAATGTCGTGTGAGCTAACTTTTGCTTTCTTTAAATCACCCGGATTGAAGTCTGGAGCGGAGGATTTCATTTTGGCATGTCAAGACGGTGTCACTTCCACCTTAACATACCGTCGCCACATTTTGAGCCAAGACATTCGCGATGGTAGCTGCAGGGCGTGCCATTCACACCCCAAAAATTTGGTACATATACTATCTAGTTGTCCAACACAGGCGGGAACAACCTACATCCAAAGGCACCATGCGGCACTAAGAGTGCTTTATTACCATCTCTGTCACTCATACGGCATCAACCTTAATATCGCCCCTCTAAATGCTCCTAAAGAAATCGAGTCAATTGTCGGGAATGAGAAGTGCCGCATATACTGGCACTTTATGTTCTCGACAATCGTTTCTGTTGCACACTCGAGGCCTGACATAGTTGAATCAGTCAGATTTTAAAACATTTAAGTTTAGAGTGATAACTCTATGGTGACGACAAAGTAAAATTTCTGAGCACTTTGATCACTACATATTAAAAAGCTTCACGAAGCAAAATAAATAGAGCATTTATACTGAAATGACTGCGAGTCATTCATAGAGTCCGCAATTCTGACAGCGAGTAATAACAATATTTTTGAAGACAATTTTTCTACAATGATATTTATACATATAGTCTATTTTTCAAGCTTATAATTGGTCGATCTATGTAAAATGTCTGATCTATTTTGATCTCTGTCCGTTAAGCGATAAACTCAATGTTTTTATTGTGGAAAAATAGTAAGCTAGGACGTGTATTAAATGCCTAAGAGATATCTATTAAACATTCATTGTAACATAAATATAAGATACAATTTAAAATTCACTGTAACTAATATTTAAACCTTTTGGGACAAGCTTACTGACAAAATATTTGTGCTTGCAGTATATTTTTAAGTTTATAATTTGTTGAGCAATGCAGAAAACTCGTACGTAGTTTAAGCTGTGTCCCTTAAGTGATGAACTCGATATTATTTTGTTTGGAAAAATAGCATGTTAGGACGTTTATTGGATGTCCAAAATATATCTATTAGACGTCCTATGCAATTTAAGTATGAAAAATAATTTAAAAATAATTGTAACTGATAAAAATACTTTTCAGGACAAGTTTTTTAGCACAATTACACCCTAAAAGATATCTATAAGACAAAAAATGTCCTGACACTAGACATCCTATAGATGCCTGAATGCTATTTTACGGATAAATCGACGACAGCCACATTGACCTCCATGTACTCGTACTTTGTGAACGTCTTAGCAACTTCGTTTGGACGGCGCATTGCCCACTGGGTATATATACTCGCTACGACCCGTGCAGAAATTGACATATATTTGCCTTATTTCCGACTTGGGCTCGATCTAGCACACTATTTTGTGGATGCAGATGGCGCCTGAATAATTTCGAGGCCTGAAGTGGTTTAATTCGAAATCTCCCAAGTTTCAACGTAAATTGTAAGATGTCAAAAATGTTTCAATTAATAATTAAAAAAGTGACAAAATATTCGAAAAAATGCCAACACTGAGCATAAGAGGAGTGCGTAGACATCGTATACTTCAGAATATTCCTGTGTTATGTGTTCAAGACTATAGTAAGTGAATTTATCAAGTATGTTAAGATGAAACCTAACCTCAAAATAAGGTTATTTATTTATAAGAACGGAAGCAGAAGTAATATTTACTTTGTTGAATGTGAAAACGAAATAGATCAACAATGACGTGATAAAAAGATTTATTTTCGCGTATTTTTATGTGATTTAATATAATCGGTATGTGAATACAATCTTCTAATTGTAGTTTATAGGAGCTTTTGTAAAAATAACTTACAGAACCAGAGCAACATTATAATCCGCTTATTTCGTAATAACTTTTCACATGTAAGTTCAATGTATAAATTGAAAGCAAATGCCATTTGCAAATTAAAAGCAAAAAAATATTGCAAAATATTTCAATAGTTTATCATACACAATTGTTGGCTGTTATATTAAGTCTTTCGATTATTTTCCAGTTTGTCCAAAACAAGTTAGGTAAAAAATATTTTGTTTCTAATCCTTATATGCTTCAATGTTTTTATATCGTGACCTGTTTGATAAAATGATCTTTATATTCTCAAATTTCAGTGTAAAAGGTGACATACACGAGTTTAATATTAATTTATTTGAAATTCCCTTTTAATTAAAAATAATAAAAGTAAATTAACATGGGCCCAATTGGGGCAAGACCGGGTTATGTATGTAGGCACTGCACTTAAGCCCCGATCGGGTATTGCGTTTCATTTCGAGCCTACTCCATTTAGATAGCCCGATTTGGGCCAAATTCTGCCCAATCGAGCTCCGATCAGATCCATATTTGAATTTCTGCATTGGAAGAAGGTGCCATTATTGCAATTTTATCTTGCTTGTGTAGAAAAACATAGCTGAAGGAAAGTAAATAAGGTTTTTAGTACATATAGTAATGTTTTAATATGCTGATGTCAGGCTATTTATAGAATTATAGTGCGTAATTTTTAAGAAAGTAACCTTCAAATCACTGGAAACTAAAAATCGATAAGCTTATCGTCTATTTTTATTTTCTTATTCTTTTCAACATTGTATTATCAAGTCTAAGTTAGGATTATGTAAAAGTTTCTCAAGTGTAGTTAATTTCCTGTGAACAATAACAAACTTTAGTAGAGAGGTCCCCACTATATACTGAAAAATTGATTATAATTTAAAATATTTAAAAGCATGCATCTTTACGATTTTTTTCTTCGGAGAGTACTCTCGTTTCTTTAGATCAGAAAGTAAAGGAGATATGTCACCATTATTGTAATCTTTCTTAAAGTTTATGATCTAAAATAATGAAAACATTACTGAAACTTTTTTAGAAAGCTGGAAGAAATTAAAAATTATTTTTCAGTATGCACACATTCTGAGAGATATATACAGTTTTATTGAATACTCATTTTCATCAGAAAGTTACATATCACTGTAAAGTATTAATAATACAAATTATCGAACTCACACAACTTTTATGGTGATTGAGAATATTGTTCATAGGACATTTTCATTTAGCGTTTTTACGTTCTCATCATTTATCATTGAGGAAATATTAGAATTGTCAAAATTTTCTTACCTCAGTTTTTTAACGGATCTCCACTTATTGAGACTCCCTTAAGGAGAAAATCAAATTTTGACGATAGCGTCCGTCTGTCTGTCCATACGTCTGTCCGGCCGTCCAACCGTAACCACGATTTTTGCTGGAAATTCAAAAAGTTAGAGAATTAAAAAAAAACTTTTAGACCATTTTTTTTTAAATTTGATGTACGCATATACGTAGTGATCAGAACGGCGAATAATTTATTTTTATGTCTTTTTTCGATAAAAAAGAAAATTATAAAGACTTATAGCATTTATAAAATTTCAAAAATTAATCAAAAATCAAAGTTTTAAGCCACGATGAGAAAAAAAATCAAGAGGAGAAAAACGTTGCTAAAAATATATACCAAAACCTCAGGTCCGTTGGCAAATCACAGTTGTGGCAAAGTGGCAAGTCACATTTATGGAATGTTACATTTACGATATGTTATATAAACACATACGCTTTCTATCGATTCAGATGAAATACCAAGTTTTTATTAATTATTATCTGTGATTGTTTCATAATTTTTTTAAAGAAAAAATTCAATAAAAAGCACAAGTCAACAAATTTCACAAAATCAAAATTAATTTTTTTAAAACTATTTATTGCGTAAAAAATAGTTGAATACCAAATAGGGTAAACAGGGGTATTGCCGACACTCTTCTAGTGAACGACACTGTGCAATGAAAATGCTTTTACTAGAATTTCAGCGAAATAAAATAGATACTTGTAAATAAATAAATACTCTATTATCCATGTAATTTGCATTTCAATATTTATTCAGTAGAAAATTACTGAAATTATATTAATTAAATAACGTTTTTATTGCCACCTTCAGAAGTACATGTTAACACTATAAAATTAGTAATGTCGTTAATTTGAAAGTCTTCTGAAAGTTAGAAGAAAAGGTATTTCTTATTTTGTAGTACTTTCAGAGGTTAGATTATTATGTTTTACAATATAATTAAATAAATATTAGTCTCGAATTCGAGTTCTATGGCATCGCCTTTCAAAAATCTTTCATGTTCAATATCTTTTTAATTGATTTTGGATTTCCGAACCTCAAAAATCAATCAACGACACCCCAGAATGAATTTGAAAAATTCGTAAACTGATGAAATAAACATAACCAGACAATATCGAAGGTATTCCTTTTCGCCAAAAACTTCGTCTTTTCTTTTAAAAATAACCATAATTATACAAAATGATGTTCCTTTTTGTCTAAAGTAACTAAATTGGATAATATTTTTTACAAATAACTTTATAATTTCTCGTTAATTCAAAATCAAAACCGGTGTCGTTCACTGAATTTCAATAAATTATTTAAAAATAAATATAAAAATAGTTTGGCCAAGAATAATTATATTACTGGATACTGCCTGAAAATGGTAAAAATCTGCTCTTTCTGTTGAATTTATCTACGTTACCAAACAATAAGCATATAAATTAATATTATCATTTTTCTAAACATTTTTTTTAAGGTGTCGGTAATACCCATGTTTACCCTACTTGCAGTTTTTATGTCTCTTATAAAACTGCATTACGAAAAAGCAAGATCTTTCGTTGTAAATATTATATGATATAGTTCGTTTTCTAAAAAAAATCCTGAAATTTCAGCGTAATTTTCATTTTTGGTTGACTTTAAAAAAAAACAATTTATCTGTAGAATATTTTGACATGAAACTAATATTATCTTTTAAAAAAACGTGAAACCTGTGAAAATAGATGTAGTTTCAAAAATTCACTGTGCCGCAGAAATTAAAATGTAGAGAACAGCCTCTGAGGCTAAAACTATTTTATAAAATGAAATAATTCAGTCATTAAACTTTAAAATTCATATATTACGAAAAAATCGAATATCCAACAAAAAAATGCGTAAAATTCTTATTTGAAAAATGTAATACTTCGTTTATTTAAAAGGAAGTTCAAAAAGATCTTTGAGAAGTCCCATATTTTTTTATAAAATTCAATAAATCTTTTTTAATTTAATGCTACATAGTTTACTTATGATAAACATAGATAATAATTATACTGTAGAAACATCAGAAGTCGTCATATGTTTATACGTTGGTTCTTTTGACACTTGTTTATCCTCTGGCATTTATTTTAATGCCTCTGAAAAGAAAGCAATACTCATTTTAAAAAACGTTTGTATTTTATTTCTGTATCTATACTATTGGAATTAGAAATAAAATGTACTATCTTACTGTTTTCATTCTTTATTTCGGAGATTAACAAATAAGTAATTAAGAAAATCCAAATTTGGCGTTTAGACCCTTATACCCGGGTGGAAATTTAAGCCGGGGGCTGGCCATTCTACGGCCGGAGAGCCCGATTTTGGATCGGGATGTGGCCGGGGTTTCTGTTCGGAATCCGATCAGTATCGTCATGCTGCGCTGGCTAGCGTCCGACCATGGAGCATGGCCGGGAGCGGGACGGGGAGTCCGACCGTAGCTTGGACAAGATCAATTGGTGCTTTACTGGAGTTAAATGATTTGGGTTTCAATTGTATAAAGAGCAGCAGTCACTGAATTAGGGAATCAATTTGATTCTTTTTTACCGTAGAATTGGAGCATATTAATATATGAAATTCCACACGCCCAGCACACACACAACATTAACTATTTTCACGTACTCGTTGAGAGACAAAAAAGGTATTTAAAAAATAAATATGAAATGATTGCGAGTATTTTGACTTTAAATATTAATAGTCCTGTTTAGAGTAAATACATATATTACATTTTTAAACATTATATTACAAATAAAATTTCTAACGCTACGAGGTATCGTACCTATATATATATATATATATATATATATACGAGGTGTGTTCAAAAAGTAAGGTGACTTTTCAATTTTCGCGGGCTACGTACATTAAAATTTTAAATTTTTTGTTTTGTTGTGTTGGTACACTCGTCACGATCATATGTTCACAGTTTTGACTATATACCTCGTGTTGTTTTTCTGGCAGAGGCGTAAAAGGTTAGAAGGGTCTGGTGTGCTCGGCGATTTTCTTCTTTTGAAAAAAATGGAGCAAAGAGTTTGCATTAAATTTTGTATGAAAAATGGAATCCAGTGCTCTAAAACTCTTGAAATGTTGACAGTTGCATACAGTGATTCTACTCTGAGTAAGAAAAAGATTTATAAGTGGTACAAGCTGTTCCAAGAAGGCCGAGAGGATGTCGAAGACGAACCTCGCCCTGGACGTCCCAGCACGTCAACAACAGATGAAAACGTTCAAGCAGTGGAAGAAATGGTGTTGAAAAATTGCCGAATTACCATCAGAGAAGTTGCTGAAGATGTTGGCATATCGGTTGGCTCATGCCATGCTATCTTTTCGGACGTTTTGGGCATGAGACGTGTGTCAGCGAAATTTGTTCCAAAACTGCTTAATTTTGATCAAAAAATCCATCGCATGACCATCGCTCAGGAGATGTTGAAGTCATGTCTCAGCCTCCATATTCACCGGATTTGGCCCCCAGTAACTTTTTTCTTTTCCCAAAACTGAAGATACCTATGAAAGGACATGGATTTTCAACGATTGAGGAGATAAAAACTGCATCGCTGAAAGAACTCAAGGCTATACCACAAAATGATTATCAGAAGTGCTTCGATGAT
>NC_046664.1:93880088-93898834 GCF_010883055.1 Belonocnema kinseyi
GGAAATTGAGTCAATTGTCGAGAATGGGAAGTGCCACATATACTGGAACTTTATATTCTCGACAATTGTTTCTGTTGCACACTCGAGGACACGCATGGTTCTTCTTGACTTCGAGCAGCGAATCATGTTCGTTATCGAATTTTTGGCACCAGCTGACAAAAACATCATAGTCAAGGAGACTGAAAAGAAAGGGAGGTATAGAGACCTTATAAGGGAGTTGCAACGATTATACCTGGAATATTCTGTTAAACTAATCGTCCTCGTCATCAGCGCTCTTGGAGGTGCCAAGCTTTCACTTGCTAATGGCCTAAAAAGCATCCCTGCGTGTCAACAATATGCTTAAACACTTGCGGGAAAAATGCAGAAGGCGGTAGTCATTGGGTCGCTCCGTGTTCTTAGGGTGCACGAGGCTTTTGCTGGATCGTTGTATTGATTCCTTTACAGACTGTAACCACCTATCTTACAGTCGTGAGACGTGGTTGTGGCTGAAATTTTACCGCCATTTCATTGGGAGCGGGTGCAATTTTCCAGATTAGCACCCGCTCCCAGCGAAATCCTGCGGTTGTCCTTATGCCACTGCGCTAAACCGACAAGTTGAAACTCGTTGAAAAAGCCATCCTCATAAGCTACAGTTCAGAAAAGTTACGGTATCATATTTGAAGTTCTCTTTTTCTAATTATTTATTATTATACGGCGTTATGTAAATATATAATACACGAACTTTTAACAGGAATATCAATAATAATACTTTTTAAATAAATAATTTAAATCGATTACAATTTTTCTTCGCGTTATATTTTGTTTCTTCCCGTTGCAGACTATTTTACAACTTTCTATAATGCCAGGAAATGTCACTTTTTATGAATATTTAAATTTTTTAATGACGGAATTCAGAAATTTAATTGTCAATGTTGAAAATTTTTTAATAATAACTTTTCTTTAACTTTCGTGTAAGGTTTGGTTTTTAGGTGTTTTATACTGTTTCATAAAGTTTAAAATTCATATAAAATGTCCGTTTTTCTGAACATTTGCAATTTTTCATAAAGATCGAACATAGAATTTTTTTCTTTAAAAAAAAACAGTTCCAATTTCAAAAAAGTGTCATCGAATTTTTGTCACAAAATGCATTGAGTGTAAGTTTGAACTCATGAAACCTTAAAATTTGTGGTGCCAAAAAACGCATCCATTTCTTAATGAAATCAGAAAAAGTAATTTAGTTATAAACAATTTTCTACAATTTTATTATTGCCAATCAGCGCCCGGCCAGCTACCGTCTGATTCCAGGGTTTGGGCCAGTAAATGTGGAACTTCTGGAAGTTCATCTTTGGTTAGGCATTGCCTTAATACATCATCGATATCTGATTTACAGTTTTCAAAATTCTTATTTGTCATACAAAGAGAACTTATAAGATCGTCGTATTTTCCACTGATTTTTACTTTAGCCGCTATATCAAATAATAAAACGGATCCAGCTCCTTGAATTTTGCCAAGACTATCTGATACTTTCGTCCATATATTTCTGTCTCTAGCCATACAATTTTTCTTTACTTTATGGAAGTCCGCACGATAATAGTCTCTTATTATTGATTCGAAGGGCTCTACAAATGTCACAGGCTCGGCATCAGATTTAGAGGAACCTTAACATTTTTAAATAGATATTACATAGAAACTTTTCCTTACTCCATTTGAAGATGAAGCAAATAAATTAAAGAACACAAATTGATCATTTTGATCAAGTTTACTAATCTACTTTGAATTTCTTAAAATTTTAAATTTGACTAAACACGAACTACTATTCTAGCCTATTGTTTCAATAAAATAATATTGCGAAAATCGCTTTTCACATTTTACACAAAAAATACCATTACGAAATTAATTACAGCCGCTTTTGAGAGATTTTTCAAACATAATTTTGGATTAAAAAAGTTTTCTTTCTTGCTTTTTTTTAGCTCCGATTAATATATATGTACAATATGTACATGATTTTTATATAGTAATATATCTTTTTCCAATTTCTGATCAAAGTCATGATTTGTCTAATGCTCATCACTCACTTGCCCGTGCAGAAATTTTTGTGGTACGCCGGTCGGGCCCTGATCGGGAAAATGTGGCCTCGATAGGGTAATCTGTCTAGAGCCAGATCGTTAAACTGGGTCCCCGATCTGGCCCAGAAGTGGCCCCTTTAATTTTTTATCTCTATAATTAGTAAAATTTTAAAAGTTTTTTTAATAATATTTTTTTCAGACTTTGTGTTTGACAAAGCTTCAATTTTTCAATATTCTAAATTATTGAACTGTTTGTATTTCTGTAATTTATCGTTAAGACTTTACATTTTGGAGATAACTATTATGTTTTATGAAACAATTTTCAAATTTATAGTTATTTCACACACACATTCGTAAATGAATTTCATTTATTAATATTTTTTTACCTTTTTAATATTATTTTGGAATGTATTTTGTTTGACTGACGCACATGGTGCACGTGGAATGAGATTTTAAAAGTGAACTTATGTTCGAGTAAATATTAAAATCATTTAATCTATAATGTTACAAATCCGGAATTTCATATATTTGGCATAAATAATGTTTTCAATTAATGTGAACGAATTGGAAGTTGACGTAGAACTTTAGGCATGGAAATGATTTTCGTGCAGTTTGAGAGGAACAAATGAAGTCGGACGTCCCTAATCTCAAAAGTGACTGATTTTGTGATGTATGATATCCTACCTTGACTATATAATTATATGAAGAATCGTTTATAAAAAATATTCCAAAAACTAATAAAAATTATTAGTTCTTTTAAAAATACATATTGTTGTTATAATTTTATAACCTTTATAATTTCTTCATACAATTTAAGTCAAACTGCTGAACAGTTTGCAGTATTTCTGCGATTTCTGCTATTTATCGTATATTTTCTTGAAAACTATCAGTCGTAGGGTATAAATATATTCCACATGAAATGTGTGTTATTGAAAGATCTACAGCTTACATTTAAAACTTTTTTGTGAATTATTATTATTGTCTGAAATAAACAGAAAAACATGGATCATTTATAGTTTTTGGGGTCTTGACCTTGGAGATCAAATTTGCTGGTATTTTTATTATCTTATTCGTGATCAGCACGTCAAAATACATATGTATATAAAGTTTCGAATTAATCGGAGGTAAGTGCTTTTCGGCAGCTTATCCTCGTCTTCATAGCGGATATAAGAAATCCCACTAACAATCCTGTGCTTTCGAACTCGCAATGTAATTTTTGCTTTTGGCAGTTTAGGTTCGATGTAAACAAAACAGTATTACAACAGTGAACTTAACATAATCTTCTCTAACCTAACCCGACCCAACTTGGTTCCGACGCTAGCCACACTTTCGGTCCCCTTGCGACCACATGTTGAAAATCCGATCGGGCCCAGATCGGACGGAACTTGGGAATAAGTTGGGCAATTTCTGCATGGGTATATTTTAAGTATTTTTACTTGCTCTGTAAGGAAACAAATATACTTGCTAATTAATCATAACAAGGAAGCAAAGGGCGTGTTAAATGAGCTCATCCCTGCAATTATTACTACATCAGAGAAAAAACGAAGTGCAATCTGTACCCTGATTTTATTAGAGTAATCTATAGCCGCAATGTAAATTGCTTCCACGTCATAAGATTAACCCACTTAAATATTACCCGCAACTACACAGGAAAAACTCTGGGATCAATTTTGTTGCAGTTAATATGGTTGTTTCCAAAGTCAGATATAATTTTTCCAATAAATGGATCTTATAGTATATAAAATTCTAATCATAAAAACGCCCATAAAATATTTTTTACATATTGTTTACTATTTTTAATTTAATGTTGAAATATTAATTTTTTATCACAATGTCGATTGAAGGGCCCCTTTGATGTGAAAGGGCTCGGATTTTCCACCAATCACAGCTCACGTGTCAGTGATTCTCAAATATTTTTTTCTGTGCCGATCTTTTGTTTTGGTTATGTACAGATCGAAAATAGAAGTCGCAAAATATTGTTTACAAAAATGTCAAAGGAGGGTTTCGTAAAAACCAATACAGAAAATATACTATCGCAAAATCCAATGCATACAGTATTTAAAAAAAATTGGTTTGATTAATTGAATTGGTTTACGAATACTCACTGAGATAAAGCGCCATCGAAGCAAGAATTAGGAACTTCTTCTTGGACGTGTATAAAAATATACCAGAGACACCAAAAAGTAAGAATATTAGCACAAAAATCAATATCTCATCTTCTTAATTACTTTGATATGCTTTCTTAATGTGTACTACATGTGCATTAGGGTGGTCCAAAAATGCATGGCAAACTTTTTCGCATGCTAGAGGTCAACGATCCCCTCGATTTTATTTCAAATTCGAAAAAAGAAATTCCTTAATTTTTAATTTTTTTATTTTAACAGGTGCCGGTTATGACTTGAAGTTTCCTATGTAAAATGCATGGGAAAAAATCACTGTTTTCAGTTTTCATAATAATTTTTTAAAATTTGAAAAAATGTGACGGGAAAGTATGGGGGCTGTAGAGAATTATCCGACGAAGAATTTCATCTATCAGACATATGGGTCTTGCACCCCTAACACACCCCCAAGAGTACCTGAAAACTTAATATTATTATTATTATTATTACACCATTAAGACATTTCCCTTTTGAGGTAGACGTGACACACTCGGTAGGGGAAAGGGGTAGTGTGTGGAAGGGATAGAAATTTTTCAGATTAATCCAGAATTCTCGTTCGTATTTAAGTAAATAACGCGTTCGTTCCGCAACACTGTTCCGACCCAAGCGAAGAACCTCACGAAGTCGTTATGTAAGGTTCCCCACTTGGGTCCATTAGTGGCCAAGCTCTTTTTTTCAGGCTTCATTCACTCTACTGACACTCTTTTTATTAACTATTTGCCGCCATACTTTTCTGTCCTGGCGTATTTCTCTAGCTTCTTTTATGTCCATGCATTTTTTTATGCAGGCTCTCGTGTTTCTGTGACTTCTTATGTCTCTTCTAACTAGGGTCTCATTCACACATTCTAACCATTCTTTCCGCGGTCTACCTCTGGGCACGCTGCCATTTACTTTACCTTGATACACACTTGTTTCGTTAGTCGTTCATTTGGCATTCTCTCAACATGTTCGAACCATCTTAAACGATTTCTTTCCCATGTGTCTACTAGCGTCTCTTCTGCACCGCATTCTTTAGAATTGTCTCGTTACTTACTTTGTCCATCAGGGTTTTCCCGCATATTATGAGCATGAATTTCATGTCAATTGCGTTAATTTTACTCTTATCTTTTTCTTGATAAGTCCATGTCTCGCTACCGTATAGTACTGTCGGTACAATTATGGGATTATGTATTGCCATTTTAGCTTTATTTGATGTATTTTTACTTCTGATCAGGGGACCTGCTCTACCAATAACCTTCTTACCTTCATTTATTCGTCTATCTAATTCCTCATCTATCTTCCCGTCCCTAGTAAATGAGCTACCAAGATATACGAACTTATCAACTTGTTCAATTCTCTCATCATTTAATAGGATATTGCATAGTGTTTTCTTACTCTTTCCTTCGAACACCATAGTTTTTGTTTTATTTGCGTTAATTTTGAGGCCCATGCTCTTCATGCTTGCATATAGTTTATTCAACATTCTTTGTAAGTCTTCGATAGACTCTGCCATAACAACCTTATCATCTGCGAACTCTAACCCACGTACCCTTACTGTTTGGAGATCCACACCCTCTTTGTCGAAGACAGCCATTCTTAAACACTTGTCCATAAATAATATAAATAACCATGAAGACATTACGCATCCTTGTCTAACTCCTTGAATAATATCAAAACAGTCACTCAGTTTCCCATTCACTCTTACAATCGCTTTGCTACCTGTATATATTGTTTTTATAGCTTGTAGGATCCATCCATTGACTCCATACTCTTTCAGGACTTCCCAAAGTTTACTTCTATCTACCTTGTCAAAAGCTTTTTCTAGGTCAACAAATTCACAGAAAACTTTTTTTCCTACTCTCAAACTTTTTTCTGTTATTTGCCTTAAGCTGAATATTTGATCTGTACATGACCTTACTCGCATAAACCCACTTTCGACTTCCCAAATCTTTGCTTCTGTTATTTTCATTACCCTACGAATAATTATTTTTGAATATATTTTACTTACGGTGCTTAATAAGCTAATCCCTCTGTAATTATTGCACTCGCTTTTATCTCCCTTTCTCTTGTATATTGGTACGAAAATCGCTTTTTTCCAATCGTCTGGGACGTCTCCCATCTCGAAAAATAAATTTATCAATTCGCACACTCTATGTAGTATGTACTCGCCACCGTGTTTAAGCATTTTAGCGCTAATACTGTCTACCCCGGCAGCCTTACCGTTTTTCAAGTTCTTAATTATATCCCTAACCTCAGTGACACATACTTTCTCAATTGAGTTTTCCATCGTTTAAGTATCCTGTTTTCGCGTCTATAATCATTTCTGCGTCTACTTCTTTCTTCATTGCTAAGACCTGCGATGTTCAAAGTTCTCTTGTACGCTTCTCTTTTTACTTTTTGGGCAGCCTGAATTTCATCATTCCACCACGCATCACCAGACATTCTTCCTACAACTGCGGTACCACACACTTCGATCGTACATCTAACAAGGCTATACCGTAACATTGTCCAGGCGCCCTCTATATCTTTGTTTTTTATACGGTCCTCCCATGTTGCCCTATCTATGCTTTCAATTATCTTATTTTGGAAATCTATTCGCACATCTGGTTTTTGTAGGTTCTCAATTTTGATTCGCGTTTGTTTTGCTTTCTTGGTTCTCTTTTTTCTCCATCCCCGACCTAAGCTAATTTTTGAGATCACAAGGTAATGATCAGTATTGCATTCAGGACCCCTCATGACTCTTGTATCTTTGACTAACTCTCTTAGTCTTTCATTCGCAACAACAAAGTCAATTATACTGCAGCTATTTTCTTTAGACCAGGTGTACATGTGGATCATTTTATGCCTAAACCAAGTATTTGTAATAAACAGACCTCTTTCTAAGCATAGACCAACTAATTTATCTCCGTTATAGTTTGTTCTTGGATCCCCAAAATTACTTAATACTCTTTCAGTATCCTGATTTTGGATGCCCACCCAACCGTTCATGTCTCCTAGTAGAATTACTCTTTCCCCATGTTCGCAAATGTTTATTGTGTCATTTAAAGTGTCCCAGAAGGCGTCTTTTACTTCTCTAATATCTCTATCAACCGACGCGTAGCATGCTATGATAAATAGTTTTCTGATTCCTACTTTCAATCTAGCCCACAGCAGTGTGGGAGACACGAAACCATGGTCTCCGAGATGCTGCTTTGCTCTTTCATTCAAAATCAGACCTACTCCTTGTTTACCATGTGATTCACAGTCTACTCCTGACCATATTTCAAATCCGCCTTTTAACGCGCCGTTTTTTATGTCTTTGGTTTCGCATCCCTTTTTCTTTGTTTCAGACACACATCATGTCTAGTTTCTTCACGTCCATAGTTTCACGCAATTCTTTTACCTTTAGATCATTTACTCCCCTAGCATTTCAAACACCCAGTCTCCATTCGTCGCCTGAAACATGACCTTTAGATTTTCCGTGTGCATGCCTATTGTCATTAAAAGTTCCAGTCCTTTTCGAGGCTATTTTGTAGTTTGTATTATTCATTGTTTAGATTATACGCCCAACTAACACCTTTATACAATAAGTTTATTTTCTGAGTCGAAATCATGTCAATGTTAAGTATCAAATCGTCAGATGGTGGAGATTGTAGTTCTAACGTCAGTCCCACTAAAAACTTCAGCTAATAAGGGAGGGTTGGGAGAGGGGGGAGGTAGAACTGGAGCCGAGAGAGTCGCCTTGGGTTTGTATTTTTTTTTATGCTGAGAAGGTCACCAGCCTTCAGCAGTGTTGTGATATACGGAATTGGTCTAGTAAATACATTTATTACCATTGGTTCATTAATTTTCAAATATTTAAACAAAGGGAATTTGTTTAAATAATTTTTTCCTCGAAAATTCGTTTTTCCTCCTAAAAATTATTACTATTAGTCTAGTAGAATATTTATTAACGTTGGTGAATTGATGTTTTATTATTTAAACTAATGGTATTTGTTTAAACAATTTTTTTCTAAAGTTCGTTTATTTCGTTAAAAATTATTACTATAGGTGTAGTGGAATTTCAATTGTTTAAGGAAATGGAATTACTGTAAATATTTTTTTATTGAAAATTATTAATATTTCTTTAGTGGAATATTTATCAACATTGTTTGATTAATTTTATTTTTAAAAAAATGTAATAAAAATTATTACTTGATTATTACTTATAAATTAATTATTATTAAAATAATTATTAATTTGTTATTAATTATTGCTGCTAAATATTCCACTATACCAACAGTAATAATTTTTATTTTAAAAAAATCGAAATGAAATTATTTAAACAAATTCATTTTGTTTAAATAATTGAAAATTGACGATCTAATGTTAATAAATATGGAGCCTTATTTCTCAACGGCCCCAACTTTAAAAGTCATGTTCTTTGACTGTCTTCAAATTCTGGGAATATGTTCGCCCATCCAATAGTACTTAATATATAAACTTATAGACCAGGATTACCACCCCTCCTTAAGTGGTGGGGGTTTAATTTTTCACCCCAAGGCTTGCAAGTGTAACTTCAAAAGACCATATAACTTAGTTTCTAATTACGTGCTTTAAATTTTTTTTCAAGGGTTTTGGAAACTGTTTTTTACATACTTCCATCCTATATTAATATCTGTTACAACAACAAACTTATTAATTTTCTAAATAAATTAATTGTTAATTTAAATTTTTTTCGAAATGTAGTGTTCTTCGTTTTTTTTGTTTTAGTAGCAAAAAAAAGCTAGACTTTTATACCATAAAGAACTACAAAAAAATGCAGTTTTCAAGTATACTAGTTTTTTTCATTTTTCACATATACTTTGAATTGGCTTTGGTCATTAAAAAACCTATTAAAAATGTTTACTCGTGAGGTTAAAAAAGTTTTTTCTTTTAAAAATTTTTATACAAAAAAGTGGTTACTTAAAAATTAACCATATATAATTAATAAAGTTACCAATAATTACCAAAAACTACCACAAATTTCATAAATTTCCGGAAGTTTATGAAAATGTTAAAAATTTAATTTTGTGTAGTTTATGGTAATTTACCACTTACATGTAAATTTACCATAAATAACCGAAAATTTCCATAAATTTCCGCAAATTTATAGACATTTTTAAATTGAATTTTGGACAAAAAAACGTATCTCTTCTCCATCTAGGTGCATAATATACTATTCGACTACTGCAGTTTGTATTCATCCAAATAATTGTTAATTTCTCTACAGATTTAAAAATAAATACCTAATTTAACCACTGTCTTACGTATAAGCTGTGTTTATTTAAATAAATATATTACTAAGGTATTAGTAATTAACGCCTGTTATTAGTCTAGGTACTATTAAATCATAGTTTCCAGAGTCTACCACGTGCAGGTTACAGTGCGAATTTAGACACCTTTTATAACAAAAAATTGGGGTGCTTGATTTTTTTGAGTCTCCTTGCCTCTCACAATTCAAGGTGCTTAATTTTTTAGAGTCCTCTTGCCTCTCACAATTCTAGGTGCTTGGTTTTTATGAGTCCCCTTGCCTCTCACCATTCGAGGTGCTTGATTTTTGTGAGTCCCCTTCCCTCTCGTTATTCGAGGTGGTTGATTTTTGTAAGTTCCCTTTCCACTTACTTTACAACCTATTTAGGCTGTTCGCCTCTTTTTTGCGTCGGCTTTCAACTGAATCACATTTCTCGTATTTTGCCTAATTCTATACGGAGAAAAAGATATCGCACAATGATATCGCAAAACCTCTATATTGCAAGAATGCACAATATGAGAACGTACAATCAGGCCCTGGAGCTTTGTACGATATTATAATGCACTAATATCACAGAAAAAAATGAAGTTAAATTTTGTTACTGTCGTCTGCTATACGGCGTCCTTAGCAGCAATGGGAAAAAGGCAGAGTATGAGTGAGTTCGAGCTATAAATCGGGACATGTGTAAAATCACATGTATAGTTCAGAACTTTCCGAGCGTGGAGTGCCAACCGCACTAAGAAAAAAATATGGCCGCCTCCATTGTTTTGTTTTGACAAGTCGCTCGAACAAATAAAGAATTAATAATCAGACAAGGTTTTGTAAAATGCTTGTGGAATAAAAAATTATTTGCCATGAAAGAGGTAGGTAGTATGTTTATGAAAACATCAAATTACTTTTACCAACACTATGCGTGCCACAGGTATTCGACGCGTTTGTAACAAAAACAATAAACATAAAACTTTTCAACACTCTGAAAGTCTTGTACACTATACACTTGAAACCACATTCAAAAACTATTAATTGTTCAATCATTATTTATTTACATTTGACGTTTTCAATTGGGTATCCATTATTCTGAGTTAGGGGTTAAGTTTTGACTGCAGTATTTTGATTTTTCCTTAATTATTCACAAGCGGTTTTTTATACTATCAAACAAACAAATTTCAAGAATACGAACTTAAAAAGAAGTAAATAAACATTTTACCATAATATACCGGCTAAATCAAACTGCCTACTTGATAACCATACTGTCACATCGTTAAACGCTATGATTTTTACATGTTGTTAACCCATATACTTTTAACTTTTCATTCGGTATGCCGTCTAAACATTATATTTTTTGTATTTAAAACTTTTGTTAAATTCCTAAAAATTTAATAACTAAACAATAAACACGTGCGCGTCATGTGTGTTACAAACGAAAACTGCAGAGGGCGTATTGCAGGCAAGTGCATTTACTCAATTCAATCCGATTGGGAACAATTGACACAATTAGCAACAATTTAAAACGATACAACTTTTGATTACTCTTAATCGTGATTAATCGTGTCCAATCGATTATTTCTAGAAGGGTAGACTAATAAGAGGCGTTAATTACTAATACCTTAGTAATACATTTATTTAAATAAACACAGCTTATACGTAAGACAATGGTTAAATTATGTATTTATTTTCAAATCTGTATAAGGAATGAACAATTATTATCTGAATACAAATTTCAGTAGTAAAAAATTCATTAATTTTAAGAAAACTACTGCTAATTTCAAAGTAAACACTTTTTTGCATGAAAAATTTTAAAAAGAAATAAAACTAGTATGCTTGAAAACTATTTTACGTAATGTTGGACCACGTAAAAAGCAGTTTCCAAGACCCTCATAAAAATTTAAATCGTTTAATTAGAAACTAAGTTTTGGGCTTTTGAAGCTACCCATACAAGCGTCAGGATGGAAAATTCAATCTCCCAACACTGAGGGGGGGGGGGGGGGGGGGGGCGTAATCCACGTCTATAAATTTGTGTATTACGTACTATTGGATAGGCGAACATGTTTCTTTGTTTGGCTCTGAAAGAAAGCAATATTTAGTAATTTGTTTAAATATTTATATTGTATATAAAATACAATGATAGAAAGTAGAACTAAAATTGAAATAGGAACTGCGTATAAAATATAGTCAACATCTTGCAGTTGTTTAACTGTGTTACCAATTTTAGCCACATCCAGTTCAGGAGCCTTGGACTGTTTTATTTTCCGGACTCTGTTGTTTACGCATTTTTTCAATGCATTGTCCAATTCTATTTTCAATTTCAGAAAATTCTTATTTGGCAGACATCGATCTTTAATAAAATCCTCGTAGACCTTGTCTTCATTTTTTCTATTTCTTGCGTTTTTTCTGCATCTGCTATTTTACCCATTAGTCGCTCCAGCTTGTTGAAGGTTTAAATTAGAATGTGTCACATGTGCCCATTCCTTGCTTTTTTTATGATTACCAAATCTTATGGTGGTTAAGCAAACACTGTAGGAGTCAACTGGGAAAAACTGTTATCTATAAAAATGACACTGGCTCTCAGTAGAAGCGCTATAAGCCTCAGTGTATTTTTGCCTTAATATTTTATCTAAAAATTTGTATTTTTTTCTTCCTACCTTTCCGTGAAAATTTAATATATTCGTAAAATAACTGCAACTATATCGTATAATCTTGGAAATAACAGAATCGGCGACTTTCTGAACCTGAATTAGTTAAATTGAACTAGTTGTGAGTAAAATTACGGCTCTCTTCTTGCCTTACTGATTAAAATGAATGAACTTTAGTTATTAATCAAGTTCAAATAACTATTAATTAAATATATACAGAAACATAAGTAAAATTTCTGTCTTTGTCTTGTGATTTTCGCTCGATAATGTATTTATCTCGCGTTTCTCGCTTAATGATGCATTGACCTCGAGCTATATGCTCGGTCTTTGTATTTCCCCCACAGTTGTGCGCAAGCCTTTTAAATGAAAAGTCTAGTTCATAATATGCATTTGTAATGGAACAAAATTATTTTCATTGTCTTAATTTCGCCATTAAAAAAATACGAATTCTATTAAAATAAAAATTATTATTGAAGATTTTATTCCAACTTTTGTCCTTTTTCTCTAAATTTAATTTTTTTACATTCAATGTAGATATAATTGAGGAAAAAATGTTGTTAAATAAAATTTTATTGTATCTTGTGGGCTTTTTCCAAAAAGTGTATTTTTTTACTTTTAATATATTTTTATAACCAGAGTTTATAACAAACCTGTTGAGACTTTTTTGTTAACAAATTCTTGTATTTTAATTTTGTTCGTCTCTTGTCTCGTTTTTCCAAAAATTAAATTTTTTATTTTTAATCTTATTTATTAAGATCGAAACAAGAACTACGTGTCCTACCGAAAATTATTCATGACAAATTTGAATGAGTTTTCGGTATTTTTTGGAAGAGCAACGTTTGTTTATTTAGTTTTTTCCTAGCTTGTGTAGTTTATACAAAAAATTTATTGTTACATTTTTAATGTGGTTTTTTATGACTGAAAACAATCACCACGAATCCTATCAAAAACTGATTAATGCCAAATTTGTTGATGTTTTCAGGGCGCGCTATTTTAGTTAATTCATTTTTTTTCGTATCTTGCATAGTTCGACCGCAAAATGCAATTTTGGATTTTTCATTATTTTTTTGTGCGATAAAAATTGGAATTTTCAACTTTTGGTCAAAATTCAAAAAGTTGTTATTATAATCTTGTAGAGCTTTCAAAAATGAACATTTTTCTTATCTTGCGTTGTTTGATTAAAATCTTCATTTTAATATGTTTTTTTGAATTTTGAAAATGCTATTACTGTGATAATTTTCTTTTTATCATGAAAAGTCGTGAGGATAAATTGTTCGAGTTTCCGAGTGATATAAATATGCGCACATAGAATTTTTAAATCTTGAAAAAAATGGTCTCAAATATTTTGAAAATGCGCTTACTTTTTTTTATTTTCATCCAAAATAGCTGGTTTACACCCTCGTTCTAACTTTTTAGGCCTTAAGAAAGTATGCCAAAACAGAATTCAATCTGATTAATCTTTCGAAAGTTATCGTTCCTATAGAATACATACTACAGACTACAGGCAGACACCATCGTAAAAATCGTTTTTTTTCATTCAGGGGGGTTCAAAGAGTGAATATTTGATAAAAAACGACAAAGCAAAATTTTACATAAAACCAATAGCTTCTCATTAGCATGAGAAAGCAATAATACCATTAATGTATTAGTCAAATAATAATCTGCGTTTCCGTTAGTCGCTTTCAAATAATTTTGGTTTTCAGAGGATAATAAGATGTTGTTTTCATGCTTTTTAGGACATTTAAAATATTAATAACAAATTTTTATATCATATGAACGCCTACGTAATATAAACGTCATCAGAAATTATTTTATGTTCGGGCAGTCAACTTTTAGAATCGAAAAATAGTAGAAATCTTATATTTATCCTTATTTACAAACCAATATTTTTTTCTAGTTCGGAAGAAGGGTAAAGGTAGTATATTATGATAACATAAATACCTATACGTAGTATGAACCCAATCAAAACATTGTTTGTAGCCACACGCTCAAGTTTATGGTTCTCTACCAAATTTTTTCACACGTGGCTTCTACTCTTTTGATGTGTAAATTCACCGAAAAAGCAAAAGATAAAATTTACATAAATTTCAGTTGAAAGATTCGCTATAACAGAAATTAATCTTATCAAATAAACTTTACACGAAACTGAGATAATTTCGTATTTGTAAACTGTCTCGGAGTAATTTTTAAATGAAAAAGCGTCGTCTGCTATGTATAGATGACAGCAAGACGAAGAAACCTGAACTATAAATGAAATTGGTCTAGAAATCAGGAAACATGATTTTTTTTAAATATTGCAATTATTAAAATTTCACTTTAAAAATATTTGCTTTTATCCCGGGTGAATGAAAATGTATTTTTCGTAAATCAAAATTAAGCATTTGACATCCAGTTGAACAGTCGAAATATTCACTATGATATCTTAACCATAGTTCACAAGTTGTGAGATAGAAATTTCCGTCCTGACATTTTATTCGTGAAACTATTTTTTAAATTATTTGAAATATACTTTTACATTATGATTATTTACACTCGATTTAAATCTTAATTAAATCAATGATGCGACTTATTTGTCGTATATTAGAAATCTTATTAATGCTTCAACCTTAAAACTAATTCGATTACTATCTTTCGTTTTTTTTAAACAAAATA
Organism: Belonocnema kinseyi; assembly: GCF_010883055.1. NCBI lineage: Eukaryota > Metazoa > Arthropoda > Insecta > Hymenoptera > Cynipidae > Belonocnema > Belonocnema kinseyi. The sequence continues at coordinate 93,894,808 of NC_046664.1, forward strand.
TAGTTGTTATGACAAATTAATTATTTCCATTCACGAAAAATACGTTTGAATTCATCCTCGATAAGTATAATTATTTTTTATATAATAATTAATGAAGCGAAAACTTGTTTTAAATCTGGCGTCTAGATCTACAGCTCGAATTCACTCATATTTTGCTCACTTATATATTTTTGAGGCAGTTATCTTAAAAAAATGAGAAAAGAAAACATTGTGAATGTTGTCGTCTGTATATTCTCTCTTTGAAACAAACCATGAAAATGAAATATAATTTTAAAATTATACGATATTACCAAGCTTCAATTATAATTATCTGAAAGTTTTCCAAGTGTAATTTATTTGCTCTAAACAACAGAACTTTTAACCTTGAATTATTATTGCAACTCTTTTTTAACTTTAGGGTATTTTTCATCTACGATTTAATATGAAATAGCTTTAACACACAAAGCTAATATGAGGGGCTGATAGCAAAAGCGGAGTAGAAAAGTCGTCGGAGTGAAAACGTGTTAAGAACGATGCGGACAAAAACGAGTTAAAAAAGAAACAAGAATATCGTGTCTTGTATCGTATATCATAAAAGTTTAATACAATGATAGATTATAATATAGTCTCAATCGTTCTGAATCGTGTTTCTTAATTGTGCCAAAACGATTGGGAAGGATTCAGCATTTTGCATTTTCAATTGTTTCCAATCAAGCACTTAGAATGTGCCACGTGATCGCAGCACTCTTGTCTGACGAGAATTATTTAAAGACAGTTATTTACTTTTTCGGAATAATATAAATTTGAAACATAATATATTATGAAACAAAGTGAATAAACATTTTGTAAATAATTCTTACCAGATGAAAGTGGTGCTATGAAAAAAATGTGCTAATAGTATTCTTTGTTAAAAATATAAAATCAGATACAGGATAAAAATAAAAAAGTTGATTTTGTAATAATGAAGCAAAATTGTTATTTTCTATTATGCGCTCTTGGAATTTTAAAGTTTTATTTTACTATTTAAAAATGTCAAGCTGTTATTAATTGAAAAAAATTAAACAATCAGAAATTAATATTAGAGATCGATTATTGTTTTTCCAGAAAGAGGTTTCAATTTTTAATTATTCGGAATTATTAACACATAAATTTATTTTATAATAAAACAAGTTTTTCTTCATTCCCCTTTCTTCATTTTTAGTTTATTGAAATATTAGTACCCAAAATGATGGACAAAATTCATTCTAAACTGAAAAGTGAATTTACTTCAATGTCGGTGATATTATATTCGGTAATCGTTAGATTGTGATTTCCCCTTTACCACTAATGATAGACGTAAAACCAACTTTTTATATTATTCTTAAGGTAGTCACTTAAATCGAAGACAGAATCTGGAATGATTTCCTGGTTAGACAAATTTTACACCAGTCAATAAAATTCAAAGTTTAAGTTTTTGAAGCTGAAAATTTGGTTATTTAAAATATTTCAGACTAAATTGCAAATTAAACTAATCGAAGTGGAAGTTTTCTGATCACTGAGCGCTCTAAATATTTAATTAAAACATTTCAAATAGCGATTTCGAGTTCAAACGTTCATTATAATATGTAAAAATGACAAGCTTGTAGAAACTTTTTTATAAATAAAGCATATGAAATTGTACAATATAAATTCAGAAGCCTTTAACTTTCTTTAATTTAAAATTATGCCTTGTGAAATTCAAGTATGAAAAATATACATTTTCCATCTTGTTTCAATTTGATTTGAATTAGTAAAAATGCAGTCTTCAAAAATAGCATTTTATAAATTCGGATTTCTAAACTGCTTAAATTTAAACTTATTAATTTCTTAGTTTCAGCATTTCAAATTCAAAGTAAAAAAAAATTCATAAATTAAAAATTGAACCCTCATTCTTTAATACTAAATTGTCGAAAAACGTCCATACGGTTACATAAGATTTGATGAAATTATGAGAATGACAACTAGATGTAAAGACCAAAAATATACTTTTTTCAGACTATTACATAAAAAATTCGACCAAAATTACAGAAATATGTGGCTATTAATCACACTGCTTCATGAAGGAGAAAATATAAAAAAATTAAGTGCTTATGGAAGGAAAACCATTTGTTTTTGTGGTTTCCGCACGTATTCAATTTAATTTTTAACCTAATGAAACCTAAATGAATCTAATACTATAACATTAATAATTTCAAACCTTTAAAATAGAAATATTTGCAAACCAAATTATTTTAAATATTCAAAATTTAATATTTGAAATATTTAAAACTAGAATTTTCAAGAATTTAGAATCAAACTTATTTATAAATTCAAAATTGTTATATTGTTAGAAACTTAAAAGGATTGGATTAGTTTTTCTAATAAAAATTTAATAAGTTACCTATAATTTATTTAGTCTGAGTTTCAAAATATTGGCGCCATCCTACCTTCTATAATGTTTCCATTCGTTTTCAATTGGGTATCCCTTATTCTGAGTTAGGGGTTAAGTTTTCACTGCAGGATTTTTATTTTGCAATTTATTACTGACAAGCGGTTTTTTATTCAGGAAAACAAATGAATTTTAAGAATGTGAATTTTAAAAGAAGTAAATAAATTTTTCACAATAATTTACTGGCTAAATGAAACTACCTACTTGATAATCATATTACATCACTGTCACATCGTTAAACGGTATGATTTTTACATGCTGTTAATCCATATACTTTTAACTTTTTATTCGGTATACCGCCTAAACATTGTATTTTTTGTACTTAAAACTTTGGTTAAATTACCAAAAATTTAATATCTAACCAATAAACACGTGCGCGTCATGTGTGTTACAAACGAAAACTGCAGAGGGCGTATTGCAGGCAAGTGCATTTACTCAATTCAATCCGATTGGGAACAATTGACACAATTAGCAACAATTTAAAACGATACAACTTTTGATTACTCTTAATCGTGATTAATCGTGTCCAATCGATTATTTCTGGGAGGGAGGGCTACTTTGTTTAGCACATGCACAACGGAATTTCAGATTTTTTTATGCCATAATTTTGGGTGTTTTTTGGGGTTTTTGGGCACCGATGCCGATTTTTGGGCTCTATTAGTTTTCTGAAAACCCGATTTTTAGGTGGAGGTGCTGGCCGCTAGCACCTCTAGCACGGAAAATGTGAAAAATTGGAAAAATCCACAGTGCCAGAATTTTGGACTTTTTTGGGCTCTTAAGAAATTCAAAAATTGAATTTGAAAAAACAACCCCTATCTTCTAAAGTACAATTGTTAAAATTAAAAATGCACCTAAACTAGATGGAAACTTATCAGAATTTCGGGCTTTTTTTAGCTCTTCTGGAACACTAATAACGATTTTTAGGCTCTCTTATTTGTCTCCAAAACCGGACTTTTAAGTGGAGGTGCGGAGCGCTTGCTCTTCCAGTACAGAAAATTTGAAAAAATAAACAGCGCCATAATTTTGGGTTTTTTGGGTTCTTCCAAAAATTCAAAAATTAAATTTTTAAAAACAACCCCTATCTTCTAAAAACTACTCTTAAAATTAAATATGCACCTGAATTAAATGTAAGCATATCAGAATTTTGGGCTCTTCTTAGGCACCAATACCGATTTTAGGCTCTTTTATTTTTCTCAAAAAAACGCACTCTTCGGGTGGAGGTGATGTCCGCCAATACCTCCACTACAGCAAATTAAAACGAAATTTAATCAACAGCGCAAGAATTTTGGGCTTTTTTTGTTCGCAAAAACTGCAAACCCTAAAATTACCCTTGAAATAACTTATGCACCCAGCCTAAATGTAAGAATATCCGAATTTCATGCTATTTTTGTTCTTCCCAAAACACTCACAAATAATTATAAAAATTCAACCCGAACCCTTAAAAAATATGGAAAGGAATACCTAAAGAAAAAGATGTGAAATAAGTGCGAAAAAACATATATCGCAGGTCAGAGATTTTTGTGTGCTAACAAAAAATAATAAATTATATATTCCGAAAACACTTCATAACACTAATAACTACTCCTAACTGAAAATAAAGAT
>NC_046664.1:93898934-93908826 GCF_010883055.1 Belonocnema kinseyi
GGTTAACAAAACACTGCCGAAAATGCCAAATAAAAAATATTATACTATTATTCTTTGAAAAACTCTTAAATATATGTGCAGTCCCACAGTAATAATGAAAAAACGAAATAAAAAACACCGCTGATGCATGTAATCAAATCCTGCAAAAAACCCATAAGCACTTCAATTAAGAATAAGTAAACGAGTAAAACAAACACTTTCCCAAGATATTTTTTCATATCCTTATCTCCAAGATAACATTAAACAGCTTTTAAAAACTACCCCTATCACATTTAAGGAACCAAGTCTCACCCTTTATCAGCTGAAACTACCAAAAAAACTCAAATTAAAAATAATCACCCCAAAAAACTTTCAAATACTCTAGTTAATAAATTTATCTCCAAAGTAATGTTCCACATCAGCTATGAAATTCTCTTATTACATAGGAACCTAGTCTTACCTTCCACAAATTAAAACCGTGAAAAATACTTGAAATTAAAAATAATCACCACAGGCACCAAGCTTCTATTAGATATATTCACCCTGACAGTAACAGTCCAAAGCCGATAAGAACCGTCCCTATCAAATTTGATTAATCCAGTCTCAACTACCTTCAATTAAAACCGCCATAAACTACCCCTACCACATTCAACAAACCAAGTCTCACCTTCAATCAATTAAGATGTTAAACAATATTTCAAGTCAAAAATAAACAGTATACATAGCTTTCCAAGTCCTTAGTAGATATATCCACCTTCACAGTAACATTCCACAACTCCTAGGAACTACCCCTATCACATTTCACGAAGCAAGTCTCACCTTCCGTCAATTGAAACTGTAAAAAATATGTCAAATTAAATATAATCATTACACTCAGATTTCCAGGTTTTTATTAGATCTACCTTTCCTTACAGTAACATTCCACAACCTTTAGGACCTACCCCTATCACATTTAACGAAGCAAGTATCAGCTTCTATAAATTGAAACGGTAAAAATATTTCTAAATAAATATAATCATTATACATAGATTGCCAGGAGTTTAGTAAATAGATCCACCCTCACAGTAACATTCCACAGCCCCTAGGAACTACCTCTATCACATTTAACGCAGCAAGTCTCATCTTCCATGAATTAAACCGGTAAAAAATTTCAAATTGTATATATTCATTACATTTAGATTTCTAGGACCTTAGTAGATATATCCACCCTCACAGTAACATTCTACAACCCCTAGGAACTACCCCTATCGCATTTAAAGAAGCAAGTATTACCTTCCATTAAGTTGAACAGTAAAAAATATTTCTAATTAAATATAATCATTACACACAGATTTCCAAGACTTTATTAGATATATCCACCCTCACTGTAACACTTCACCACCCCTAGAAACCAACCAACTAAAAGGTAAATATATCTAATAAATGTGAGACTTGGTTTGGTAAATGTAATAGGGGTAATTTGTGGTGGTTTTAGTTAAAGATAGCTGAGACTGGATTCATGAAATTTGATAGGGGCCGTTCCTATTGGTTGTGGAATGTTACTGTGAGGGTGAATATATCTACTAGAAGCTTAGAAAGGTGTCTGTGGTGATTATTTTTAATTAAGGGTATTTTTTACCGATTTAATTGGTGAAAGGTGACACTCGGTTCCTATGTGATAAAAGAATTTAATAGCTGATATGGAATATCACTGTGGAGATATATTTATTAATTAAAGTATTTGAAAATTGTTTGGGATGGTTATTTTTAATTTGAGTTTGTTTTGGCCGTTTTAGCTGACTTGGTTCGTTAAATGTGATAGGGGTAGTTTTTAAATGTTGTTTAATGTTACCTTCGAGATGAGGATATAAAAAAAATTTTTGGAAAAGTGTTTGTTTTACTCGTTTACTTCTTTTTAATTGAAGTGTTTATGGGTTTTTTGTTTGAAGGCAGCGAGCAGGATTTGATTAAATGCATCAGCGGGGTTTTTTTATTTAGTTTCTTCATTATTACTGTGGGACTGCAGGTATAGCTCAGTGTTTTCTCCAGGTTTCTCTCAAGCATAAAGATCTGGCTGATATGGATGACGAGCTTCGTGGATATTTTTGCGAAGAATCCGACCTCTGGACTGTCAATTGTTGCGTGTATAATGCAGCGAGAGCTTTGGTCGATGCGAACCGTAAAACAAAACCAACGGTTGATCATAAGACCAAAAGACGAATGCATCAACTCGCCATTAAGATAGGCTGGGCATGACAGTACGCGTCCCGCATTCAGTGTGTGATTGACTACATCACATCTGGCAAGAATTTTACCGCATGGTTCAAAAGTTTGCGCGCGAACTCCGGACCTTTATCACACACTTAACAGGTCAAAGCTGCTGAACATCTGGCAGCATATTGTTGCGAGAATACGGATACTATCTGACGCTAAGAGAAGTCTAAAGTGGAGAGAGAGGTGGGTCATAAAAAATCAACAGTTCCGCTCTAATCCATTTCGAGTCTTCCAAAGACCCTCCAGTTACTGTCGAACACCCGCTCAAACCAGAGGAGGTCGAAGTATTTAGCATAGAAGTCTACGAAGTGCAGCATAGACTGGAAGAAGACTCAGATAACGTAAATGGTTTCAAGGAGCTGTGTGATGCCCTCATAACACCTGATGAATAATGCCCACCCATCACTATAGAGAAAATGAAAAAAGTATTTAGAGGGATGAAGAACTATTCCCCTCTGAGAGCTCGTATTTTCACCTCATATTTAAAGTTGGACGAGCCAATTCCGGAGTGGTTGTTGGAAGGGCGCACAATACTCTTGCCGAAAATACACAACTAAGTTGACCCGAATAATTACAGGCCAATCACTTGTCTGAACACACTGTATCAGATATTCACAGCTATCCTAAATGATAGGATTGTTCGGGCAATTGAACCTGTGTGGCTAGAAATGTATGAATAAAGCGGCTCAAAGAAAGGCGTAGCAGGATGTCGGGAGAACCTACTTATCGATAGATGTGTCTGCAAAGATGCAGCATACTACCAACGTGACCTATCGATGTCTTGGATTGATTACCGGAAAGCTTTCAAATCGACCTCCTATAGACTTATCAAATGGAATTTGGGTTAGACAAATGCGCCAAGGTTTATTTGAAGCAAGGATAACTTAATGGCATCCCTGAAGACCCTGAGCTCGTCGATAGAAGCGCGTTACGACACCTTTGCGCTCGAGAGACTTATGTTACCTGGACGTGCCACAAAGCCGCATTTGGGATGTGACATCTATAAAGAATACTCCCCGAAGCAGATACAAACGTCTCATCTGGCAGATTTGGTCTTCCGAACTATTCATTTGGAGTGGTACCATGGACGATGAACGAGCTCAGATCCCTTGATATCGGGACACAAAAGTTTATGCACATGAACAGAAGCATGCATCTAAAGTCTTCTGTTCCGCGACTCTACATCTCAAGACGTCAAGGCGGTCGCGAAATATTGAATCTTGAATGTCTTCACAACAGGATTATTCTGGGTACAGCACATAGAGTCGCAAATGTAAAAGGCTCTCTTCTTAAAATGGTGAGGAAGCACGAAGAAGTGGGGAAAGGATCGTTTATGTACAAAGCAGCGGAGGAGGCTGCTGAAACACTCAAACTTAACTTCACTATTAGAGAATGCACGGTATCTTTCACAGAAATGTGAAGTATCAGTCAATGTCGTGTGAGCTAACTTTTGCTTTCCTTAAATAACCGGGATTGAAGTCTGGCACGGAGGGTTTTATTTTGGCATGTGAAGACGGTGTCGTTTCCACCTTAACATACCGTTGCCACATTTGGAGCCAAGACATTCCCGATGATAGCTGCAGGGCGTGCTATGCACACCCCGATCATTAGTACACATACTATCTAGTTGTCCAACTCATGCGGGAGCAACCTACATCCAGGGGCACAATGTGGCACTAAGAGTGCTTTATTAGCATCTCTGTCACTATTGCGGCATTAGCCTTTATATCAAACCTCTAAATGCTCCTAGGGAAAAAGAGTCAATTGTCTAGAATGAGAAGTGCCGCATATACTGGAACTTTATGTTCTCGACAAGCTTTCACTGGTTAGTAGCCTGAAAAGCATCCCAGTGTGTGAACAATATGCTGAAACACTTGCGGGGGAAATGCAGAAAGCACCCTTTCTGGGGTCGCCCCGTGTCCTCAGGCTGCACGAGACTTTTGCTGGATCGTCGTATTGATTCCGTTTCAGACTGTAACCACTGATCTTATGGTCGTGAGACGTGGTTGTGGCTGAAATTTTGGTAAGATATAAAATATTCACCCATCGGACTTAGAAATTTTATTCGTTGATCCGTGGGGGCAACAGAGCTGTGCCTCCTGCGGTAGCCTCTATGGGACATACATATTTTTAGAGTTTGAAATTTTGACAGAAATTCATTGTTTGTAAGTCTGAACTCATGAAACCTTAAAATTTGTAGTCTTAACAATATATTCACCCTTCGGTGCGAATTTCAAAAAAGTATCATTTAAATTAAATAGTTTTTTATTCTGGCAAAAATATCTTCAAATGAAAAAATATTTCGCTACATTCAACCAAAAATTTATTGAAATGCAAGAAAGATTTTTCAATACAAGGATTTTATTTATTCTAACTGAAGTCTTTATGAAGATTTGCGATTGAAAATTTTTATAATTACAATGAAAAACTTATATTTGTTAAAGATAAGGACAGTTTAAAATACGTACATTTTCAACGTCTTCTTCCTGAACTGGATCAAGTTCTATGAATACTTATGTGTGAAGAAGCCAGAAGAAATTTTGTTTTTGACGAGATTATTAGCATACAATGATTCATTTCTATTCTATTGTAATGAAACCACACTTACCGTTACTCTTTCAAAACAAGTTTAATTTATTCAGAAACAAATGTAACCATTTACCTTTACATTGATTTGTTCGAAGTCTCTCGTCATTCCAAAATGCGAAATGAATAGTAAAATATTTTTGATAGACTTATCTAGTCGTCCCTTTACGGGATTACTTACTAGTCAATCCTCACTACCCTGACTTACATATCTCAGTGACGAATGAAGATGTGTTTTTAATTTATCGATATGATTCTTATTTTGTGTAATTGATTACAGAATTTTAAATCCATATCTACAGGCGTACGGAAAATTTACGCTAAACAAAAAATGTGCTAACTGTTCAAAAAATGGTTTAAGAAAAAAAAACCAAAAATTAACCTAGATATTTTCAAAATGAATGCAATGGTGCTGTTGGTTTTTCGGTCCGACACTTAATTTGTTAACAATTTCAGAGACATAAAAAATATTTTAATTTTGAAATAATTTGTTCATAATTTATTACAAAAGTTTCATTCAATGATTTCATGTATTAAAATAATTGACAATAAACTTTATAACTTATAACAAGAAGTGCGTACCCGCAGTTAAATATAGCAGCTTAAATTAGTCATTCATTTTAAATGCTAAAAATTTCTACGGCAGTTATTAACAAAAATTTTAGAGAAGAGTAATGCAATCCTAATTTGCAAGTCTTGTGATATCAATTACGTACCATGAAATGCACAGTCTTTTTTTTATAAAAAAATAATTTTCTTGGTTTACATTAATCGGATTAATGCAAACTATTGGACCTTGAACAGGATTTTTAATGTGGATTTTAATCTAATTTAAATTTCTTAAATTGTAATCAGATTAAATAAATTTCTTACAGTACATACTCTAAGGATTCATCTGCCTGGTCTCTGTTCCCTAATCCACTCTTCGTTACCGTTATTATTACGCTTATCTACCTAACACCTACACCTTAAAAATGTATTACTTGCGAGTTCAAGTCTTATTCTTTTACCACTACCGTTAGGATCAGATTGTATTTCGAGTCGCCAAAAAAATTCTAATCGGAGCGGTGGGCACACACATGCACACAATACACTTTTTCTATTATAAATTTTTGACGATTTTAGTTGTTCTTTTATAGATTTATTCTGTGAGGTTTAAAGTACACTCTATACCAATTTCACTTCAGACTATCTTAGCAAAAGGGTGCCATAAGTATTTTAATTTTAGTTAAATTCTCTTTGTTTTACAATTGTTACATAATATTTCTGAAATATCAAAAGTTGACAAAATCCATCTTAAAATCTCGGAGAACAAATAACTCCCAAGATTAAATGAATTGGTTCATCACTTCTTATGGAAAACTGAATTTGAAAAATAAGTTGTATTTTTACGTATTAAACTAAAAAAGAGGAAAATTTTCTTTTAACGAGCTGAAAAAATGATTACAGAAAAACAAAACAAAAATTGGCATATTCTGATTTTGCCTAGGCTATACGAATTTCCAGTCGCCCACGAGAATTTAGACAGGAGTTTTTTGGACCACTCTATATTATATAAAAATAATTTCCATAATAAAAAAAGAAGAAAAAACCATTATTTAGAGTTAAATAGATTTTGTATTAGAGTTAAAGCAAAAAAAGATTCAAAAAATTATTCCTTCAATAAATTAAACGAGTTCAAAATATTTTTAAATTCTATATTAGAAAATTACTAATTGCTTCGTAAAAATATATGTTGTATTTGGAAAAACAACACAATGTGCGAAAAAATTAAGAAACAAAAATTTTTCAAACAAAGAAGATACACAAATTTGTATTATTATACCATCAAGATATATTCCTTTTGGGGTAGGCGTGACTCACTCGGTGGAGATAAGAGTAATGTGATGAAAAGGCTATAGAATTTTTAGATTGATCTAGAATTCTCTTATATTTATTTATATAACACGTTTGTTCAGGAACACTGCTACGACCCAGGTTGCTGATCAATCTCTCAAGCAATCGCCCGAAGTGTAGTCATTCAGCTACTGACACTCTGTTTATTAACTATTTGTCGCCATACTTTTCAGTCCTGTCATACTTCTCTAGCTTCTTTTACGTCCATACATTTTTTATGCAGACTCTCGTGTTTCCGTGGCTCCTCATGTCCCATCTAACTAGGGTCTCATTCACACATTCTAACCATTCTTTCCGCGGTCTGCCTCTGGGCACGGTGCCATTTACTTTACCTTGATACATTTGTTTCCTTAGTCATTCATTTGGCATTCTCTCAACATACCCGAACCATCTTAACGATTTTTCCCCCATACCTCAACTAGTTTCTCTTCTGCACTATAATCTTTGAGAATTATCTCGTTACTCACTTTGTCAATCAGAGTTGTTTTGGATGTTTTTTTATAGAATGCGTATTTTTTGTTTGAATCATAAAAAATAAGTTTGAAAATAAACAAAGTAATTAAGCGCAAATGACATAAGGTGCAATAAAATTTTTATCATCAAAAAAATTTTTAATAGGATGCGTCCGTTTTTATAATTATAAAAACAAGGCCATGAAAATACGTTTGTCACAATATTATATCCCTGTTGAAAATTCCTATATAGAATCCTGTATAGAATAATACATAGGAACTTTGCAAGAACCTTTACATGATCCTGTGAGGGTTCATGTGTCGTTTCTAAAGTATGACTCCTTCAAGGAAAAGTGACAAGGATCTTATGTAGGTTCTTGTACAGTTTCCTGGTCATCGTGAAATGGCCTCGAGGGTTCGAATCCTCAGAGTTGTGCGAATTTATAAATGAATTTAAATCAAATCGCACAAATAGAAATGTTTCCTGCACATATTTATGTGCAGGAACCTTTATAGTGTCATCTGTCATTTTATATATACATGAAAATGATTCCTGTATGGGATCCCGTATAAGAGTCTTTAAAGTACCTTCGTAAGATTCCACCTCAGCAATCTCATGAAGACTAGAAAACTATACAGGAACCTGCGTAAGATCCTTGTCATTTATCCTTGAAGGAGTCATACATCAAAACCCACATAGGAACACTCATAGGATCATGTATAGGTTCTTGCAAAGTTCCTGTGTAATAATATAAATGAATTGAAATACATTACACAGCCACTCAACAAAAATTGTGCGGATCTGGTAACAAGAAACACGTATTCCTATGGATTTTGGGGCGCTGAATTCAAATTCGGTATCAAAAATCACTCATCACGTCATGATTGAGCCATAACCTCAAAAAATAACGAAAAATCATGCACTGAGGCAAATAAATTTCAAAATAATACCAGTGATGCAAATTTTCACTTCAAAAACATGTGGATAACTGTGAAGGATCAACCTTTGCCTGATATCAACTTATTTAATATAACTTTACCCAACAGAACCTGACCTCACCTAACCTGAATTAACGGAAATTTATTGAATTACACGTAAAGCTCTGGAAGCATATTTTCCCAGTAGCAAATGTGTGCTACATCGAATGGATCAACTCGAGCCTAACCCAGAAATAAATGTAACCTAGCCTAATCTAACCTAACTTAACCTCACGAAACACAATTAAACTGATTCTGTTGTCCCGTGGTGTTTGCGGTACTGTTTGATTCAGCTTCGGCTTAACCTACATAGAGGTTTAACTTATCCTAACCTAACAAAACCTGACCTAACATAACCGATTACGCTGGCAATTACGATAAAAAGCAACATAAAATGTAAACACGAAAAATAGTATAAATATATCCCTTAAGTTTAAGAAAAGCAGAGAGAAAAAAATTTTGAATAAAACTCTTATTCATTTGCATGTTTAAGTTACAGTTCTACATTTTAATTGATACAAACATTGTCAGGTTAATTGAAATGGGGTCATTTCTACATATACTTCTAAGTTTCTTCAAATGAGTAATGTGCGTCTAAATTTTTAACCACCTGTAGTACAATGAAATGAATTTTATTGTGATACAACGGGAACACTTAAGTTAAGTTGTGTTGCGCTAAGAAAAATTTCGTTAGGTTCTGTTAAGTTAGATTCATTTGTAGGGTAAGATCGTGTTAACCTATTAAATATAGCACACATTTAAGACTAAGAACCGTACGCTTACATAGCTACACGTGTGGTTGAATTTCATTCGGCTAGGTTAGGTTAGGTCAGGTTCCGTTAGGTTAGGATAGGTTAAACTTCTATGTAGGTTAAGCCGAAGCTGAATGAAACGGTACAGCAAATACAACGGAACAACACAATGAGTTTAATTGTGTTACGTGAAGTAAAGTTAGGTTAGGTTAGGTCAGGCTTTTTTAGGTTAGGATAGGTTTGACCTCTTTGCAGGTTAAGCCCAAGCTGATACAAACGGTACCGCAAACACAACGGGACAACACAATCAGTTTAATTGCGTTTCGTGAGGTTAGGTTAGGTTAGGCTAGGTTAGATTTATTTCTAGGTTAGGCTCGAGTTGACCCATTCGATGTAGCAGACATTTGCTACTGGGAAAATATGCTTCCAGAGCTTTACGTGTGGTTCAATAAATTTCTGTTATTTCAGGTTAGCTGAGGTCAGGTTCTGTTGGGTAAAGTTATGTTAAATAAGTTGATATCAGGCAAGGGTTGATCCTTCATAGTTGTCGACATGTTTTTGAAGTGAAAATTTGCATCACTGGCATTATTTTGAAATTTATTTGCCTTAGTGCATGATTTTTCGTCATTTTTTGAGGTTATGGCTCAACCATGACGTGATGGGTGATTTTTGATACCGAATTTGAATTCAGCGCCCCAAAATCCATAGGAATACGTGTTTCTTGTTACCAGATCCGCACACTTTTTTTTGTGCGGCTGTGTTATTTTTCAAGGTAACTTAAAATAAAAATAGGTAAAAAATAAAGATAAGATATTACAATAATAATGAAGACAAAATATGTAAATTTTATATTAGTTATACTGTTGTTAGCTAGGTTAATATTTCACTTATAAGGTTTCATTAACGCGTAAAGTTAAATTCATATTAAATTCCTGTCAAATTACTGCGACTTATTTCTTTAATTTGTCAATGTCAAAAAATTACGTACATGAATGA
>NC_046664.1:93908836-93919266 GCF_010883055.1 Belonocnema kinseyi
CCCCCCCCCCCCACCACAGCAAGCCGCATGTCTGTCTACCCGGTAAAAAAGCTTGCATTAAAAAGTATTGAAAAATTTCATTCATTCAGTGGTAACGTGAGAAATATTGAATACTTCTGGATCCCGTTTTTGTCCTCCCGTTTTTAATATCAACGGCAGCTGAAGTTAGCTCTCAAATTGAATCCCTTTCTGTCCCTAGCGCAGACAATATTTTGCTGAATACCACAAAGCAACCAAAAATTAGACAAATTTTAATCCCTTTTAGTTTAGCAAATTTTGCTAAATTTATTTACTGTTATTCGAATAATAATCAGGTAAAATGCTTTTTAAAACATAGCGTCGCTTATTTTACGATGTCAGGATCAATTTCCACACAAAAGGTTCTGTGGAAAAATAATTTTTTCAATTTTTTATTATTATTTTATAATTTTTCAATAGATCATATTTTAACAAAACGAACATTTGACGATAAAGTAATGTATTCTTATATACAATCCTACTAGATTTGGCAAATTTCATGCTTTTAGAGCGCGTTCTAATGCTTCAAATGAAAATTGTGTTTTTAATGTATTCGAGATTACGTCTGACAGCTTCGATCGGCTTTAAAAGGGATTGAAATCTTATAATTTTCGCCGCCTAATCAGAATTAAAAAACTAAGGACAGAAACGGCGATCTTAGGGATTCAAATTTTCTAATACTTTTTAATGCAAGGCTTCTTACCGGGTAGTCTGGAACAACGGATCTGGCTCAGGTCTGACGCCAGTTTGGCTCAGGTTTGACTTTATCTAGACCGTCTAGTCTGGAAGGTCTGTTCCAGCCCAGGTTGCGCGCTGGTCAGCTATCCAAGATCGAAAAAAATCATAAGTTCCATCTGCAAATTTTTTTTGAAATACTTCACAAATATTACAGGGCTTTTAAAATGATGGCAAATTATAAATTCAAAGTATAAAAACACGAATTTCTTTCTTATCATCTTCAGAGCCTGGTCTGGTCTAGGCCTGGTGCAGATCAGCGAGCCAAGAAAAAAATTTGTAGGTTCTATCACCAAATTTTGTTTGGATGTATTTTGAAAAAGTTACAGGGTGTGTAAAATAATGGAAAATAAGAAATTCGAACTATGAAAACACGACTTTCTTTTTTGTCATCTTGATAGTCTGGTCTGGTCCAGGTCTGGCGCTGATCAGCGAGCCAAAAAAATCTAAGTTCGATACAGTAAATTTTTTCTTACATTTCAAAAAGTTACATAGCCTGTAATGAAATTTTTTTAATCTAAAAAAATTTATAGTGAAATTTTTGTATCCAAGTCATTAAAAGAATCAAGTTTTCCCAAGTAATTTTAATTCATTGCTTGGCCCACGGCGTGCAGACATCTTGCCAATTGACGTCACAACCAGAAGTATTCTGACAGTGCTTGGCTCCGACCTTTTGGAAACAGTGTTAGTTTTTGTCGATCAAGTGTCACAAACTGTCAAAATTTCTTATTATTTTCATAATAATATATTAATTCAGCCAAAAGTTAGCTGTAAAAGCGGAGGCATAAAATGTACCAAATCTTGATTAAGTTATTAAATAAATAGTAAGCACAAACCTACTTTTTATCTATTATAAAAGAATAAGTATGAGAAAAGATAATCCAATTTATTCATTTTATTTATGGCAGTATATTTTTGACGCAAAATTAGAATTTTTACTGATTATATCAAACATGTATATTATATACTTTTGAGCGTATCCTCAAAGCGTTTCCTCTAAACATGGACTATATGATTCTCAACGATAAAACATTAATCGATCAGCCATTGACGAGCCAATAACTTGCGGCTGACCAGCTCATAACTAGCGGATGACCAACCCATGTCTAGCAGCTGACTAGGCCCTGTCTAACGGCTGAACAGACGGTCTGGCCTATCGCTAGCCAGAAAAAAACGTTACACTTTTGGCGAGGCTCAGGCCATACCATCTGCTCAGCGCCAGGACTGGAAACCTGGCAGTATGGTCTGGGACAGGCTAAAGCCAGAACATTTTTCCACGCGGGAAATCGTACCCCCCCCCCCCCCCCCCCCCCCCCCCCCCCCCCCCCCCCCCACACTCCCTCATAAGCTGTTAGGTAATTTAAGTACGATCCCTTATAAACATGACATAAATTACAAAAACTAATTTCAATAATGTTTTGACATTGGCGAAAAGTGCTTTGATGTTCATAATTGAGATTTGGATGATTATGAAATTGAGTCCATATAAGAGCAACGTAATTTATTCCGTTCGTATATCACGTGCCCTGAAAATGCGTGGCAAATCTGTATTAAATCCTTCAGCAAGATATATAATGGAATTGGTAATCAATCAGCAAACATATTTGTTAATTCTTAATATTATTAACTTTTCATATTTTCTTAGTTATTCATTCAAAATAATATTCTAAAATGGAAAAATACAAACTATGAAAGCTTTAAAACATGACATCATCAACATTCACAGTTAATCATGTTTTTATTTAATGATTAAAAATATTTTAAAAATTTCTATATTTAAATTCTGAATTTATTATTTGTAATAACTTGAGATTGAAAATTTAACGCTTTTGAAATAGTTTAATTTGAATAGTCGTGGAATGATGAACTCGCCGAAATTGCTCAAAAGTAGGCCTTTCCATTAAATTTATTCGGGAATAACACCTGCAGAGATGTTGGTTTGTATGTTTGAATTTTAAGCAGATATTTCTAAGTTTAACGAAAATTACCTTAGTTATTTGATATATTTAATTATTAATTTCTTATTGGATATGTAATAACACATTTTTTAAAGAAAGGAACAAGAAAGCGCAGAAAAACTGTGGTTTCACTAAAGTTGCAGCTCAAATAAAGGTTAGTATCATTTAGAACTTGAGCTTTAATAGGCACCTATAAAGAGCCAAAAGGGTTCGTTTAGAGCGTTTTTGAAAAGAACACGAAGTATCATTCACAAACCACACGCTTGCGAAGTAGGGCTAGTAAGTTAGGAATCGATTTACAGTTATCGACCAATGACTTGAGACGAAAAGTTTCATGCCTTTATGTCGACAACTTTGCTACATAACCTGAAAATGGTATTCATCAAGTCATTACATCTATTTTAATTGCGGTTAATATATTTTTTAAATTATCTTTTATTTAATTATCTTTAATTATCGTTTTGGGTTCCTTTCCAGCAAGAGGGGTTCATTTTTGTTGCAGCTCCTTTAGAAACAAAAATTGGTTCCAATGCAAACTTCAGTTTTTTCTGTGAGTGGAAAATTGATTAAAAAGCTTATAAAACCAAAGAAGTAAAATTAACTTTAAAGCGGCCAAAAACTGCGACACCCCCCCCCCCAGGGTGATGTCATAAACACGAACACCTCCGCTGCCCCTGTTAAGACAAAATATTGTCTTCAACTTAATTTTATAAACGCCTAAAATAAAACAGAAAACGTTCATATATATATATATAATATTTACATACGTTACTTGCAAAATAAAATCACTAATTTTCATTTTTCAAGCATTTAAAAAAATGCCTACAAGTTTGTGTTTTCGGTGTGTGGTGTCATATTCTGCATTGATCCCACCCTTACATCAGGAATCGTCACAAAATCGGGTAGCCCCCCATCCCTTTTACTACTTTTGTGACGTATTTTGTCGACAATTTTACGGAGTGGGGCAGCAACGCTTTTTCTATAGTAAGTGTGAATAACTTTAACATTGAAGTAACTATAGAGATCCGCCCCCCCCCCCCTTCACAGGGTCTCCTTAAAAATTAATCTAAACATTTAGAAGGGGGTGTCAAAGCACATAATAGTGATTGGCACCCGGGTGCGGTGCACCCTGTGCGCCTGTGTAAAACCCGCCCTACCCATTCACCACTTCAGGTGTTTTTGAATGGCCCCAAAGTAAAAAATCTAGTACCTTGTATGTTTTATGTAGTGTTAAAAAAATGTGCTATTTACAGCAAGTTACTTCTGAAAGGTTTGCCTATTGCATTTAACAGTCGAGTAAAATCGAACTCTGAACAGAAATAGGCTGCGTGTCCTTACATACATAGTTGGTCAACGCCTTCGAGAATTGTATCGATTGCTACTTTATTGCTAGTCGAGTACCAATTAACATAGTTATACAAAAACTACTGCATAATTCCATAGTCTCAATTCAAAATTGATCTTAGTGTTCAAAACAAAAAGAGTCTAAATTTCAAAATGCAGCATTCTAAAGGAAATTATATTTTAAGGAAAACATATTTGGAATTATGTATTATTATTATGGTTATTGTCTTCTTAGGGCGGTTCATTTGAGTCCCATACCACTGCGGTAAAACATATTGTACTATGCCTTTATTTTAAAAACCCGGTGAAACAGAGGTCTAAACGAGTCCTCTTTGCTGCTCAAGTAACATTTAAGTTCTTCAGGGGCCATCCATATACCACGTGGACAATTTTCCACCACTTTTCGATCCCCCCTCACCCCTCGTAGACAGTCGTGGAATTTTCACGCCCCCCCCCCCCGTACTTTGTCCATGTGGACATATTTGTTAAAAATATAGATATTATTAGTCTTCAAAAGCAAGGAGTGCTAAAAGAGCGATGAATTGGCTGAAAAAATTTGGGTTAACTTGGGAACGTGAGCTTAAGCATGATTTGAATTTAAAACAAAGAGTCGTTAAAAAATTATAATAAAAATAAAAATATACGTAGAGTATACGTTGCCTCATTTCGGTATGTTTTCGCGAATTAGTGAAATATGTTTTAAAGTGGATTCATCCATATACGTAGTGTATGGATGGCCCCTCAGCTTGAATATATATATATATATATATATATATATACCGCCAGACGTCGCCACTTCACTGGGTATGAGCCTGTGCAAATTTCTCTTTATACTAAGGAGGGCTTGGAATCACTGTATGAATCTAACCATAACCAGTGATAAGCCGCGGTTGCATCCGACTTTTATTAGAAGCACTTGCATTTGCTTGGACGTTTGGATAGGGGAGAGGAAATCTGCAGAAAACCATATTCGGATTTCAGCCGGTTTTCTGTCAATAGAGTTTGAAGGTAGACTATTCGATGTGTAGCCCATCGAATGAACACTATTATCCTCGGCGTTAAACCTTCCGCTCGACTTTAAATAAAACGTAGCGCATATACAACCTGGTCATTTCTTGAATTTATTCCTCGAGTTTTTAAATTTTTATAAAAATTAAGATAAAGTTTTATTTTGTCTTTATATACTTAAAATTCAGTGCATATTTAATATATCAGTTTCTTGAATAAAAAATACTTTCTCGGTGAGTAGAAACCCTGTTTATTAATTTTCAACGAAATAGTTCACATTTCAACGAAAGTGATCAATTTTCAACTAATATTATATGAATCTTCTACTGGAATAGTTAAATTTACACCGAAAAGTTACATTTTTAACTAAAAAGATAAATTTTCAACCAAAAATTGAATAGTTAAATTTTCAGTGAAAAAAATGATTAATAACAAAAACAAAACGAATTTCCTACAAAATACCCTACTATCGCTGCTCATCACTTTCCCCTCTTTCCTCTACTTCTCCCTCCTTCACTTCACCTTTATTAACTTCCATCCCCCGCTCCCCCCCCCCCATTTAATATACATTCACACCCCTTACTCCTACGACTTCTCTTCCCCATTACTTTCCCTATTTCTTAAACCCACGCTAACGTCCGCTACTTCCTAATCAGGAAAAAGTGCGACGGACGGATAGATGGACATCCGACGGAAGCTATAAAGGATTATGCCTAGGTCTAGGAAATTCTGAAAACTATGGAAAGCAATAATTTATTCATTAGATTTGGTCTCCAAGGTGCACACTGGAGCAGTACAATAAACTCTGTAATAATACAAGTTTATTTGAAATGTAGAAAGGAAAAAAGTACACATGGTAAAATTTAGCTTATGAATGAGTTTGGCGTATTGACAGTTTGACACATGAGAAAATTAGACATATGGGCATCGTGCCACATGGGTCAATATGGTACATAGGGTAATAAAAAAACGGACAATATTTCACATTTTTTTATAGTGCGAATAGGGCAATATGAAACTTAGGGTAATATGGCACAGGAGGTAATATGACACATGGCGCATTATAGTAGAGGCCCTCGATTTTTCAAACAGCGGGGGCGAGATCTTTTTATAATATACGAGAGAGAGTCATAGAGATCAGTTTCTCTGATCGCCTTATAACAATAGAATAAAAAATTAAAAGCATTTATCGGGATACCCTAACAAAACGCAACCTAATGATTTTCATACCTTTCAGAGCGGTTTAGCGTGGGGAAAAGTGTACAAGGTTTAGACCCCGGAGAGATAGCAACTGGTCCAGTTCCAGCATTCAGTTAAATAAGTAAGCTTTCATATCCAATCGTGGAGTGACTAAGTGGAACAGTTCGACGTGGCGGAAGTCGGGCAAGGAGACAACCTTGTTAAGATCACATTATGAAACAAAGTATGCATTATTATTATTATTATTTTTATTGCTATTGTTATTGTAGATACAGGTTGCTTCTATAACTAATAATATCTCCATAGTAATCAGCCTTTGTTATTGAACGAGCTAACCTTTTCACTATACGTGAACGAGGCAGTTAAAGGAAACAGGGTTGTAATAAGGAACAACTTGTTTTCACGGTGCTCAACTTTATTACGTACTTCCCGAAACGTGAAAGAAAGACCAAAGGCCACGTCGCAAACGGAGATTACATTTATTTTATCGGCAACTATTTTCATTTTATATTTCCAGCTTAAACATTTAAACATTATTATTATATGTGCGCTACAGACGAGAGAAAGGATTACATTGTGAGTTAATAATATCAAAATGTAACTCAAGGTTGCTGTGATAACAATCTGAAACTGTACAATAAAAGCAAGAGCAAAAGAACATCACTCAAGTTAAGGGGCCGGAACAAGTTGATAAGTTCGTATCCCTTGGTAGCTTATTTACCAGGGACGGAAAGATAAATGAGGAGTTAGATAGATGCATAAACGAACGTAATAAGATTATTAATAGAGCAGGGCCCCTTATCAGAAGTAAAAATATATCAAATAAAGCTAAAATGGAAAAACATGATTCTATATTTTTACCGACTGTACTATATTGTTCGGGTATGTTAAGGGAATGCCAAATGAACGACTAACGAAACAAGTGTATCAAGGTAAAGCAAACGGCAGCATGCCCAGAGACAGACAGCGGAAAGAATTATTAGAATGTATGAATAATACCTTAATTAGAAGAAACATAGAAGCCACAGAAACACGAAAGCGTGCATGAAAAAATGCATGGACGTAAAAGAAGCTAGAAAAGTATACTAGGACAGAAAAGTATGGCGGAAAATAGTTTATAAAAACAGTGTCAGTAGAGTGAATGACGCCTAAAACAAAAGACCTTGGATAGTAATTGACCCAAGTGGGGAACCTCATATGAAGATTTTGTGAGGATCTTCACTTGGGGTGATTGCTAGAGAGATTAATCAGCAACCTGGGTCGGAGCAGTGTTGCGGAATGAACGTTTTATTTGAACAATGAACACGAGAATTCTAGATCAATCTAAAAATTCCATATCCCTTCCTCACATTACTCCCTTCCCATCGAGTGAGTCACGCTTACCCCGAAAGGGAAATGCCTAAGTGGTGCAATAAGAATAATGTCACATTCAGCAATCTCCGCAGCGGCCACGTGCGACTACATACGTGTGACGTATCAGAGGTTGCTGAAGCTACACTGCGGCCCCATAAAGAAAAATATAGTAACTACATATTTCATCAAAAATGAGTTGCGAAGTTCATCGTGTTTCTAACCTTGTTTATTATTGTTCTGTAAAGAAATTGAGACGTTGTTTGCCCGTATTGTTTGTAATTTTGTAAAAGTAATTTGCAATATCTACACCAGACATACCTAGATGTCGTAACTGCATAAATGCCACTGTGTATGCGTACCTGTATAGCTACGACGTCCTGAACAGCAATTGACTGAGTAGATAGGACCATCTGAGATCAGCTGTCAGGACTAAGTTGACGTGCCGCAGCATCATTTACACAAAGAGGGCTTATGTCACACATTATTTAATTATTTACAAATCCTTTCTAACCCTAGATCATTGCCTTTATTCATTTTACATATGTCATACGATGTTTTTTTAATTATATCATTTTACAGACATGCGGTTGCATTTATTAGTTTTAATTTTCTTAGTTTTTCTTTCAATGTTCTGGAGTTACGTCAGGTTTTGCTGCGATCGTAGCCAGTCTATTTACCGTAACTAAAATTTCACCACGATTTACTAACCTTAAAAAAGTCGCATTGCTGTCTAGTTTTCGTTAGTTTGTATACTACATGCAAAAATAAACTTGGTCTTATTTCTCTGAACGTGCTGTCCTGTAGATATTACGTTTCTTGTTGGGACGGCAGTACAGTCGAGTCATGATCCAGTCGAGTTAACAGTGCGATAACGCGGCACGTGAATTGGGGGGGGGGGGTCATTCGGCATATCAGTCAAAGCGAAAATCAATGAGAATTGACTGTAAATACTATAAATGATAAACGACGTTCTCGTTAAAAAGAACAATGTACGTTCTACCTCATCACATTCAGAATTGTAAATTCTACATGGTAAAATCGATAGTAAATATATATATATATATAGACTTATCATCTGTCTTTTGGAAAGCTTAAAGGTTCATCCGCAAATCGTTAGGTGCATAGAGAGATTGATGCCGCTTTGGAAAACCAGATTTACTATCTTATCTGGCAAAAATCGTGTGACAACTAACAAGGTCACCTTTCAGAGAGGTGCCTTTCAGGGCGACGTCATGAACCCACTTCTCTTTTCCCTTACATTATTGCCACTATCTCTAGCACTTCGTCAATCCGACGGGTACTTGTGCGGCAAACCTGCAGATCGAAAGTACAAGGTCACTCATGTATTTTACATGGACGATCTTAAGTCCTATGCTAAAAACAAAGAGGTACTACATCTAGCTCTAGGGATTGTCGAACGATATACTAAGAAAATTGGAATGGAAGTTGAGTGTGAAAAATGCGCCAAGGTTTATTTAAAGCGAGGAAAACTTAATGGCATCCCTGAAGATCCAGAGCTCCTTGATAGAAGCGCTATACGACACCTTTGCGCTGGAGAGACTTATAGATACCTGGGCGTGCCACAGCGCAGCATTCAGGATGTTACATCTATAAAGGATACTCTCCGAAGCAGATACAAATCTCTCATCCGACAAATTTGGTCTTCCGAACTGCCGGCGAGGAACAAAGTATCTGCAACGAACATGCTTGCCGTCCCGGTAGTACACTATTCATTTGGTGCAGTTCCATGGGCGAAGAACTAGCTCAGATCCCTTGATATCGGGACAAGAAAAGTTATGCACAAGAATAAAAGCATGCATCTTAAGTCTTCTGTTCCGCGACTGTACATCGCACGCCGTCAAGGTGGTCGCGGAATATTGAGTCTTGAATGTCTTCACAACAGGATTATTCTGGGTACAGCACATAGAGTCGCAAACGGAAGAGATCCTCTTCTTAAAATGGTCAGGAATCACGAAGAAGTGGGCAAAGGATCGTTTCTGTACAAAGTAGCGGAGGAGGCTTCTGGTACGGACGGTTTCATTTTTGCATGCCAAGACGGTGTCATTTCCACCTTAACATACCGTCGCCATATTTTGAGCCAAGACATTCCCGATGATAGCTGCAGGGCGTGCCATGCACACCCCGAGCATGTAGCTCACATACTATCTAGTTGTCCAATTCATGTGGGAACAACCTATACATAAAGGCACAATGCGGCACTAAGAGTGCTTTATTTCCATCTCTGTCACTCTTACGGCATTAACCTTAATATCACTCCTCTAAACGCTCCTAGGGAAATCGAGTTAATTGTCGAGAATGGGAAGTGCCGCATATACTGGAACTTTATATTCTCGACAATTGTTTCTGTTGTACACTCGAGGACAGGCATGGTTCTTCTTGACTTCGAGCAGCGAATCATGTTCGTTATCGAATTTTTGGCACCAGCTGACAAAAACATCATAGTCAAGGAGACTGAAAAGAAATAGAGGTATAGAGACCTTATAGGGGAGTTGCAACGATTATACCTGGAATATTCTGTTAAACTAATCGTCCTTATCATGGCGCTCTTATAGGTGCCAAGCTTTCACTTGCAAATGGCCTAAAAAGCATCCCTGCGTGTCAACAATATGCTAAAACACTTGCGAGAAAAATGCAGAAGGCGGTTGTCTTTGGGTCGCTCCGTGTTCTTAGGGTGCACGAGACTTTTGCTGAATCGTCGTATTGATTCCTTTACAGACTGTAACCACCTATCTCACGGTTGTGAGACGTGGTTGTGGCTGAAATTTTACCGCGATTTCGCTGGGAGCGGGTGCA
>NC_046664.1:93919366-93923928 GCF_010883055.1 Belonocnema kinseyi
ATAATTTGAGAATTTAATTTTTCACCATCACCAAGCAGGCAACAAGTATTTTTCGCTGAATGGTGTTGGCTCCGAGACATTTTTTAAACAATTATTTAGTTTTAATTTAAAAATTATATATTTGCATACAGAAAATTTCATTCAGCATCTTTCTCCTCCATATAAAAAAGTTCTCAAGTATGAACTTTTTGGCTTTTTAGATTCAAATCATCATAATTCAGCCAATTCTTGGAATTTGTTGACAAAATGTGCAGCTCATATTCTTGATTATGTTGTACGACTAATATAATTTGTTAAGTTTGAACATTTTTGTTTAAATAAATGTGTCCAGGCTTGAGAAACTTTCATCGAGAAAAACGTATAATCTGTTATAGAATTTGATTCCTCAATTATTACAATAGTCGCGTTAAAGATTTAAAAAGTTCTTATGCGATTCTTTTATTAAAAATTTCAATAATTTAAGTTTTTGACTTGATTCGAAGGTTATAGGTAACATTTGAGGGGAAATGTTTACAGCATTGTGAAATTCTTGGCACGTTTGCCTTTCTTTAGGACGCTAAGTTTTATTACGATTCTGAAATTCAATAACGGCGAGATTGCACGGAATTGGAATATTAATTTGAATTCGCTTTTGATAAACTTGTCTCCGAGCGCACATTCGATTCATTGGAAAATTGGTTCCTATTTCTCTATCTAAAGCTCAGGAGACGTGATCCTGACGTTATTCTGCAGACTTTGCTTAAATTCCATCTCCAGGAATGAAATTTAAGTTGACCCAAGATCAACATGCGCGATATCATTAACTGACATTCCTAGATCATTTCTCTTATTTTCTTTTCTTTTGAAAACCGAAAAACTCCTCGTTTATTCTGCGATTCACTTTAAACTACACGAAGAATTTTTTTAATACAAGATAAAAATTTCGAATAAGTATTGTTTCTTAAATTCATTTGTTTTTAAGGTTATATACATATAATTTCTCTGAGATTATTGATTAAATTCATATAGACTTTTGAAGACTTCAGATATATAAAATAAAAACACAATTTATATTTTAATTAAAAAAAGACTTTAATTTATATAAAAATCATTTAAACTTTCAACTAAAAAGGTTATTTCAAGCAAAAACGATGACATTTTTACTACTCTAAAAATTTTCCTTTCAAAAAGATGAATTTTTAACAGAATAGTTACAATGTCAACCCAAAAAAAGAATTTTTAACTGACACGATGAACTTTTACCCCAAAAAAGGAATTTTTAAGAAATTATTTCCACTTTTAACCAAGTAGTTAAATTTTCTACCAAAAATATGAATTCTCAACGAAAATTGTAATATCTTATAAATAAAACCAAAAAAATTTAAGTATGAATCTAGAGCAATTACATTTATCCAAAAAAGACGAAGTTCCGAACACATACACCGGAGCCTTTTAAGACCGTCCTTCGTTACTTCGGTCTCGGTGTATAACACTAACACTTGGGATATCAGCGCCTTCCTTGGGCCGATCCGCTTTCAACTTCGTGCTGATTTTCGGTATTGCTTCAACTCGTCTTTTTCTTCAGTGCAGGCGCCCGCAATACACTAGTGGAAAAAATTAAAGAGTCAAAGAAATTTTCCAAATTATTAGTGATTTTTCAGAATGTTGTATCTCAGTGAAAAATTGTCGTATCAAGGTCTTCAAAAATCATTTTGAAGCTTTAAGTTTCTAGTTTTGAGATCTTTTGGCAAAAAAATTTCGGAGCTACTTGTTCCGCGCAATTTTAACAAGTAGAGTCAGTAATAAATTTCGCCATTTTTTCTATGGTATGGTTTAAAACGGATAGCTTGTTTATTCAGCTTTAATTTTCTTTTTTTTTAAACATCGGTACGACCATTTTTCACAGAGATATCGGACTTTATACTGACTGTATATATTTATTTAAAATTGATTGCAGGACAAAAATGAATATTATCGACCCCAATGCTAATTAATAAAATCTTCTTTATATGATTATGATCTCATTATTTGTTGAAAGGTTCTACATTTTTTCCTTTCTGAAAATCAATTTTTTAACATAAAAATCATTTAAAGCGTTCTCAAGAATCTTATGAATTTTTTATATCCTGCCGAAACCTTTGAAAATGCTTAAAAATCTTTTATATTTTTTTCCAATTCTTTGTAAATTAAGATATTCTAAGTTTTTGTCCGTCATATCATTTTTCTCATCTATTTAAACGTGAGTAAAAGTTTAAAAATGGTAAAAGCTTAAGAGCATACTTATTCTGCAATATTAAAAACAATTGATATTTAAACTTTCTCTTTTGTCAATGTTTAGAATCATTTAGAAATAAATTTTATCATGTAATGAAATTACTTATTTGAGATTCTGATTTACTAAATTGATGCGACAGGAAATTCGTATTCCTTATTAATAGATAAATACATAGAACATAATATGGTTAAGGGGTTATAGCAGAATCCTCTTGTCATTTTTAAAACCTGTGGTCATAAAGTCAGGAACATACTTTAGGCCTTTATTATTAAAGAATTATTTACAATATATATTTTCTTTTTTTTTTGTTAATAATTTTTTTGGAATAAGACTCCTCATTTGAAAATTGTTATTTAAACAATTCCAGAAAATGGAAAAGAAGAAATTAGAAACAACCACTATAATCAGTCAAATTCACGGAGTATGAAACCAATCAGGTTTTCAACCAAAATTAATTTAATAATGAAAAAAAAGAAGATAAAATTAACCGAATTTACATATAAACTTTTATTTTGGAAAATTTATTTCGTATTCACATAAAACACTTTTCCTTATCACTCACAACCCTAATTATAATAAAAATAGTGATAAGTAAGATCAATAAGGGTGTATTTTTATTTTAAATCCGTTCTTTAAATGTCAAACAATATAATTGGCATTTAAATGCTTATAAAAATCGTGTAAAGAAAAGTATAATTTGTATAAATAGTTTTAGATGCTTAAAATATATGATAGTTACTTTTTGTGCCCATTTTCACTTATATCAATAAAGATAATTCCGTGACTGGAAACAAAATAATAAATGAAAGAAAGTAATTACGTAGGTTAATATTACTTATTATACCTATTTATAAAACATTTTAACGATAGAAATTGTATATGGCATACAATACTCTTGTTGATGATGCCGCTGATAACAATTTCCATTCTTGCTTTCTTTAAAGAAAATATTTGACAGATTCAATTTTTGCTCCGATAAGTGATCTCGAGGAGGTTCATTTTTCAATAAATTTAAATTTAAAAATCCAGCTCTTTAATTAAAAAAAAATATTTAAAAATTGTCGTATGACCAGGTGATATTCAGTAATGATGACATTCAAAAACTAATTTATATTCTATGTACTACGTAGAACGCGTTTATTTCTTTACGCATGTCATGGACATGAGACCAGGTGACGTTTTCGCATATTTGAATGATTTTTCTCTGTTACCGGGTAAAGTTTAAATAATTATTGCAAAAGTTATTATAGAAGGAAGTATCTACGCGCAACAAACAAAATCCGGCTATTTGTATCCAAATTTTAGTACGATAATACCCCTTTCCCAGACACCCTATTTGTACCGAAAAAATTCGGGTATTTGTACCGAAAATTTGGTACACGTAGCCAAGGCCATTATAGAATGAGTCATGTAGTGTCAGATCTTATAATAAAACTTTTTTTAGGTAAATAGAAGCCAGTAGGATTGGGTGGGGTGAGATGAGCACAGGGGGTAAGATGAGCCACTCAATTTTCTCGTATGCTATCATTTCCTTTGTAACGGTTTTTTGCATTAATACTGAAAAGAACGTAACCAAACTTCTTTAGAAAATATTTTCGCTTGATGATGAACAAATATGAAAAAAAGGATGGCAAAAGTTTTAAGAGCTGTATTCTTCTATTTTTCATTTATTCAGAAAGTTAAAGAATCATACAAAATCACATATTAGATGTTTTTCTAGTGATTATTTAGATATCTTATTTATCAGACTTTAAGTTTTCAACAGATTCATATATAGTTGTAAAACCGAATTAGGTGAAATTTTGATTTGACTGAAAAGTCTCATATTGGGCAGAATGAGCCACCTCTTCCCGTGCATTAACCTAACCTCTTAGTGTAATATACGGAAGGTTAGGATGCAATTTTTCATATTATCAGATTGTACAGGGTGTTAATTATTATTTAAGCGTATAAAAAAACTAATCTTGTAGTAAAAAAATGAGCAGAAAAATTATGACAGCAGCATTGTTATAGGTCTGTATTAGAAAATAATATGAGTTGCTTTCAACCAGAAGAGAGCACTATTTTTCTGGTGTATTTGTTAAGTAACTTTGTTTTAAAACTTGTAAAAGGCCATAAAAATGAGAAAAACATTACTCTGGTTGTAAAGTACAGAAAAATATTTTCAGTGGCCTAATGCCCCAATATGTATGAAATTCAGTGTCATGTAGTAATTGAGACTCCGGATTCTATAACCACGCATAAAATTTGCCTGGCCGCTTCAGGCCGCTCGAGTTGGCCCCTGATGGCTTGAAAATCAGTTTTCGAA
>NC_046664.1:93924028-93930366 GCF_010883055.1 Belonocnema kinseyi
GAATTTTCGAAAACTGATTTTCAAGCCATCAGGGGCCAATTCGAGCGGCCTGAAGCGGCCAGGCAAATTTTATGCGTGGTTATAGAATCCGGAGTCTCAATTGTAGTAGACCAGTCTAGTGTTTGGAAGTTTTCGCATTGTAGCATTTGACTTCTACTGCGACAGTGTACATGGGTAAGTCGAAACATTGCTATATTTATTTCTGTAATCCAATTATTAAAAGATATGTGGACAGAAATCGGGTTTCTATTTACTTTTTGTAGTGTTAGTCACAGTAGAGGTAATGGTTCAGGATTGCATCATTTTAACGTTAAATACTTTAAATTTTTCGTTTAATTTTGCAAAAATATGTGTAAGATATGTTTTCATTTAAAAATGCACTAACTTAACAGTACTTTTACTTATAACTAATATGCAATAAGTCATTTAATTAAGTGGCTTATCCCGCCCCACATATAAGGCGATATGAGCCAAGCGCACTAGTTCTTTATTTTCGTTTTTAATTCCACATATACTTTTTAGTTACTTTTATCTTGGCAAAATTTTAATTCAAAATGTTTGTAGAATATATATAACGTTTTACTCTCAAGCAATGAATTAGTAGATTTTAAATACTGGCGTGAAAAGGATAACTATGATCATCTCGCCCCACCCTACCCTAGTTTTCTCGGGACAGGATATTGTTGATTTTTCATTTACACCGATAAATCTTATGAAATAAAATATCAAGGATGTAAACTTGTCATTGATTTTTTATTGGTGGACTTTGAGTCAAAAACAGTCCTCGTATATATTTTTGGAAGCAGCTTCAATCAAGTTCGTCAGTTATGGTCGGGCAAAGTATATTGTGAATTTGACACTGATGAAATATACGTTCTCCCTTCAACTAGTAAAAGCAGTCTGGAAGTTCTGGTATGTAATTACGGTTCAATCGATCGGACGAACCCTCAACAACGTCTTTATGAGATTGGCGCACCAGGTTCTTGTCCCAATGGTACATCCCCCAGCACGAAATGCGAAGGACTTTGAAGTAAGAAAAAAATCTTAAATGATTTCAAATATGCCAGGTCCAGAGGCGTAACCTCTAAAGCCTAAAAAACCAACAAAAATTTCTCATAAATTTAAACAACTGTAATTTTTATTATCACTTTATTACATTTTTAAGGATTCTGGTTGAAAATGTTTGGGATTATTTTAAGACTTAATATTTATCATTCTAAACAGTTGGATAAGAAGGAAAATATACTTAAGTGAAAAAACTATACAGAATAAGAGTATCACTTTAAATTAATAATTATACATAGATATTTAAAAATCAGACTGAATAGACTCTTATGTATTGTTTTTACTGAGTTTAAGAGTTGATCTCTAATAAAAATTGAAGAAAAAGAACATCCCAAACTTTGAGGAGCTGCGCGTGTGGGGGAGGGGGCGTGCGGTGCACACTTAAGCGTGACAAAACAGAAACTTCGCGTTAAGGCGCTGAACCCTAACGGAATACCCTGTTTAACTGTGTCACGACGTTTCGAAAGTTCACTCAATGCTGAAAGAACGCGCATATAATCACAATTGCAGGAGGGGGGGGGGGGTTTAGAAAGAAAGGTCCGATCAAGTTGAGACATCGGAATCCCACTGTAGTGTTTTGTATCTCAAACTGTCAAGTGTTGACGTGAGCATAGTCAAAGTTGTGTTTTTCCGTTGACACTTAATCTAATATTTGTACAAGGAAAAGATTTTTCTGTTAAAAAAAACTTTTTCGTTTCTGGTTATAAAACTATGTTGTGCGCATTATGCGTTACGCAACAAGTGTGTGCATCCCACTTCAAGCGTCGACATGCGGTGTATTGTGGAGGCACTTATTATATTAATGCTCAGTGCTACTTATTTATTTCATTTTGATAATTATACGTTTTACAATTCTATTCAGGAAGAAGAGTAAGAAATCACGAAAAAGTCCCCCGAAAAAGCGATAACAAAAATGTATTAATTTCTACTAAGCGCCTCGTGTGTACGTGTCCTATATACGAAAATAACATCGTCAACCATACTACAGTGAAAGTCATAGCGCCGATTTTGGGGCTTACGGCGGGTGGGAACTAACTCATTATATGCCGCTCCGCTTTGCTTTATTCACGCCTGAGTGCTCGCTTGTGTGACAACCGCGGAACCTGCGCACGCCGCGCAGCTCCTGTTATACCTACCTGCGGCGCAGCGTCAATTCTCGAAAGGACTATTGAAGCTTTTGACTGTATTTATTTTTCCAAACGAATTTGGCATACTTTATTTAGATAATCTCAAAGTTTCAGAGCCGTCAGTGATTTTTTTGAAAAATTCCCGAACCTTCTTAGGCAGACAAAACACAGACTATCTGGATCAATTATTTAAAAAAATATATCCTTTTAAAATACGGTTTTAAACGGATTTCAAAGCCCCCCCCCCTCCCACCCATCTCCACCAATCTTCACTTCTATTCTGAAGTTTAATACCAAAAACAATTTAAAAATGACTAGATTTTTACAAATCCAATTAAATTTTGTACAATTTTTCACAATTTGGATAAGGAATTGTTTCATTTCTAATGTTCCCAATTTTTTTTAATTTTCTACAATTTTGACTTCTGCCTTGAATATGATTATTTTTAATCATAAATAATTTGAATTATTTAATGATGAATTTCGTTATCGTAAAAAATAAAATGAGAATTGAAAACAAATTCAGCTTTAAATTTTTAAATCTTGAATATGTTAAAAATTATTTTTTTCAGAATTGAACCAATTTAAATAGAATTGTTGAATTTCAAACGTTTATATTTGAAAAATCTCAATTGTCATTAGACTTGCATTTTTCGTAATTTCAAATTTTTTACAATTTTTAATTGGTTAATTTTTCGAATTATTTTAATTTCATATACCACTAAATATTGATCGCTTTAATAAAGCTTTTTAAATTTGTTCTATTTTAACAATTTTTGATTTTTTTAAAATTCTCAACTTTTTAATATTGTATTCTTAAATTTTATTCAATACAATTTCAATTATATATTGTAGGTTTTGAGATTTTGCACTTGTGAGTTAATTTCGGTCATTTGTAAATTAATATTTTAAATAACTACGGGGAGTTTTAACCTGAATTAAGAACCAGTTACGGCTTTATGTATAGGTTTTAACTGGTTGTAGATTCTGATTAAAATTTCCTTATGTAATTTATGCTATCAATTTAGGAATGTCCGAATTTACCCCATATGTCCAAAATTACGCCGCTTAATAGTACATTTTCAATAATTAACGCTTTTAATTAAAAACACTATTTTAAATGTAAGATCGTGAAGATTTTCAGCTTTAAAGTTCTCCAGACCATTTTTAAAGTTTTTAGCTGTAGGAAAAGGTAACTCTGCATTCTACTAATATAACATTAATCAATGTTGTTATCTAACTTGTCACTTGAAAGAAACAAAAGTTTTAATACAGGAAACAATAGCTGGAGTGTTGTACGTTTAGCCTCACGTTTATCTTAAAATATTTCTCATGAAATTTAGTATCTCCACTTCAAAAGAAATTTTGCAAAGTATTAAGAATGTGTTACATTGTTATTTTAATGATTAAATCTTTTTTTTTGTGATAAACTGTTAGTAATTAAATTCTTTAGTAGCGTTATAATGAGGATTAAATTGCAATTTTATCGCTTGAAGTTTTCTTTCACGTTCTCTTAATAATGAAATTGATGTTTTCAGCTTGAGTTCTGCAAAAGAAGAGAATTAAAAGTCCAAGCTTTGTAGCAGAAGATGAAAGCGAAGAAGAATGAAACGATGAAAAAGACGTATTAAAAATATAGAAAAATTGTAATTCAGACCATCAGCTTGAAGTTGTATTGTAACTTTATTAGTCCTACAGCTGTTTTTGATTTAATAATTAACTTTCGATCACAAATGCTTAGCATGATTTTGCAATTTATTGTTATTTTTATCTCCGGATATCTATATACTAAAAAAATACAGTACTAATTATCGTTTTTATTTACAAAAGATTTGATTAAATTTAGTAAAAAAATGAGTGATTTAGTCCGTGCCAAATTTTCCAAAATTAATTGTAATCATTTTTCTTTAAACTATAAATTATACTATTTCTTTTTGAAGTGATATAAAGATAATACAAGATATTTTTGAGTTTAGTTGTAAAGAGAAATTAATTTTATATTGCAGAATGTAAGGTAGAAATTAAAAGCGATGATCATATTAAGAAACGCTGGTTTAAAATAAAGTCTTCCAGAGTCCCCATTCGGGTCGCTAGCCAAGCTAATGAAAAACATTTGAATACTCATCCCGAATTTCGGGATAACGAGAAACTTTAGGTTATTTTGTATCGAACAACTTTGTTGGCCTGGGAATAGTACATCGAAATTTATTTTTAAATTGTGATTTATGTATGGAAATGTTGACGGCAGTTATTCTTCCAGCAAGTAAACGTATAAATGGCGTGACATCGATTTCTACTGGACCGATTCACAATACTCGTATATCTTCTTGTTCCGAGAAGTTTGTCGAGCAATTAGTTGCCCGTGACAAATACGTCACACAAAACTACGTCGACTAGAACGAGTACTAACAAGGTTGGCGTGAAACTTCACATGCGCAAATAACCAGCTGAAAAAACTGCAGCCAAGATTTCTAGATGAAGGTGGGAAACAAAAGGTCATGGGAGAAATTAAAAATCTCAACAAAAACAACTGGGTCAATCTACAGATTGTTTTTATCAATTTTTCTTGTTTTCAAAGCTGCATGAAGAAGTCAATTTATAACAAAATTTACAGTTTAACGACTGAAATTATTCGTTTAAGAGAGTTGTCTTACAGTCGTCATAAATATTTAGAAGGTTAAAAATAATACTTTTCGTCAAATTTATCATTTTCACGTCGACACTGAATGTCATACATTCAACCCTGTACAAAAAATATCTCAGATTCTTTCTTTTGATGCATTTTGAATTCTAAAATACACTAAACTCTAAACTTGCTAAATCCAGTTTAATAAATATCAAAAATGTGCATATGTGCAGAAGTTATTTTTGCGATTTAGTATTGAAAGGTTTAATGCTAATGAGATATCCAATATATGCGCCTTAAGTAGCGTTCTTACGAGAAAAGATTTTCACTTTTTATTTACTTGGGAGCGATTGACTACCGCGAATATTGATTAATTTTTTTCTAAAATAGGATCACAGTAGAAATTTAAGACACCTATAGCGTGATTGTGAAAATTTACATTTCTTTTATCTCGACTTTCCTAACACATTCTTTTGGAAAACTAAATTTTCATCTATTTGACAAAGAGCGATTACACTGTTAAGAATGTTCTGAAATTTGCGAAACATTTCAGACGTAAAAGTAACAGAGTTTTCCAAATTTTTGTTACTAAATTCGGAATTATATCAAAATTTTCGTAAATTTAGGAAGTTTAGGAGAAAATTACAAATATACTTCGTAAAATTATAAAAATATTCGGTATGACTCAGATCCCTCCCGTACCATTGGGAAGGACGCCACCGTTTTCGCCTAAGTCGCAGTACAAGGAAAGAATAGGTCAAGTGCTTTTTAAAGTTCTTTCTACATATTACAGTGAAACTTTTCTATAGCATCGATTTTGGGGCTAACGGTCGGTGAGAACTAACTCATTATATCCGGCTCCGGGTTTTTTGGTTCACGCCTGAGTGCTCGCCAGAGTGACAAACGCAAATTCCGCGCACCCCACGCAGCTCCCATATTATCTTATGTGTTTATGGTAAGTGGTAGTGTGTCCGGCTTGTGTTTCTTCAATCTCCATGAATTTGTATGAAGTTTGAGCTTCGAGTGTTCGAAACTTGTCGCCCTAATCAATTTTATTTTATTCTTTCACATAATGAATATTGCATTTTCGTGTGTAAAATTATCGGCCACATTGGAATATCACTACAGATTCAATTGTGAAATTCTTCGCTAGGCGTATTCTTAAAATTTTTCGTAAAGTTACTCCGATACACGAGGGTCTCTTTATTTACATCCACCAGAGATGTAAAATCCAATAGATTTACGGAATTTTTTGCCCTATTTTCATTTTGTAGTATGGCATATTTTGCAATATTTTAATTTTTTATTCCGGCATTTTTTTACAGTACTCATTGCTTTAAATAATAGGCTCTCCCTTCAAAAAACACTTGTTAGTACGAGGGTAGTTCAATAAGTCCTTAGAATGAAGTATAAAAACCATTTTTTTTGGGTAAATTTTTTTTTATTTTGCAACATAATCTCCTTGGAGCTCTATACACTTGGTCAATCGCTTTTCAAGTTTTTTTAATCCTTCAGAAAAG
>NC_046664.1:93930466-93959093 GCF_010883055.1 Belonocnema kinseyi
GAGGGAGCTCTTCTTAATATTTTGACACCAAAATCATGTCGATACACCTTACCGACTGCGAGTAAAGCCACCCACGCTTTAACTTGACAGACTGTACGAATATTTAACGATTTAGTCAGTTTAATCAAAATAAAATTTACGAGAGAATCATCGAACCCGATTTACAAAAGGGGTTTTAAATTGTGTTAAATAAGGGGGAAAATGGAAAAAAGGCCATTTTTCAAATTCCCTCCTCTGGCTTTTAGTAAATAATGCAAAAATTATGCAGTCTTGCACTATAAATTATATTTAAATAAGAAGTCCGCCTAAAATAAACAAAGAACCAATTATAAACAAACGTTTCATTAAAATTAGAATTTGTTCCCTTTTTGCTATTCTAGCGTTTGTTTTAATTAGATAACAAGTCATTTGTATTAAAATAATGTAATAATAGAAAATCTTTATGAACTATTAAGTATTATTTATGATTATTATAAATAAGATTTGGAAGAAAACGTAATATTCGTTTGATTAAACAAAATTCTTGTTTAGATAATATTTTCCTTCAATAATTAAAACATAAAAATTTTAATAATTTCTCTTAATTATAACCCATTTTTTAGGTTGAAAGTTTTGAAAATTTGTGTTTCGGTGTTTATGATCAGTTATTTTGAAACAAATATTATTAATATTAATTACTGTTTCAAAAATTGAGATAATGTTCTAAGAAAGCCCTTCCAAGTTGTTTGCGATAAACTTCTTTTCAATAACTGAATTTTCAATTTGTTTATAAAATAATTCAATAATTATTATAAAACAAATCTGATAATAATTATAATAATATTGAAAGTATAAGGATTGTTGAAAAACGGCCGAAGATATATAAAGTCCTATTACAAAATTTTTAAAATTCCACTAAGCTATAGAGAAAAAAATGTTTTTCCCATTTTGAGCCCTGAATAAAAAATAAAAAAGACTCATAAAAAATGTTTAAAACTCACGAAAAACAATCATTTAAAAAATATTTTTTTGTAACTGAATTTTTTCTTACTGTCGCTTCTGACCAATTTTAAAAAAATGGTTGAATTTTCATAAATAATCACTTTTTAAGGGAAAAAATTCTCTACAACTCTACTGTTTGAAATTTTTTAAATACGTAAATATTTTTCAACTATAGTTACTTGTTAAAAAAATTCATCCTTAACAAAAACGTTTGAACGATTTCAGTCAGAGAAATTTACTTTCAAAATTGTAAACAGTCGAGTTGTACATAATATTTTCCCTGAAGAAGTGAACCAAGATCGATTGAAATTCAGCAATTTTTTAAAAACTGATAAGAAGTGACAGGCAAAATATTCAATTACAAAAATATTGTTAAAATACTTATTTTTTGTACGTTTAAAACTTATATTTC
The DNA here is from genome assembly GCF_010883055.1 of Belonocnema kinseyi. Lineage (NCBI taxonomy): Eukaryota > Metazoa > Arthropoda > Insecta > Hymenoptera > Cynipidae > Belonocnema > Belonocnema kinseyi. The sequence continues at coordinate 93,931,860 of NC_046664.1, forward strand.
TTTATATCAAATGAATTTTCTATTAGAATATCATCAACCTTCAATAATGGAAACATTCGTCATAAATATAGGACAACATTTATGTTTTATAACTCCGTGGAATTTTTCTTTTTATAATAGGACTTGTTGCATCTTATAGGCGTCATTTGTAAAATATACAGCGAAATGTGCAAGAAAAAAGAAATTTATTAATATTCAACCATTTTCAAAAATTTGTAAAAAGCAAAAGAATGAGAAAAAAATTCAATTGCACAGTAACTACCTTATAACTAAACATTTTTTTTAAATGTGCTTTATATGATATGGAAATGTTGCATTTCAACCTCAATTTCTTTGAATTAATACGCAATTGCCAAAAAATACATTTGAAAAAGGTCCATTTTTTCATTTTATTTCTTTATTTAAAAACGATTTAAAGTGCTTTTTGAAAAAATCGGTAATGAAACTGGATACATTTTTCATGAAGTTACCTGAAGATTATACATATGGGCGACATCCACTAGTTTTTTACGATCCGCAGAGAGTTTGGGAACGCGTATATGCACCGAAGCTCTCACAGTCGTGCCCAAATTCGTTGGACAGAAAGTGAGAAATCCAATTCGCTGGTGTCGAGAGGATGCAAATTTTTGTCCAATTTTCGTCACGGCTCTCACCAACCTGTCGTATATGGCTGCCAGATTGCCACCTTTCTCAATCGATATTATGCGCAGATGATCCTCTTCGTTGACCCAAACGAGAAAAGTTTTGTCCTCATTATAAAATATACCCCTATCTGGAGAATGTAGGAAAAAAATATGGGGATGACTCCAGCTATACAAGAGGGTTATATGCGACACACACAAGACTTCGTTTCCGGTACAAACCAACGTGACGAGGCGATCAGTAAATCCGATATCCCCTTTGAAAAATGTCCCGCGAAACCAATTACTACTCCCGTGTCACGTAACTTGCATTTTCCGTTTTTTGCAAAAAAGTGTATACACCATTTTTTTTCTTTATTCGTTGAAGGGAATATCCTTTTTTAAGGGTAGAAGTAATGACGTCTCGAACACGAAGACTCATTCCAGGATTCTGAGATATATTCACTTTCGGAGAGGAAGCTGAAATTTCAATTAGAATGAAAGATTTAATTTTAATGAATACTGTCTTATTTAAAACATCTAAAAATAATAAATCATTTTTATATGTCGGTATAATCAAACTTACAATTTGACAGTTTTGCCTTTTGGAGCGTCTGAATGTAGAAAATTCTACTTTAAATTTGTCGAAAATAATTATGCATGTTTGAAACTGGTTTATAGCCTTTCAATCTGAATGTTTCATTAAAATATTTATTATTGGACAAATCTATGTCGAACTATAAAGAGCGAAATATTCATCTCACCGATGTTTATTTAAAGTTCCACAACTGTTCAGTGGTCACCCGTAAATAGTACAATTTCATTGACGAACATTTTTCACAAATTTACAACGCTTTTATTAGTACTACGAATTTTTAATTTTCCAAAAATGTCAATTAAAAGTTTTTATTACAAAATTTATCTTATATGAAACAAATTATAATTTTACATTCAAATCAGTACATAATTATTGCCTAATGCTTTCGGAATAAAAAGAAAAATCTTGAGAAATTTAAATCTGAATTTTTGGAAAACGTGCTGATTGTGATTAGAATAATTATAATTTGAACAATGCAAACTGGGCAAATATTTTTTGTAAAATTTTCAAATTCAAATCAGTTTTAAATCCAAAGTTTCAAGAATTTTGCAGTGCAAAATCTTAAATTTCGAATTATTTTTCGTATACGAATAAGCTTACAATTTTTAAGGCATTTCAATCTACACTGTTCAAAATAATATTAAATTTAATATACCCATGTGTATTAAAATTAATATATCAAGTATATGAAATCACCATTAAGGGAGACTATAATAAATTTCATATACATTCATGTTAATCACTTACCAGAAAAATCAGATAATTCCATTTTTCACAAATTCAAAATAAGTTTAGCAGTAATTTTCGATTGTAAATAATAAAACATGATACCTTCTTCCTGTTAACCATAAAATTGTATTTCCAGTCAAAAAGTTCAATTGAGCACATAAATAACAGGCCTAACCTACAATTAACTGTCTTCGCCTTAAATTTTGAATATTTAGGGCGAAATTAGGAAAAAATTTTACCCGTACATTGCACTTCCATAATAAATAACAATTCAGTCGACAAATTCTAGATTATTAATTTAATTGAGAATATTTGACAAGATTTAAAGTAATTAAAGGACGTTGAGTTTTCACGCACACTGCCATACTGACCTGTATATTAAATTTAATGCACATGTATGTTAAATTCACTACACCAATGTATGTTACATTTCAGTAGCAGTAGTGCATATTTGCTTTACACACATGTATATTAAACCTCGTACAGATTTTTCGAACAGTGTAAACTGAAAACTTTAACATTTCTAAAATGCTCGCCACTTATAAAAATGTACATTTTTGGAAAAATTTTCGATTCGCAACAATTAAATTTTGCAAATAATTAAAACAGCCGATTTTTGTATACTATGGAGATTTAAAAAATATTGTCACGACTTTAACAAAAAAAATATGTTCCTTTTGCATACTTAATGATTAATGCATTTCTTAACAGTGAACATCCCAATTTTTAAAAATAAATGAAAGTAAAAGAAAGATTTTCATTTGTATTTTACCATTGTAAAAAATGTAAAATTGAGAATGTAAACTCCGTAGCCGTTTCTCTTATGCCCTGATAAAAGGTTCAAAGTTGCATTCAAATGTTAAAGAGACAGAAAACTCTTCCTTTTTCTTCTGAAAAAGAAAATGTTTTCAAAAAAACTTAGAAAAGAATTCCAAAAACGTTTTTGAACAATTTAAAAAATATTTGATATTTTATCAGAATATGCAAAGACAACTTTTGAACAATCTAAAAACTTTTATTATCGTTTATTAAAATTGCGATCGTATACCTTACAATGTCTTGGATAAATAAATAATTTTTTTGTTAATTTAAAATTATTTTCCTCATTTTGAAGTTTTGTTAAGTAAATGTATATATATAATAGAATATGATGCAATTTTGAATTAATTTTTATTAGATCAATATTGAAGATTTAAAATGGAAAATTTAATTAATTTTTTTAGTATTTTCCATTTTAAAGATTCAAAATTTGAAGGTTTATGATTTTCAAGAGTGACGATGGAAACTTTTGGAATTTTCAAAATCTGGAATAGCAAATTGTTTAGTCGTGAAGATTTATATTTGAATTCCATGTAATTTAAAACTTTTTCGTGTAAAAAGTTAAGTTTTTAACATTTATAATTAAAGATTTGTTAGTTTAGAATGTTTATAGTTGAAAATAATATTCTAACTCTTTTTTTGGAATATTTGGTTCAATTTTAAAGAGGTATTATAGAAAATTCTTCAATTTTGAAGAGTTGCAATTGAGACTTTATTATTTGTTGTATGTGACAGAAAATGTTGCCATTCTAAATGTTTTTTAAAAAGATCCATTTTTAATTTTCAAAAATGCAAAGTTTATAATTGTATACAGAAAAAACTACAGTTGTCACGACTTGTTGCGTGAGGGTGGGAAGAAATACAAAATTGGCTAAAAATGTATTACGTAATTTATGAATGGCCCAAATAATAATGATGTGACCCAATTCTGAAACTTGTAAACCTCTTTGTGGGAATCATTAATTTTATTGTATAACGTCTGAAACAAGTAAATAGTAAAACAGAAAAGTTATTGTACACAATGCCTATTTAACTTAATTATACAACTAAAATACTTTGAGCATGCGCTCAGTAGAATAATAATTTGGTTCTACAAGGCTCCCCTTCCGCTATTGTGTTTGAAGCTCTCACTGAAATAAAATAGGATGCTATATAACGGCTTGGGATTTAAGATTATGATGATGGTCATCGAAAAGGAAGGCTTGGTGGGTAATAGAATACGTTCGGCGGTTGCTACTCACCGACTGGCCAATATCGACAGGCATTCGTTGCTTGCAGAAAGCGATCGCCTTCTTTGAAGAGGAAGTGTTCGTCTATCAGTCTCTGTTGGGTATTCTAGTCCATTCCCTCGAGAGGATAATATGTCCCTTTCAGCTCTCCCTCGAGTGTCCTTAGAGCCCCGGACACCTGACACAAGCCAAAATATATTTCTCGAGATTCCATCAAATTTCGTTTTCCCCTATACTCCTATAGCTATCAAACCAATTTCTGGACGCAGGAATGTTGTCCAAAACTACGTATACTCATATCTATTTTAGCCAAATTTATTTGAAAAAATTATAATTTTCCTTCATTTTTATGTTTCTGCATTCCTATTTGACCTTATTTTGATCGGATAGAATCGAATAGGATCAGAAAGAGTGGAACAAGATCGGATATAATCGCAAAGAATCAGTTAGAATTGGACAGGATGAGGCATGATGGGATAGAATCAGTTCAAAAAGATGAAATTTTATAGGATTAGAAATAATCTGATAGAACCTGATATGGTCGGCTAGGAGATAGAATCTATAGAATCCGATATAATTAGATATGATTTAATCAGGCATGATCGTATGAAATTAGATAAAATAGGATATGACAAAATGGGAATAGAATTTTATTTTTACTTTAAGTGTACATAGGATAGGGTAAGATTGTATGAGTTCGGACAGAATAGGATAGTAGATGAGAGGGGAAGATGCAAATGGGGAGTCTTGAACAGCTTAATTAACGGCTTAAGAGATTTCGAAACCTGTTTTTTGTATGCGCGCGTGGCCTAATTTGCTTAATTTTTATTTTAGAGAATTACCAGCGTTTTGATCAAAATTGGGTTTATTGCATAAAAAATTCTTTAAAAATCTTATGCAAGTCGTAGTAAAAGGATTTTTGCGAAATCTCAATTTTTGATACAAAACTTTTTAAAGAAATTTTTAATAAAATTTAGTAAAAATTTAAACGTAATAATAATAAAATATATACAACTATATAATTGATTTATTTTTTATTTTCAGCGAAAGATGAACATGGCAATTTTTCGGCAATTTTTCAGATCAAACGTTTTTTATTCTGAGGAGCAAGCTATTATTTTTGCAAAAAATTGAAAATTAGATTTTTAATCACTAAATACTAATGTAGATTTTGAACATCCATTACATTTTAATTTTAAGATTCTCGGTCGATTTTCGCGGATTTGGATAATGTATTCACATCAAACTTTATTTACCTGCATATAGATACTTAATATTTTTGGAGCATGTTTTTATTTTTTATTTGATAAAAAAATGAATTCTGTATCCCAATTCACATCATTGTCTAGTCTAATATTAGGTTAGTCCTGCTTTGAGATTTTCAACTTTCACATCCATTTTCTCAACCCTGGATAACTTTTTTCGATCAAACTTTTTGATTTCTCAATTCACCAATATTTCAGCTTGGGAGTAGAGTTTCCCTTCGCCTTTAAATAGTCATTTCGATTTTACAGAACGCTTTTTCACTCCCTTGAAAAATTCCCATTTTGTTGGCTATCTAGTTCTGCACTGTCACCTTTAATTTTTCCATTTATCAGGAAAGAAAATAAAATTTATTGATTAAATGATCGAAATTATTTGAGTCGTTCACAAATGGCATTTCGGAATCGATTAAGAACATGCAGGTCCAAAATTTGGAGTATCTTAATAGCTTAGAAGCCTTTTTAAAGCATCCGCTTCAAAAGGGTTACATGTTGGCTATGGCTAGTTTTATGGACCTGGATGTCTTTTAATATTATGAAGAGTTTCAATTCTGTATACTTTTTTTTAATGGTGAGCTCATGTTATAATAAAAAATGAGGTTTCACTTAATAGTATCGTTAAATCTTAACATTCCTGTTTGATTACATTTGTTACTTATATGAGAAGAAACTAGGTTTAAATACCTACTTAATTAAGAAAATGTTTAAATCTATCGAAAGCTTTGAAATTCAAAAATAAATAGTTTGTAATGTGGGTGGAGGAGCCCGTGAGGACCCCCCTGGCGTTCAAGCTATAAAGCATATTGTGCCACACCACTATTTATTCTCAAGGCAGTACACCGAATTTGACCAGCTTCACCAAGTTTTTAGATCTCGGTGCATTTCGTTGATTCCAACGTTCTGGAAATATACCTCTCAGGTGCCATGCGATCTCAATCGTACAGCGATTGACGCGGACCTCTTTTTACAGCAAAGTGAGCCTTACTTACTCTGCCATCCGGCAGCCTTTCTAGCTTAGAGACCTTGGAGAGGGACGGCCAGGTTAGGATGGGTAGAGCGGACCCTCTGAGGAAATAAGTTTGATGCGCAGATTCAACGCACTGCCTTTGTTTCTTATGTAAGCGTGTGTGTTCATTACTTGAAATCGACCAGCGACCAGCGACCATCGAGCGAGAGTCCGCTCAACATGGATCCATTTCGCAAGGAGATAGATAACTATTTTTCGACTCTTTTTAAAGTCAACTACTGACCTTCAAGGAAAGTTCCCTGGGAACAGAGCCTCTTTATTGGTAGTTATCTGGTCTCTTTTGAGACCTACAGTTTAAGGAGGGTTCTGAGCATCCAAATTCCTAGTTGAGGAACATAGAAAATGTCCATTAGTACCGGCACAGAAATCGAACCCCCAGTCCAGAGCCCTAGCTGGAGTCCCTGCTCGGAAGCCTGACGTGATATCGCCGGAGCAACCAAGGCTCTTTACAAAATAAATAATTTGGAGTATAAAATATTTTCTATACTTTATAAAGCTGCCAATATCCCACCTTTCAGTGTTAAACAAATAGCGCCTAAATTAGAATGCTGATAAAAAAAGTCCAAAATTCCAACTACCAAATTTATATTTAAAGCTGAAATTTGATTTCAAGTCCGAAACATTCCGTTTTATATGCCTTGAAATTTACATCGATATGCTTTAATTTTATGGACATATAAAATGGACAATTGGGCACATCTGCGAGCTTAGGAACTTTACAATTTAAGTACCTCTGAATTTAACTTTCAAATTTGACTTAGCCAAAATGTTTTTAGCCAAAACGCTTTTAGTTCTGAAATACACAGTTGTATAAAGATTTTCAATCTTCGAAAATTGAATACCTATTTTTCCAAATTGTTAATTGAAATATTTTTCAATATAATGCAAAGATTTGAATGAAGGCACTTTACGAATAAAAGAGGTGCAGGTGATTGTTATTTTTCGCGTCTGCAATAGATTATGCTATTTTTACATTCTCATCCAAATGAGAAGGTATTGGTTTTATGCGAAAAATAACTTTCGCGGATTCCATCAAGTTTCGACGTTTTGAGGCACCCTAAGTCATACAAAATAGTTTATACGTCCGCATCTGTCTGTCGTCTTTACTTTTATCGTTGTTGTCGTTGTCGCTGTAGTCTGTAAACATAGTAACTTTTGAAGGAATTATACGTTCGTATTCCCCTTTGGCACACATTATAAGGGTATTAAAATAAAGGACCAATTCGTTAGCCAGCTATTTTTGAAGAAATTTTTAAAAGTTAGAGAATTTAGAAAATTTTGAAGACAACTTTTTATAAATTTTCAATTTTTTTCGATAGCTCTTTATAGTATGTTAAAATAAGTACAATTTATCCCTATTACTTTTTTTGATACAATAAAAATTACGAAAAATATAGCCTTTTCAAAATCCAGAAAACTAAATGAAAATTAAAATTTCTAGCCAAAAAAAGCGTGATATGGGAAAAAGTCAATGGAAGAAAAACGTTACTTTTTCAAGGACCTATAAAAGTGTCTGAACAATTTTTTTAATTTTGATTTAAAAAAATCGAAAATTCGAATTTTGGTCGCACAAAAAATAACGAATTATTACATTCTCATCCAAATGAGAAGGTATTGGTTTTATGCGGAAAATGACTTGCAGATTTTCTCAAATGGTGACGTTTTGAGACCCCCTGAGTTAGAAAAACATAGTTTTTACGTCGGTGTCGTTGTGTCGTTATCGTTGTCATTATCGTTGAAGTTGTCTGTAAACACGGTAACATTTGAAGAAATTATTTTATTTGATTTCCCTTTGCTTTAGAAGGATATGAAAGAAGAAACGGGTTCGTTAGTCGGCTTTTTTTTTTTGAAGAAATTTTAAAAAGTTAGAACATTTAAAAAATTTTTGAGACCACTTCTTTAAAAATTTTTTTCAACAGATATTTATAGTAGATCAAAATACAAACAATTTATCCGTATTAGCTTTTTAATAAAATAAAAATTACCAAAGTCAAAGCATTTTAACAATCCAAAAAAACAAAACGAAAATAAACATTTGAAGCCAAACAAAGCGTGATATGGGAGAAATCAGAACAAGAAAAACGTTACTTTTTTAAGGCCCTACAAGATTGTTAAAACAACTTTTTAAATTTTGCTAACAAAAAATCGAAAATTCAAATTTTTATCACAAAAAAACTAATGAAAAAGCAATAACTCCATTTTGTGGAAAACAAAGCAAGACGCGAAAAGAGATAGATTGACAAAAATTATGCACCTAAGAAAATAGCTACTTTTTAAGGAATAACTTTTTTGTAGGATAAGTAGTTTTTGTTTTATTTTTGAAAAAGAAAATTGAAAATAAAAAATTAAATAATTATATTTGAGTACAACGATACAAGCTACGAGAATAAGTGAAACCAAATCTATTCAACCAAAAAAGATTTACAAATTTTTTACGAATATTTTTTTATAGGAAGCGTAGTTTTTTTGCATCGTGAAAAACAATATCAAAATTAAAAATACATATAAAAACAAGGCAATAAGAATAAGACTGTTTCAATTTCCATGCAGATTATGAATTGCAATGACATAAATTTATTAAACTGATACATGTTTCAGCGCAGCTAAGAATCAAATTTAACGCAAAATAAGAAACAAATATTAAAGCAATTATGATAAATACAATTTGTACTTTATTTTACAAAATCTAAATACCCAAAACCAAGCAGAGGTACATGAAAAATGTATTATATTTGATATAAAAGTGTTGAGCATAATATAGAAAATTTGACAAATTGGGCAAAATCGAATGCGAAGCACGAGATACGTGATGAGACTGTGTTCGCTAAAGCCGAAAGAGCTTTAACAAAAGAGAGTCCACAATCGCAAAATTGCAGTTGTCGATTCGTTGCCCCGTGTGCGCTGAAATTTGCGAGCGAAGCGAGCCGCGTGCGATGAGAATGTGCCCGTGTATCGGCCAGATTTTTTTTATATGCAATTTTTGATGTGAACTAATACAAAATTGAAATTAAATAAATATAACTTTTTTAAGAAGTGTCTAGGCTTACCGAAAAAACTAAGGATAAAATTTTTTGCAGGGAATTTTTTAGAGCAATAAAGTTTTGTTTAGCCAGCTTTGCATTTTTCAAAAAATATGTGTTTGTCATGGGTAGACAAAAGAAAGTTTAACCGATATTTTTGTAAGGTTTATCCTGTGAAGTTAATTATTGTTGCAGAGAATCTTTCGTCGGAAATCGATGTAAAGTGTATCTTCTGTTTTTTCTGTGCTGACCAAAAATATTTGTAATGCGCTTACCGAATTTCTATGAACATAGCTTTCCTGTTCCAACCCTGAGAGCATATAAAACATAAAAATAATAATTAATTGTAAAATAAAAAACATACGAAAATAACACATAAAACTCATAAAACTAAACAAAATTGTAATCAAATTTAAGATAATCTTCATAAATATAATGTTATCTCATTTTCAAAAAATTCGAAGTTGAACATAAGTTACATTTTTTTAATTGGACTTTTTTCTTAGCATTTAATACCAAAATCTGTACATGAACAAAATTAGGATCATTTTTATACCCATACAGAATTTGTTATTAGTTTCCAAAATTCAACTTTTTTCATCTTCTTGTGGCACATCGTGGCCCTTTTTTATTTCAGAAAGTCTTAGCGGGAAAGTCATTGCCTAATTATAACATGTTTATTAACATAAACATGTTCACTGGCAAGCGTCTGCTAACAGTATTGAGGTGAAAATTTAAGCTATTTATAAATACCGTTTTTACTTTTTTTTTACAGTATTCCTGAATTTTAATAACATTTAAAACTTTAATTGGCCTTCCTGAAAATTTTTCTAAAAGTGACTTAGAGTTGTATACGAGCAGAAAAAACCTGGAGCGGTATACAAACAGAACCAGAACTGAAGCACTCTGCAGTGGAGCTGTCGATATATGATAAAGTTTAAGAAGAATAGAAAAGTAAAATAAAATGTGAAAAGTTGTGCTTTTCAGCTCAATAATGATACAATACAGAATTAATTTAACTTGTATTGAACTACAGTTGACGTTACTTACCTTGCCGCTATTTACCATGCCGCTTCCCCTAACTCTCGGTCGAGCAATTTTCAAGCCCAAAAAGTCATTATATGCTTTGTTAATGAGGCTTATAAGAGAATTTCGAAATCATAATATTTATTTCTTATGGTAATTTCCTTGTAGCATGAGATAAACATCGATTCCATAAAAATTACTCCCCTACCATTCAAATCCGTTATATTAAATTGTCTTAATGTTTAATCTCATTAACTCTGGTTAAACTTGGTTGAGTTATATAGAAATTTATTGAATTCTGTTTTATTAAGCGCATAATAAGGTGAAAATGACATCTTCTTGTCGAGGAGCCATTTCATGATGCTTCTGACCTCTGCCTTTTTAACTTAGGCTTTTAGAAGTGATATTCTTAGATGGAATAATGACGTTTTCTTACTTCTGATGTTAAACCCCAGGCCAAAGATCCTTTCCCAAGTATCTCATGATTTCTGGCCATTTTTAGGAGGTGATCTATTCTATTTTTGTTGATGTGAGCGGCACCCAGGATAATTCGGTTATAAACATTGGACATGAGTGGGAAACGTATATGATGTCAATCGTAGCGATGTTGAGAACCTTGAGCCCGTGCTTCACCCATGATACCACCCCAAACTAAGTAGTAGAGTAGAACTGGAACGGCAAGCATATTACTGGCAGATGGCTTGTCCAGCGCCAGAAGATTGGAAGAACAAATCTGTCAAAGGAGACGCTTGTATCTGCTTTGGAGTGTGTTCCTCACCGACGTTATATTCTGAATGCGGCTCGCAGGCACGCCTAGGTATAGGTATAGGTCTCTTTATCGTCAACTTGTTTAATAGCATTCATATCCACGAGCTTAGAGTCCTCGGAAAGGCCAGAAATTCGTCGTCGTTTCAAATGAATTTTGGCAAACTTGTTCAATGTAAAGTCCATACCAATCCATATAAAATACATGTGTAACCTTATGCACGCGATAGCAGAAGTGTCATGCAAAAGAAGAGAGGACTCATCGTGTTACCCTGAAAGAGGCCCCTCTAGATTCTACAGGGGCCTCTTTCAGGGTAACACGATGAGTCCTCTCTTCTTTTGCACAACGAACAGTGTCACCTTCTAGAGGCTAGAAGGTGTCACTGTTCGTTGTGCATCTCAGTGCTTTCTCACCTATTCTGCAGTGCTTGATGGACATTCCTAATGAGTTGTTATAAAGTCGCGAAGCTCCTTGAATCGGACGATATTCACAGTGTTATCTTTCAATTGGTATTCGACCTCGTAAACCTCTTTCCGAAAAGTTGACCACCTCGGGCTTGGGTGGACTCTTGACAGAAACTGGGAGAACGATGAAGAGGCGGAATGGATCAGTGAGAAACTGTTGATTCTCTCTGGCCCATCTCTCATTCTTCTATATTCTCCGCCTTGCATCATAAAGCACCCATTTTATGTGAACAATATACTACTCTATTGTCAACAGCTTTGACTTGTTCAGTCTGTTATTGTAGAACCTCAGTTCGTAGGCGAACTTTCAGACCCTTTTCGTCACGGTTAAATTAATTTCTGTGAATCCCCTGATTTCTAGAATTAAGATACACTTAGACGCCGAACGTACGTGAGATTCGGCAATCCTGATTTCTAAAGATACGACCGTAAAAGGGGCTCTTACTCTTGCGACGCAACAGTTGTCTTTGTCTGCCACGCTAGCAACGAACAGCGAGGTTAATGTGAAAAAAACAATTACCAGGTTTTCCTAATTTAAACTTTGCACAATTATTTATTTTGCATTGCATATCATTTCTTTAAGAGTTAACAATTAACTTTTTAATAAATAAAATATTTTTTAAATACGCTCAGGGTTATGCATAAATCTATTACGCGAAACTTTTTTTAAGAATTGGAATTTATAACTTTGAAAATTAAACCGGCAAATTAAGCTCTAAAGTGAAGAATAATTCTGAAACTGGATGAGAAAGTAAGAGAGGATAACATCTTTTAAGAGCAGATGGTATTCTATGACGTTATAAATTACCCACTAGGTCTGTATAAATGTTGAATAAGGTACCTTTTTTAGTAACTATTATGTCATTATTATTATGTTATTTACAACAAAAAAAGATAACTAGTTACAGATGCATTACTTATAACGGTATTTAGTTACAGTTACTAGATACAGTAACTTTAATATACTTCAGCGAGTGAAAAACAACATATATTTCAAATAAAATTTAAATTGAGTAATGGACATGTTACTCAACCATTCAAAATGATATTTTAAATTAAATTTCAAGTTAAAAGCACAAAACACGTATTCAATTCTAGTCATTCAGATTCGTTAAAAGAAATTTGTGCAAGTCTGCTTGGTTTTGCTATTGCTTGGTTGGTGCCAGTGGCTGATTTACCAAACAGGCAACGAATGGAAATGTTTAGTTATACGTTGTTATCGATAATATTATTTGATAACAAAGAAACGACATATAAGAAATATCCACTCGTCAATATTCCCTAGTAGAAATTGGTCTAGACCTTTCTTAACACTTGAGAAGAACTCATGGGACTGAAATGTGGAAAAACTAGACTGAAGAATCTTTGTAGTGCTCATTACAATTTTACTATAATTTCCTGATCAGGTTTGAATGAGGGAATCCTTCACTAGTAGTAAATAAATTTTCCTCATTTAATACGAGATTAGTTCTTCCTTGCCAGTACGTGGATACAAACTATCTACGATTTCCTTATCAGTTTTAACTTGAAAGAGCCCTGCTGATTTCTGATAGATTTCCCTTGCTTGGAACGACCTCTTTTTTCCTGTAAATGGTTTTGTGAGGAAAAGCGAGGGAAAAGCTGTTGTTGTGGTGACTGGGTCATAACATTACGCTCGGTTACGGTATGGATCGAAAAAGGAAATTAACAAGAAGTCGAGTGCGAAATTTCCGCAAAAGAAATAAATGATTAATTTATTTCCAAGTAAGTGGAAAAAATTTTGTTCCATAATACTCCTAACCTAGAAAATAGAAAAAATTTATTTCATAGATGGATTTGGATAAGAATAAATATATTTGTTTGTATTATATAATAAAAATGGAATACAAACGAATACATACCGAAAGGGATAAAACACTGTCTTTCAAAGACTTCGAAACAGAATTGTTGAGCGTCATCCCCAACGCTAAAGACTGAACAAGTCAAGCGACCAAACGAGGAATTGGAATATCTCTAATGTAATTTATATATTTAAAAATAAAAGAGTTTGATTTCATTTAGAAATGAAAATAATTTTAATAAAAACTACGTAAGTACCTCGTAAGTATCTAACTAGATTCCTTCTAGATTTCCTAGTCAGTTCCTTACTCTAAGCATCGTTACATTTCTCAGTACTGCCTGACGAGATTCTTAGTTGGGTGCTAATCAGACCTAGGGGAAAGAAACTTGCTAACGTTAGTCTAGTAGACGACTAAGCACATGGTTCATCATATATTTTAAGGATCGAGATTTTTCATTTATTTTGCATGGAAATATGCTGAGGGTAAAATGATAAAAAGAGTTCCTATTAGAAATGTTAAGACATTTACAACTTGAATTATGTAGTTGTGTAACACGAAGTACGTTAGTATGGAAATCTTAACTAAAAAATTATCCGATTCTTAAAATAGGCAAGGAAAAGTACAAAAGAATATTGTGTCATTTTCAGAGCTTTTTTATTCAAGATAATTAGAAATAAAATTACAATCTTTAGAAATATCACAGAAAAAGTTTTTTAAAAGTAATGTTTTTTAATCTTTCGTTTTATTTATGTTTATTTATAATAAAAAAAGTGTACAATTGTGACAAAAAGAATTAAACAATGAACTAGCTTCAAAAAAGGTATACAGTAAAAAGGTATAGTCAGTATACAATTAACAATTTTATCACCTATTTTGTATAGTTTTCTTCATTATAACTATCCAGCTTTGACATGAAATAGCTTTTTTTAAAGCTAGTTTATTGTTTAATTCATTTTCTCACAATTGTACACTTCATTATCTAATGAATGAACATAAATAAAACAAAAGATTAAAAAACAATTACTGTTTAAAAAACTGCTTCTGTGATGTTTCTAAAGATTGTAATTTTATTTATAATCATTAGCTGATTTACCTAGATTATTTCTAGATGGAAAATTTAGTTGAAACAGCTAGAAATCTAGGTGACACAGCTATATTTTCTTGGAAGACGAAATTCAGATAAACGGTTAGCTGGGGCAGCTAAACCATTTTTTCAGTGTTTGAAATCGCCAAGAATCCCCCGAAATTTAATTTAATTTATTTTTTAAACGTCACTAGAAATAGCTTGAAATCTTCGGAAATCATAAAGATTCTTTGAAATCCCTTGAAATTGTTGATATTTTTTGAAATCCTTTAGAATTCCTTAGAATCCCTTCAAGCCTTTAAAGACTTCAAAGATCCATTAAAAAAGTATAAATCAACTGAAGTCCCTTGTATATACATTAAATCAAACTTATTTATAAAAGTTCCTTAAAAATACCTTTTAAATGCCAAAATGCCTTTTAAATCGTTAAAGTAAAGTTTTTAAGAATAAGGAAATGTTTTCATTTTTTCACATCTGGGAAATATTTAATTTATAAATAAAAATCCTTTGAAATCTCTTAAAATGTCCTGATTTGTTTAAAAATCTTTAAAATCCCGTAAAAAATGTTATGAAATCCGACGAAATCGCTAAAAATTTGTTGAATTTCTACAATAAATAATTTATTTAAATGCCGATTTTCTTATAATGATTTTTCTTGAATGACGAAAAAATTATAAGAAATTCATTATGAAAAAATGCATGCAAAAAAAGCATGGGATTCCATGATATTGGTTAATATTGCAGAGAGAGTGTACACCAGATTTCAGAACAAACGCTAGTAAATCCTGCTAGGAATTATTCTTATTTCTTGGAATAATTTAAAGTCTTTAAGTTTAACATTAACTTCTGTTGTATTTCACGATAGTGATCCTCATTCATTGTGTGATTGAAGCGATAGCCCTTATGGGATCTTCCGCATCTCACTCTGGTCGAAACGACGTACTTTCCGGTTGGATCGAGGTTACCCAGAGTCCTGGGATTCCCCCAGACCAATGGAGGATGTACATCTTTGGGACCAAATCTTCCATGATATTCCTCGATTATAGGATCAAAGAGGTCGGCGAAGACGCTGTAAGCTTCGGGGTCGGCTGCGTATACACCGATTCCAGAATTGAGATTTGCCACACCTGACTGTATCACATTCAACAGAGTTGAACCGTAACTCGTCTACTGATTCTTGAGCTTTTCGAATACCTCCCGAGTCAAGTATTTCTTCAGCAAAGAGGAGCTTTCACTTTCCGAGAGTTTGACGAAAGCTTCTTTCAGTTTGCGAAGAACCTCAGTATCCACTTAAAAGAACTATCTTTCTGTTTACAACTACAAAGAGTCTTGTCACACATTTTCACTTGCAATTTCAATTATTATACTCTTAAATCGTTTCTTTATTGGACTTAAAATTTTTATTTTTTATTTCAGTTTGAAATCTCAATGTCTGTCAAGAGACTGTGAGAGCTGAAAGGTTAGTTGGATTGAATTTTGAACTTGATGCTTAATTGTTTCTTTCTTTCTTCTTCGTTTACTTTGGCTATGTAAGTAAGTACTGGCTCAAACGCCTTGTCACTTCGCCATTATCAGATAGGCAATGGCGAGTGCCAGTGACATCATGCTGATAAAAGCCATTAGGCATCTTCACTTTATCGCTAGCAAACTTCGCTTCGTCGAGTGCTGAGGGGAAACCAATAGCATGCCACCAAATACATGACCCAAAACTTTATTTTTGTAATATCTTCGTAAAAAATAATAATTATTATCATTTTATTGTTTCATTAAACGGTTATTTAAAAGAATTAAAATACCCTTATATAGAAGAAACTGAATTTTACGAAAATATTAACAAAAAGCAAGGCCAGCAGAGACCAAATACCATGTATTTGGTCCATTATTTTCTCTTAGAGGAACTTAGCAAAGTGTTATCTGGTGGTTAAGTAAAAATGACTAGTAGAACAGTCCAAGCAAATTTTTTGAGAGAATCGACGGGCCCACGCCTATGCAAACGTCTCCGCTATTAGGCTATTTCGCAATAACTACCTGATTAGAAAACAATGTCTTATCTTCTGCTATTTGCTATAGTCACAGAGTCAATAATCTAGCTTTTCTTCATACCAAAGCTTTAAATCACGCTGCAAATTTTAGAACTTTTCACTTAACATTATTTAATAATTTTATTTTCGTGTAACAGCACTATACCATCCTTATTTCGCATCTGTTACTCTTTGAAGATTTTTAAGTTTCTACATATAGCATCCGCCAAACATCTTCTTCGTCGATTTTTACTACATTTTATTTCATCACATCTTTAATATCTCTCATAGAAATAATTGATTGGACACGATTAATAACGATTAACAGTAATCAAAAGTTAAATCGGTTTAAATTGTTGCTAATTGTGTCAATTGTTCCCAATCGGATTGAATTGAGTTAATGCACTTGCCTGCAATACGCCTTCTGCAGTTTTCGTTTGTAACACACTTGACGTGCACGTGTTTATTGGCTAGATATTACATTTTTAGTAATTTAAAAAAAGTTTTAAGTACAAAGAAATATAATGTTCAGGCGGTATACCAAATGAAATGTTGAAAGTATATAGATTAACAACATGTAAAATTCATTCCGTTTAACGATGTGATAGTGATGTAGTCTGATTATCAGGTATGTAGTTTGATTTAGCGGGTATATTATTGTAAAACGTTTATTTACTTCTTATTAAATTCACATTGTTGAAATTTGTTCGACAGAGTAAAAATGCGCTTGTGAATAATTAAGGCAAAATCAAAATGCTGAAGTGAAAACTTTTAACCTCTAACTCAGAATAATGGATACCCAATTGCAAACGATTGGAAACTTTATAGAAGGTAGGATGGCGCCAATATTTTGAAACTAAGACTAAATAAATTATAGGTAACTCCTTACATTTCTAGTAGAAAAACTTTTCTATTCCTTTTAAGTTTCTTTCAATATAACTATTTTGAATTTATTAATATGTTTGATTTAAAATTCTTGACAATTCTAGTTTTAAATATTTAAAATATTAAATTTGAGATATTTCAAATACTTGGTTTGCAATGCCTGATCATAAAATATTTGTATTTTAAAGGTTTGAAATTATTAATTGTATAATATTAGATTCATTTAGGTTTCATTAGGTTCAAAATTGAATTGTATACGTGCGGAATTCATCACAACAAATGGTTTTCCTTCTATAAGCACAGACATTTTTTATATTCTCTTCTTCCTGAAAAATTTTTATTAATGACCACATATTTCTGCAATTTTGGTCAGATTTTTTATTTAATAGTCTGAAACAAGTTTTTCTTGCTCTTTACATCCATTTGTCATTCTCATAATTTCATCAAATCTTATGTAACCGTATGGACATTTTTCGACATCTTAGCATATCAAAGAATAAGAGTTTATTTTCAATTTACGAATTGTTTTAAACTTTGAGTTTGAAATGCTAAAATTAAGAAATTATTAAGTTTAAATGTAAACAGTTTAGAAACCTGAATTTTAAAATGATATTTTTGAAGTCTACATTTTTACTAATTCAAATCAAATCGTAACAAGATTGAAAATGTATATTTTTACATTCTCATCAGAGAAGGTATTAGATTTGTGAAAAATTTGACCCCCCTCCCCCAGTTTTTGTCAAATGTCCACGTTTTGAGACCTTCTGAAACCGAAAAACAGGTTTTTACGAATGTGTCTGTCTGTATGTCTGTATATCTGTCTGTCTCTGAACATGATAACTTTCGAAAAAATTATTCTATTAGATTGCCCTTTGGCACACTCGTTTAGTATCCTAAACTAAAGGTCAAGTTCGTTAACCAGCCATTTTGGATAAAAATTCAAAAAGTGGGCACATTTTGAATATTTTTGAGACCTCTTTTTTAAAAATTCCTAAATTGTCTGTACGGTTATTTATAGTATTCAAAAAGTTGAATGATTTATCCTCATGACTTTTTTTGAAAAATTAAAAATTACCAGAGTCAGAGCATTTTCAAAATCCAAAAAACAAATTAAAATGAACATTTTAAGCCAAACAACGCATGGTACAAAAAAAAGTCGAGAATAGAAAAACGTCGATTTTCGAAAACCCTACAAGCGCATAAAAACAATTTTTTTCATTTGGTCGAAAAGTTGAAATTTCCAAATTTGATCGTACCAAAAATGTTTGAGACCACATTGTTCAAGATTTAAAAATTCTATGTACGGTTGTTCATAGAACTCAAAAACTCAAACAATTTATCCCTATGACTTTTTTCTATAAATAGAAAATCATCAGAGTTAGGGCATTTTCAAAATCCAAACAAACTAAAATGAATATTTTAAGCCAAAAACGCATGATATGGAAAAAAAGTCAAAAGAAGAAAAACTTTGCTTTTTGAAGGCCCTACAGGATTATGATAACAACTTTTTTAATTTGGTCGAAAAGTTGAAAATTCCAAATTTGATCCTAACAAAAAGAATGAAAAAACCACAAATTCCATTTTTTGGTTAAACTATGCAAGATGCGAAAAAAATGAAGAAGCTCAAATTACACGCACTGGAAAAAACTACAAATTCATAATGAATCACTTTTTGACACAAGTTGCGGAAAAATAAACAAACAAAATGTGTGGAAGACGGTACTCGGTACAGTAAAATGTGTAATAAAAAAATGGTTTGCCTAAATAAGATCTAAAATTTCGATTTTCACCTTTCTTTGATAGGGCACGCGCTTTTTACATTCACACTATAATGAGAAGGAATTGGTTTCATACGAAAAATGACTTTCGCGGATTCCTTCAAATATCGACGTTTTGAGATTTCCTCAGAAGGAACAAAAATTTTTCAGGTTGTTATCTGTCTGTCGTTGTTGTATGTATACTGGATGTCTTTGGACCGATTAATTGAATCGAATTGGGTTTTGGCACATAGGTTTAGGGGCCAAACATTTTAAAATTCCACGTACGGCTATTTATAGCACACGAAAATGTTAACAATTTATCTTCATGGATTTTTTTGATAACTGGAAAATTATCACAGTTATGGCTTTTTCAAAATACAAAATGAAAATGAAAATTCTTAACCAATCAACGCACGATATAAAAAAAGGTAAGAAAAGGAAAACGTTGCGTTTTGAATAACTTACAAGTTCATCATAACAGGTTTTATAATTTCAAAAAAATCGAAAATTCATCTTTTAATCGCACAAAAAATACTGAATTATTACATTCTTATCATAATAAGAAGGTATTGTGTTATGGGAAAACTGACTATCGTGGAATTCTTGAAATTTTCACTTTTCGAAAATCCCTAACTCCCAAAGAAACCGGTATTACGATGACGTCTGTCTGTCGGCCTTGTCATTATCGTCGTTGCCATTGTAGTCTGTAAACACAGTAACATTTGAAGTAATTATTTTATTGAATTTCCCTTTGACACACTTTATAAGGATATGAAAAGAAAGGACGATTTTTTTAGCCAGCTATTTTAAATAAAAATGCAATAATTTGGAGCATTTTCAACATTTTCAAGACCACTTTTTTAAGATTTGAAATTTTCATATAGTGCTATATATATAGTGCACAAAAATATGAACAATTTATCTTCATGACTTTTTTTGATAACAACAAAACTAACAGCGTTATAGCGTTTCCAAACTTAAAAAAAATAATAATAATAAAAACAAAAATGACTATTCTATGTCATTCAACGCACCACATGAAAAAAGTCAACAAAAGAAAAATATTAGTTTTTAAAGACCTACACGATTATCATAACAACTTTTTGAATTTTGTTAAAAAATCGAAAATTCAAGTGTTTGTAGCACAAAAATGATGTATTATTACATTCTCATCATAAGGAGAAGGCATTAGTTTTATGTGAAAACTTTATATCGCTAAATAATCTGAATCAATGTATTATACGTTTGATACAGAAGTGTTAAACATAATATAGAAAATTTAACATTTTGGACAGAAGCGAGTGCGAAGCATGAGATACGTGATAAAAATGTGTTGGTTAAAGCCGAAGAAGCTTTAACAAAGGAGAATTCAAAATCACCAAATTACAGTTGTCGATGTTTGGTTCGTTAACCTTAATAGGTCTGTGCACAAATGTGGGACAAATACAAAGACCGAGCGCAAAGGGCGAGACAAATGCAGCATCGAGCGCGACGCGCGAGACAAATACACCTTCGAGCGCAAAGCGCGAGATGAATACATCGTCGAGCACGAAGCGCGAGAACCAACAGTCGCGCGCCCTAGGCGCGCTCAAATTTGCAAGCGAAGCGAGCCGCGCGCGTAGCGCGCGATGAGAGTGTGCCCGCGAAGCGGGAAGATTTTTCATACTCAAATTTCACGTGGCATAATTTTAAATTAAACAAAGTTAAAGACTTCTGAATCCATATTGTACAATTTCAAATGCTTTATTTATAAAAAGTTTCTATAAGGCTTGTCATTTTTACATATATTAATGAACGTTTGAGCTTGAAATCGCTGTTGTAAATGTTTTAATTAAATATTTAGAACGCTCAGTGATCAGAAAACTTCTACTTCGATTAGTTTAATTTGAAATTTAATCTTAAATTCTTTAAATAACCAAATTTTCAGCTTCGAAAACTTAAACTTTGAATTGTATTAACTCGTGTAAAAAATTTTTAAACAGGAAATTATTCCATATTTTTTCTTCAATTTTAGAGGCTACCTGGAGAATAATAGAAAAAATTGGTTTTACGTCAAATATTAGCGTAAAAGGGAAGTGATAATCTAAGGATTACCGAATGTTACATCACCGACATTGATGTAAATTCACTGTTCAATTTAGAAAGAATTTTGCCAATCACTTTGAGTACTTATATTTTAATAAACTAAAAAGTTAAAAAATTTAATAAATAAAAACTTTTTTATTTTAAAATAAATTTATGTGTTAATAATTACGAATAATTAAAAATTAAGACATCTTTCTGACAAAAAATATTTTATCTCTGATATTAATTTTTTAATTTTATTCAATTAATAACAGCTTGGCATTTTTATACAATAAAATATTACTTTAATTGCTTTTCTGAAGTTTTACGTTTCTAAATTATTCGCTTACTTTTTAAAAAATCTTAACCGATTTTAAAACTTATGAAAATTTGCAATAAAATAAACAATCCAAGAGCGCAAAATAAAAAAATATCAATTTTGCTTCATTATCACAAAATCAACTTTTTTATTTTTATCGTGTATCTGATTTTATATTTTTAACATTAAATACTATTAGCACACTTATTTGTAGCACCACTTTTATTTGGTAAGAATTATTTAGAAAATGTTTATTCACTTTTTTCATAATATATACTGTTTCAAATTTATATTATTCCGAAAAAGAAAATAACTGTCTTTAAATAATTCCCGCCAGATAAAGGACTGCCATCACGTGGCAAATTCCAAGTACCTGATTCCAAACAATTGGAAATGAAAAATGCTCAATCTTTGTCAATGGTTTTGGCATAATTAAGAAACACGATTCGGAACGATTGAGGTATTAGATATATTGTTTCTTATCGATCTCAATTGATTATTTCTAGAAGGGATAGCACGTAAGCAAAAAGAGTATTCTCACTCTTTCCGAGAATAAATCCAACAACTAATTGTATATCATTTTTGTTTAAATCATTCATGTGATTTTTTAAATACAGCAATGAATTTTACATATACCCAATGTTCTCGATAGCAGACGATAAATCATTATTTTCTGATCAAGTAGTGAATGTGAAATAACATAATGCTCGTGTTCTTGCATAAAACAAAGGGCGCAATAAATTTGATTTAAATCTCATGTTTTACGAATTACTTCAATATTTAATTGTGCTACAAATGATTGCTCTGAATGATTTTTTAAATACTATTCGGTCTGCTCCTCCCCTACTCGTACACTTTAAAAATTTCACCATTTTAAGTAATTTTCTATGTCTATGAACAATGTAATTGAAATATTCTTTGAACGACATTTTATAACTCAAGCAAATATTCAGAAACTTAATGAAAGTACACTGAGATATAAAAAAGCATCCAATATTCTAACGCCATGTCAAATTTCACTTTTTGTAGTAAAGAAAATAAAAGATGATTTTTCCTTTAAAATCGACAATCCTTATTTCAAGAAAAAATTCTTAAATTTATCTAAGGCATACCTTTAAACTTTTCTTGTGAGACTTAAAATATTAAGAGCCTAAGAAGGAAATATATCATCAACAAATTGAAGTTTGTTCAACGCCGAGGAACCAAAATGCTTTTTTTAGGTATACCTTTGCTTTAATTTGTAACAAAATTAGGGAGGTCCTATTTAAAAAACAGTTTAAAAAATACATATATTTATTTCGCGCTGTGACCTCACTGGGCAAGATAGGCAACAAATGAATGTCTCTACATTTTATTTTTTAAATATTTTCTTTGAAAATAATTTCTCACCATAAGTATATCTGGAAATTATTTTTTTGTTTTTTAAGAAACATTCAATGATGTGATAAAATCAATATAACAAACAGTGATTGATTTGATTATTTTATTATATTGTCTTTGAAAGAAACTGTTTTCGAAATACTCTTATGGTGAGGAATTATTTTCTACAAAGAAATTACACAAAATAAAGTTTAGTCCTATACACTTTGGCGCCAATCAGTGCCAGTGCAGTTCATGCACCAGCGAATGGACATCTTGGATCGCCATACTGGAACATGAAATGTCTAATAAAGTAATAAAGGGTTTAAAGGGACACTGTCACCTTTCAGAATTTTTTTTATCAATTTATTTCCTTGCGTAAGCCTTCGTCGGAAAAATTTCTGAGTAAAAAAATTGAGGACAATTTTTTTTTGTAAAAACTGTTCTTGACTTACTTTCTATTTTTATGTACCATGTCGAAAATTTCATTCAGAAAAAAAATTTTTTAAGATACAAATTTTTTCCCAGTACTTAAGGTAAAAAATGGTTTGTTGAATATTTGAACAAACAAAAAGACAATTATTGTAAAAAGATGCCTTTTTCATGGAAAGCTTTAAATTTGTGATTTGATATTAAAGTAATATACAGGTTCAAAATGCTTAGACCAGAAGCGTTACAATTATCGAATTTTTAGTTAGAAAAATTTTAACTTCCTAAATTTTAAAACCAAAATGTGTAAATTGAAATATTTCAATTTGCAAGTATTTAAAGTTAATGTGCAGAATTCCTGAAAATAAAACCAAGAATCCTACGACCAAATTTAGATAATGACCGCAACATTTTCCAAATGCAATATGAAAAAAATTATTTTTGTTGACAAAAATAAAAAAGAGGGAAGAAAAATGATAATGAAAAAAGAAAAAAAAAAGTTTCCGAAAAAGCAGAAGAAAAATCATTCTGAAATGGGTTAATATCTTCTCTTTGGCTTCTGGAATAGAAAATTGGAAAATGAACCATTTTTTCCCAAATAATTTTAATTTTAATAAAAATTGATGAAATAGACTTGTAATTAATCTTTTGAGGAATAATATCAGCCATCGAACATTCTAATTGAATAAGAATTGCAGGTTTCAAATAAAATTTTAATTTCTCCTTGAAACTTAGCAGCAATTGACATTTGGTCCATATTGTCAATTTCCTAAATGGTGTTAAAAATTATTTCAATTTTATGTGAAGTAAGAGATTAAATTCCCCTTGAAAAATCGATATTGAAAACTAAAGCATTACATTTGTACACTAAAGACCTTACATTGTTATATTTTCACTTTAACTCAAAGCTTTAGAAGTTGGAGTCTTCTCTTCGAAAGTTTAAAGTTTCAAACCACCCTAATATTTAAAGTCAAATGTTTGAATTTCAAACATTTAATGTCTCAAGCTCTAAATTTTAAAGTATTCAAGTTTTAAATGTAAAAATTGTACGTAGGCCACAGTTGGAAGTTTTAAGTTGAATGATTCCTTACTTCAAAATATGTAGATGTAGGTTACTAATTAACATTTTTTATTTACCATAAAAAGCGCAGAATTTTTTGAAAGTGAATAAAAACAGGTTAGCTAACAATATCCCCTCAATATCTCGTAATTTTTCAGTACCAGTAATCGCGATGCCTTAAGCATACCATTTCCCAGTGGACACAAAATTTGGCGACGTCTTTACGACATCGTTACGGCATCTTTACGACTACTTTAAGACATCCTATGTCCATGTCGTTTCGGTGTCTTTACGATATCATAAAGACATCGTCAGATCATACGACTTATTCACGATATTGTAAAGACACCTTAACGACATGGACATATGATGTCGTAAAGTTGTCGTAAAGATGTCGTAAAGACGTCGCCAAATTTTGTGCCCACTGGGTTTAATATTGCGATTGAAGCGAAAATAGAATTTTAGCAAATCTGATTTTAATCGTCCAAACATGATTCGAATAAAAACGTATATCGATTGGGACAGCTATCAGATTTATCATTGGGTAGCCATTTCTATTGCTGACATTCGTCAGTTGTCAAAATCTCAAGTGACGAATGTCAGAGCGCTGAGAACAAGTATGTTTACAAACATTTAGGACATTTATCAGCATTCGTTTCGTTCAATCCATCATGGTTCGACCATGTCAAAAAATATTTGTCCCTCGTGGCAATTCACCTCCTATAGTCTGACGATTCTAAATTAATGTGTCCAGAGAAGTACCTTATCATCTTGTCAACGTCACTGCAAAATATAGGAGTGTAGTATAAATCGTACATAAAAATAAAAAAAGGAAAAAATAAAAATAGAATAGCAAAAATATAGAGAGTTATTATCACCTTAATAAAAACTACAGATCCTCTAAATATCCTTAGGTAAAACGTACAAATTATTCTATATACTCTGTCACTCGTAAGATTATTCACTATTCATTGATTTTTTATTTGTAGAACAATTTATCTGCTATTTAAGGTTAGAAATAAGAACTATGAAATATCAGAAAAATTTTGAATTTTATCCTAACATAATACTGCAAGGCGAGGCGAAGCTGGACATGTTTTTAGATTTTTCTTAGTTAATTACACGAAGGAATTAAACTTAGATTATAATGTTTGAAATATCTAAATTCTGATTCTTTTTTACATAGTGTGCAGTTAAAACATTCAATTTAGCTATAAGTAACTATTTGTTGCAATCCATAGTGTGTCCGTCTTTACTTCTCAGGTTGTGACTAAGGCGCCCACTTTCAAAAAAAAAAAAGACAAAACTACTAATCTGTAATAATGAATGGCAAAATATAATACATTTTAGGTATCTATATTTGTAAAAAGAACTTCGGGATGTAAACCATTTTAATTTAATATCTGGGGAAAAAATTAGAATTTATGAAGGAAAATCTTATGTTTTAGACTCCTCCAGACTTTTTATTAAGAATTGTTTAATAACGCTTCCGAGTCAGAACAATTCCTTCATCACATCACCGGTTAAATTTCACAGAATTTAAAAATAATAATTTGTAAAAAAACTTCTCATATTTTTTCGGAACCAATTATAGACCTGTGTGATGCGAAGCATGTTGATATTCAAACTGGATTAACTATCCGAAATATAAAACATGTTATGATAGTTATGAGAAAAATAAAATAAGAAGAGGAATTTTAAAGTTAAAGATAATAATTTCTGAAAAATGAGCATGCAAGACAGTCTTATGACCGCTTTTTTGCACTATTATCTATTTATCTACGATTGCTTACGAGAAAATATGACTATTTTCTTACAAACTATTCTTTTTAAATTCTGGGAAATAGAAAAGGCGATCTTTTGCCGTATAAATCACACTTATAAGTTTCTGTTTTTCTTTTAAAGTAAATTAAATTAATATGAAAAGTAAAAACTATAAAATACATACTTAATTTCAGTAAAAGTATAACCTAACTTGTTGCCTCACGTCATAACCTCATAAGAACAGAAAATAAGAAAATAATTCAGAAAATTCTATCTGTTTAGACTTCCGAGAATGGCATTTTAAAACTTCCCGGAGCATTATTTAAAAAAAACGGCACGATCCCACATTTGGTATATAACTTCTGACCTTGTGCTTCTCTTACCTGCAAAGAACCTTTTGGTAATAATCGTTTTACAGCAGAAGCCAAACATCTTATTTCCGCTAAAATTCGCAATAAATTTTTAACCCTCTGATGGCGCACATTTTCTGACGTCCAGGTTAAGGCGAACTGGGTGTGTAGCCACCCATAACTTATTTCATAGATAAAAACTGTTTAAAATACATATTTTTTAACTTTGCAGGGGTGAAATAAAAGTCTAGAATGTCAGTAATACAGCTGTACAAGTTTGGTAATGATATTTTAATTAGGCAAATGATCGTAAAATTTTAAACAAAACAAAATTACAAAAATGATGAAAAATGATCGAAAATGGCAAAAATCGCGTTTTCTTCGAGTATTTCCTTAAAATTATGTGGAATTAGAAAAATCATATAATGATTCATAAACTGTACATCCTCTTTATATCTTTTTCACAATTTTCACTCTTATACTACGAGGGTAGTTCAATAAGTCCTTAGAATGACCAACAGATGGCGCGCGAATCGCTCCAAATCATCTGTTTTCAGTCAGCACCCCTCCCGACTAGATATATGGTGCAGTCACAGTCCACATCTTCTGAGTTTACGTGTTTATATAACCAATTGAAAAAAAAAAATTGTTCGTTATGAAAAATGGAAAAAAACGAGTTCAGAGCGGTAATCAAACATTTTCATTTAAAGGATTTAACTCCATATGAGATAAAAAATGAATTGGACTCAGTTCATGGCA
>NC_046664.1:93959193-93966974 GCF_010883055.1 Belonocnema kinseyi
TGCAAGAGGCCTACAGGGTAATAATAATTAGGACCTAATCTAGGACCTTAGGCTGTAACGAGGTCGACCGTTTCCTTAAGTACCTAGATTCTAGAAGAACGTGCTCGGCGTCAAAGTAATAGATTAGAAGGAGACTAAATCATAAATACATAAATAAATTTCTTCAGAGAAGAAAATCTGAAACCTAAAGAATTGAATCGAGACGTTAATGATAGTATGCCTTATTATACTTGTATTTCAAAAAGAGAAAAGCTTCTAAAAATTATCGAGATTCAAGCTTTTAAAATTTTTATTTGCCCAGGAAAAATTTCAAATATGAAACGCCTTAATAATTAAAAAAAAGAAATTTTCTTAAATATTAAAGATTTATTAATCGTTCTTAATATATTTTAAGGTGATAATTACCGTAAAAAGATTTGAAATATAACGTTTTCCGACAACTAGCGCAATAAATTACGATAAATTACGATTATACAAATAAATGAATCGAAAACTGTCTATATGATGTTTATTTCCCAATAATTTTACTATTTTTGAGAAAAAAGAATTGCCGGGGGAGCATTAAAAATTATTATTTGACATACATGTAAATGCGAAAACTATATTTAAAAAATAAATCGACAAATGTCGACAAACATATTTGAGTTTGCGGCAGCGTGATCGCTAGACAGGGCCCACTTACAAAGAAGCCGGGACACGTGTCTAATTATTTTCGACGTACAATCGATTGCTGATAGTCTGATTAACAACTCTATGTCGCAGAGGAGGCCTTCCCCTTTCAAGTTCGAAAGTGTCGGATAAATGCCATCAGTATTTATTTTTAACTTCTGGTAAACGAATGTTTTATTTATTTGAATCAATATCTTACTTCTTTGAATCTGATTGTAACCATAGCATCGCACTTCAAAATTTAAAGCATGATGCTATCAATTTACGTGACATATCGTTTGCTCCAAGTTCCACGTGCAGTTAACTTTACAATGTCTTACGATTAGGTCTATCAGTTGAGGCTTATCATTTTTTTTTATTAATTTATAATATTTTATTTGAACTAAAAAAATAAGAAAAATTCACTTTTACCTGGAGTTTAGAATCGTTCAATTTTGAATGTTTCTAATTGAAAATAATTTAATATTGTACCTTTTTTTAAAGGATTGAATTTTGAATGTTAACTGGAGTTTAAAATACCTTATTACAATATAGTTTTATCTCTTAAGTGCTAAAATCTGAAAGTACGTATATTCAATTTTTGAAGTTTTAATTGGAAAATTTCAGTTTTGAAGTCTTTTAATTTTTTTATTGGCCAATCCAAAACTGTTATAATTCAAATATAAAATGTTTAAAAAGATGAGACAACACTGAATTTCAAATTGTTGAATTTTTAAGGTTTATAATTTTAAGTTGAAGAATACTTAATGTTTAATTTTGATATTATGCCTAATTTTGAAGTCCTTAGAATTAAAATTGTCAAAATTAGACCGAAATTTAAAACGCTTGAATTTCATAATTCTATAACGTCCAGTTGAACTTGATATTTTGCAAATCAAAAAATAAACGGAAATTGAAATTTGAATAAAGAGTACATAAAATTAATTACAAAATTTACGTAAAGTAATATTACATGTAATACTTAAAGTAATAAATCAAGTTTGTCTATGAATTATAAATTTATGATAATTCATAAAACTCCATTCCCTCGGTAATATTTAATTCATTGTCTTCCCTCGCAGGAAAGTTACTCATAAGTTATTTTCCACACGAGTAGAAGAACTAACACTTTATTGGCTGGAAAAAGTAATATCTCGTGCGCAGATATGTTAGCCGCGAGATTGTTCAAGTAAACGCGCATTTTTCAGTGCATGTATATGTCTACACAAAGAGCTGAATCCTTTACATCACTTTTTATGTCTGCTAGAACATAGAAAAGTGTGCTAGTAGTTTGCAAGAAAATGTGCCTTCATTTCAGGCTTTCTCGTTAGAAATGAGGAATTTACTATTATTCATGTATAATACTTCGATCCCCGGAATAAAACTCAAAATTCAGCACAAAAAAATTTTTTTTTGTTATGTATATAATGAAAAAAACGCATTTCAGACATTGTGAAACTTTATCCCTATTATGAACTCAACTACTTGAAATCTCAAATTAATCATAGTACTTTTTCTATAAATAATTTTGCAATTTTTTCAGTATCAGATGACTGAAAATTAAACATTTCGAATGATTTAAAAGTGCAATCTATTCAATTTTGTATTTTAAAACATTTTTCTTAAAAATAATTAAATAATATACCAATGAAATGTTTTTTTTTTCAAAGGAAAATTCACTAGTCAAAAACAAAACAATTAATTAATAGTTCTAGAAATAGTTGAGGTTAAACTTGAGTTTAAAGTACTTACAACTAAAGGAATGAAATTAACATTTCTTAGAAAAATACCATTTTTACATTCTCATCCTAATGAGTAGGTATTGGTTTTATGCAAAATTTCACTTTGTCAGTTTGTATCAAATCTCCACGTTTTGAGACCCCTTGGGTGAGAAAAAACGATTTTTACAAAGGTGTCTGTCTGCCTGTAGTCTGTATTCTGTAAAACGAGTTCATAAACCAGCTTTTTTTAATGAAAACTCAAAAAGTGAGCGCATTTTCAAAATTTTTTAAACCGCATTTTTTCGAGATTTAAAAATTCTATTTACGGCTGTTTATAGTACCTAGAAGCTCAAATAATTGATCTTTTTGACTTGTTTCTATAAAAAGAAAATTATCAGAGTTAGAGCATTTTCAAAAAATAAAAAATAAAAGTAAAATAAAATGAACATTTTAAGCAAAACAACGCATGACATGAAAAAAGTCCAGAGAAGAAAGACTTTGACTTTTGAAAGTCCTACAAGGTTATCATAACAACTTTTATAATTTGGTCCAAAAAATGAAAAATCCAATAATTCCATTTTTGGTGAAACTATGGAAGATACGAAAAAATGAATAAGCTAAAATTCCACGTCCTGAAAAGATCTAAAAATTTGTTATGAATCATTTTCCGATAGGACGCATAGTTTTTGTTTCTAGTCTTAAAAACAACATTAAAAATAAAAAATAAACCTTTTTGGACTAACGACACAAGCTACGAAAAAAGGAGACAAAACTTGTTTATCCAAAAAAGAGATGCAAATTTTGAATAATTATTTTTAAAAAATTGACAAAAGAAACAAGCTATGAAAACAATAAATAGACAAAAGTTACTCTTCAAAAAAATATCGAAAACTCATTCAACTTTTTCATGAATAATTTTTGATAGGACATGTAGTTTTTACTTCATCCGTAAAAAATAACATTTAAAATAAAAAAATTAATTTTGTTGAAAAAAGAACACAAGGATGTGAACTAAAATTAGCAGACAAAAGTTTTTCGCCTAAAAGATCTATAAATTTGTTATTAATCATTTTTAAATAGGATAAGTAGACTTTTTTTCAATCGTAAACAATAAGATTAAAAATAAAAAATAAAATTTTGGAAAAAAGGACACAAGAGACGAAAGAGGACATAGGATGACATATAGGATCATATACAGGTTCCTGTGAATAAGACCCGATATACGGTCCTATATGGATTCCTATATTAGACCCTATGCAGATGCGCATTAGCTTTTCTTTAATCGTAAAAAACAAGATTAAAAATAGAAAAATTGTAAAAACAAGGAAATAATAATTTGTATGTTTTAATTTTCATGCATACTATGAATTGCAATGATAGAAATTTATTGAAATTATACATCTTTCAGCGCAGCTTATAATATAATTTAAAGTTAAATAAGAAATAAATATTAAAATAACCATGATAAATAGAGTTTGTGCTTTATTTTGCAATATCTGAATAAGCAATCCCAGGGTGAGTTACATAAAAAATGTATTATATTTGATATAAAAGTTTCGAGGATCATGTAGAAAAGTTGACATTCGGGACAATTCGAGTGCGAAGCACGAAGTATGTGATGAGAATGGGCTCGCTTAAGCCGAAAGAGCTTTAACAAAAGAGATGTGACAATCACAAAGTTACAGCTGTCGATCCGTTGATCTTTCATTTTAAAAGTTCTGTGCACGAATGTTGGAGAAATGCAAAGATGGAGCACGTAGCGCGATGTAAATACATAATCGAGCGAGAAGCGCGAGAACCAATAGTCGCGCGCCCTAAACGCGCTCAAACTCGCAAGTGAAGCGAGTCGCGTGTAGCGTGCGATGAGTATGTGCTTGGGTAGCGAGAAGATTTTTTTCTATTGAATCTTCTTGAAAGATTTCTTGAAAGCTAGTTAATATGTATTAATTTTTTATCATGATTGTACGTTAGAATGAATAATATTAACATTGCCAAAAAAATAATTTAAAACGGATTATCATGGAATATATTGTTATTATTGATGCGGATTAAAGTTTTGCAGCCTAATTTTTCTCTGTAAGTACATAAAAGGTTAACTAATCACACAATATTCCGACATAACATTTTATAATTTATAATGATTCTTACAGCTAGCTATTTTATAAACGATAATACGTATAATTATACATACATTTGATATGTTATCGTTTTAGGCATAAGTGCTTCATGTTACGTTTAAGAATACCAATATCCATGTCAATGTGGAATTTTTGAATTTTTAAAATAATTTGTTCAACAAACTTATAACTTTGATAAAGCATGTTCATGAAATAATAATATTAACTAACTTTCAAGAAGTTTTAATAAGAAAAATTAGTTTTTTCCACGAAGGACTATTCATTTTTACAATTTATTTATACTATTGCCTATTTACAATATTAATTGTTAAATTTTCTCTAAAATTTGTTCTTGCCATACCAATGTTGATGCACTATTATTAAAATAGAGTTAGAAATACTTACTGAAGAAAAAAAGTACACAGTTGCGGATTTATTTAATAAATTGTTCATAACGATTATTAATTAAATTACTATACCTGAAAATCTGAACAAAACAACAGTAATTACTGTCTGTCGAATATTTACACGAATAAACGTTCTATTTGATTATTTATTTAACATATTCGTTATAAAATATTTAATATACTCCCTGTTAATAATTGCCCGTGGTTGATAATCATTTTTGAAATAGATTCAATTGTAAAAAGAGGGAAAGAGGAGATAAAAACCTAGAGAAAAAAAATAAATTTCAAGTTGTTAATAAAATTGTTTATAATAATATCAATTGTTGACTATGATGATAAGTCATAACTAAATTACAAATCTAATGCAAAATATAAGGAATTTTAAATCATTCACATGCTTCTTAAGTATAAATTAGAGGTGTTAATAAAAAATTAAGTCTGAATCCCAACTTGCATTTTCAATTTTTTTTGTTTCTTTAGAATTGAAAATGTACCATGTGCAAGGAAAAACAAATCGGATGATATATTCACAAGTCTCTAAATCGCGAATCTGTATGTTTTTGAAGGAAAATTAATTTTGCACGAAAACGCAAAATGATACCAAATATAAAAGGTGCGGCTTATTAGAGTGAGAATTTTCGTATCATACTTCTTTTTATAATAATGCATACTTAAGGAAATATACGTAGACAATTTTTATAAAGAAACACAAATCATCCACTCCATTTACTTAAAGATGTTTCATATACATTAAAATTATGTTTAGGTGGTAAAAAACAATTAATATAAACATGTAAAATTACTATTTTTGACAAATTCGTTGTGGTGAACATTTCTTTATAAAAATTTTCTTCATATATCTCCTTCAGGTTGCAAAATTATAAAAAGGGGATAAAAAAATATAAAATGCAAGTTAGGATTCAGACTTCTTTTTTTAACACTCCTAGCATAATGCATTAATTCTAATCAATGACAATTTTCTTTAATCAATTCTTTTGTAGATATTATTTTCTTGTGCCGTATATCGTAATTTTGGTGGAGAATCTCGGAAAACGATCAAGATCGGCTAAGATGCTCGATAAAGTTTACAATTTGACATGTCACGTAAATCTAAAAAATAATGCATTAGAATTTGGAAAACATGGAAGTGGAATAACTTAAAAACACACAGGGAGGTCAAAAAATGTTATTGAAAGCTTCATCGTCATCAAAATAGTAATTTAATATTAACTGAAGTAAAATAAATTTATCAAAACTAACAATCCTCATTTATTACACTATAAGGTTAGAAAATCTTTTAAAATAATAGGACCAAAAAACTAAAAAAATTTATTCGAATATAAACCTCATTTATACGGAAAATCTAACTAATTTTTGGGAAAATACAAAGTTTAACGTCCCTGTACTCGTGACGCCAATTTGCTTGCATTTCAGTCAATTGAAGTGCATTGCAATTTATTTCGCTACTATAAAATGTTAAAAATAAATTGTTTTTATTATTAAATGTTACTTTTAACATATTTTAAAATAATATATTCAAGTTATAACAATGTTTCCCGGTTATTGGGATCGTCACGTTTACTGGGACACATATTTTAATTTGCCTTATTTTGCTATAAATAATTTTGTTATTTCAATGAATTTCATTTATGTCAGAAAAAATTTTATATTTGTTTTCTTGTTTTAGTGGTTATGAGAAATTGTTCTAGTTCCTTCAAGCATCATCCACAAACTGCGTAACGTGTTTTTTTCCATATCGCTGTATCATTGTTCACTTCACGGAAATTATATTCTCATCTTTATTGAAACAAAAGAAAAACGCGTTAAGCAGTGTGCGATTGATCCCTTATATTTTCTAGCCTTTGAGTTTTAAATTTGTTTACATTTTTCGAACCTAATGTTTTATCAATGAATTTAATAGATTATTAAAAATTATTTTACTTCATTACAATCACCCTGAGCGTCAACCTGCCGTTTTACGTTAGTTAGAACGTAGCGAAAACAAAACCTGGTCGTACGTCAAAGATGATCACCCATCTGAATGCTATCCGTGCTAGAAATGGCTGAGCACCTGGACTTGTCCCAAGTCGATATTCACCGTGCAGGTAATGCCGTCGGTTTCTCTTTTAGCAACAAATCTTCTCTCTCAAATGGCTAATTTTGTCGCTATATTTTTTATATACTTTTGCACAAAAAATTAAGTTGAAAAATTTGAGCAGTTCTCTATTAAGCAATTATTACGCCGTGTTACGCGTGAAGTATACAGAGTACCCTCGGTTCTTTTATTTAATCTTTAAAACCTTTTTTACAGCATCTTATGCATTAAATATTTGTTTTCATAAATTAAGGGTGAAGTCAACTTTGCCGGCACTGGCAAAGAAGCTGTTTACCGGTTGATTTTCACGAAAAGCGAAATACGACATAAAAGAAAGTTAGATAAATCCAAACACCTAAAAATATGATTTTCAAGATCAAAACTGATAAAAATCATATTTGAAAAAACAATAATCTTAGCATTTTTTCATGGAAATACGGTTAGCGTCGACCAATTAGTACTTTCTTCACGAGTAGGAAGTTCTTTAAACGTAACAGGTTATTCATGTAAATTTTGAAAATTGCTCATGCACCAAAGTCGCGTTTTAGTTCCAGTGTCGGGGTTTGCCTGCAAATAGCCTTACAACTAAAGCGGGGCACTCGAAACGTAAATAGTGAGGGCTACGTAAATCCTCTGAAAAACTGCCTGGGCCGCAGCAGTTCTAGGAAGAAATAAACAGCGGCGGACTATTAAAACACGGCTTACCTGTAATTATGATAAAAATTTATCGATTTTATTATATAATTGAATAGTATATATATAAATATATATATATACTATTCAATTATATAAT
>NC_046664.1:93967074-93972008 GCF_010883055.1 Belonocnema kinseyi
ATCATTTATGAAACAAAAGCTATTAGCAATTAGCGATTCGGGTTGCGATAGGAACCATCTACAGTGCCGAATCTACATTTGTATAAATTTTCAAGACGTTCTATGCAACAGTGTGGACGGTATCAAGCCTCAACTCCACAAATTTGAATTTTATGTTGTAGATCTTGACTACAATATTTACTCTGATTATTTATTTAATAATTACTTGCATCAAATATATCATATTTTTTAAAAATAATCCTTACATAATTATTAATATTTTTTATTTCTGCGTATTAATTTATATCAATATTTAGTTCAATGAAAATTCTTACCGCAATTATTATATTTTATTTATGAAAAACTGTGATTTTGATAAAATTGACTACCATACATTACAGAAATGTATAGTTCTTTAAAGTTTTGAATTTTTTTTAGTTTGGTTTACTACTCCAATTGATTATAAAAACTAGAACTTTAAAGATACATTATTTCAAAATTCAATTAGTTGGCAATTCTTATAAATTTTATGGTCAATTTTCTCAAGATAATCGGTTTCCTACTGATATATTTTCAATCATTTAATTTATACTGACAAATGAGACAAACGAAAAACCGCGTAAAATAAAATTTCCGACACTGTAAAATTCTCGAATAATAAAATCGCTGATATAAATTTTTGTTTTGTTTTAAATAAATATTATTTATGTATTAAAAGAGCAATGATCAAATATCTGTATCAAAGAAATTTTTAATCGATGTTTAAAGTATATGAAAGTTATTCCTTGAATTTAAAATAATAATAATTGTATGGAAAATGAATAAAGAAATAAATTTTAAAACCTGTGCTCCCCGAACGACGAAAGAAATTTTTAATTTTTCTTTTAATTAACCATTCGATTTTGTAACAAAATTTGTTATATTTTTTAATACTATACAAATTATAAAACAAAGTTTTGCATTAAAAAATATATTCTTTTCAGTTATAACTATTTTAAATTAAAGAAGCTTTTTGATAAATTTTTAAATATTAAAAAAATATTTGTATATTTAATTTAAAATAAATCATATTTATCAAAAACAATTTTTTTAATTGTTTAAATTCTGGAATTTTCTAGTTAGGGCATTTCATAAGTACGCAATTTCCTGTCGGGAATTTTGTCCTTAGGTAATTTTTAAATACGGTCATATTATAAGCTATCGAGAATTTTATTATTCCGGAATTTTTCAATTCGGGATTTGTATAGTTAGACAATTTTATAAGTTTGGGAATTTCATTTTTGGGGATTTTTCGGTCGTCTCCTGACAAATTGCCAAGTTCATACTTGAAAATAAAATTTTAATACACCTATCACATCGACTAGGAACGTGTTTCAGTGCTTTCTTAAAAAACGATTTCAAATTCAATTTGATCGTGTTCAAAATGTCTAGGAAGATTAAAAAATATAATAATTTAACCCATTTGTATACGCTCATGAAAAAATGTCTACACATTGAAGAGGTTTAATACTTTTGGTTCAATTTTACTATGCTTTTCAGATAATCATTTACTTTTTTTAAATATAAATTTATGTTTCACGCATAAGATTTTTCTTTATTTTAAAAATTTTCACCTTAGAAAGAAATATATATCTTAATCTGATGTTAGACCTTTTCAAGCCATATAATTTTGAACGTTTCAATTTTAAATCTTTTTATGTTTGCCACTTCAATATTTAAATATTTTGAAATTGTTTAATAATTGACAATAATTCATGAAGTTTCAAGAATTTAAGTTTGTATACTGATTATTACACACTTGGAAATGTTAAAAATTAAACTTTTGAAACACAAGAAACTCATCTAAAAATTGCGTAATTTCATGTGATATTAGCTTAGTGACGTTTGAAGAATAAAAAGGTTCTTCTACATAAAATTATAAAAAAATACCAGTCAAAATTCTCTTATAACTGTTTTAAAATGAGGTTGGAATTGTAAAAACAAGATAGTATGTAATAATTATAATTTCCTATATCCACAATATCAAGTGACATTGAAAGTACACAAGGACCTCTTAACTCCCTACAGCTCGGGGCACTGTACGGTTTTACGAAAGTTCGACGCAGGTATAAAGCAGGTATATGAGGCGATGTTGTACCTACATATTGCGGGCGCCTGCGCCGAAGGAAAAGACGATTTAATGCAGTACCGAAAAGCAGTACGGAACTGAAAAGACATTAGCCCCAAAATTCGAGGTGTGACTGTGTGCACGCTGAGGCCGTTGTAACGAGAACCGGAGTTAAGAGGCCCTGGTTTATTGAAAATACTTTAAATGATAAAAATGTACGAGATTGTTGGACAAAAAGTGAATAGACGCTGTAAAATTATTTTGAATTAAATCATTCAAAATTTAAAAAAAGATGCCCCATGACGTTTCATACGTACTTTCTGTAAGAAAAAATCACGTTTTTGTAAATTTGATTCGGATTCGTCAATATTTGGTGAATTACGTTCAAAATCAACGTTTTTCTTCAATATTATCAGCCATAGAACACGAATCAAAAATTACTTTTTAAATATCGCCCCATAAGTATATTTTACAGGGTCGGAAACCTCACAAATGAAAATTTGGGGTTCGCGTGCTTTTGAATCTCTTGATGACTTTTTGAGGTTTTTCAACACAACCTATTTCTAATACGTAAATGATACTCGTAACTTCCTATTGATCATTATATGTTGCAGTACATTGTTTAAACAATTTATTATTGTTTAACCCAATTTTCTCCTATAATATAGTTAAAAACAAATGTCATAGGGCTAGCGGAATATCTAAATATCATTAAAAAACAAATTCATTTTTTTCATTCAAACAAATTTGAGGGAGATTGATTTGAAAGAGATTGATTAGAAATCAAGACTAACATGTTTTAATCTTTAAAAGAAAAGGGCTTTTAAATAAATTTTGAAGCACGCAAAAGAACTTCAAGTCAAATTAATTAAAAATTGCATACTTTTATGTGATATCAGGTTACATACATTTTAACAACAGAAAAGTGCTTCTCATAAAAATGTTTAAAATCACCAATCAAAAAATAAATTCAGTCTTTCCGGGTTTTCCCCGTCTCAATAGATGGACTTTCAAGCAAGTTTTTTTTTTGAATTGTGTTGCCTTTTATTATTTAACAATTCCTAGTACAAACCCTTTTGATTATATGTTATTTTTACTTGCAATTTTTTTCATTTTGATATATACGGCTACTACACACGCGATTACTGTGACTGCTAGCATGCACGTGATAAAGGTGACGGGTCCACAATTCGAGCCGATGCCAAGAAGTGCTCTGAAGTCGCTGTCCGTGACCAGGAAGCGGTAAATCTGAAGTTAGAAATTTACTTTTAAAAGCATGCACGAGAAGAGTGGCATTCAAGATTAATGGTAAAGAGTGTAAAAAAGATTTGCTGCTCTTGCTCTTTTTTCCCTTATCCATCCTTCTTCCAATTTTATGTCTGAATTAGGCTAAACTAGAGTTAAAAATTAAATTAAAAGAGCTCAAACCTTTAGACTTTTAAATCTGTATTTT
This sequence comes from Belonocnema kinseyi, assembly GCF_010883055.1. NCBI lineage: Eukaryota > Metazoa > Arthropoda > Insecta > Hymenoptera > Cynipidae > Belonocnema > Belonocnema kinseyi. Next base: position 93,970,614 of record NC_046664.1, read on the forward strand.
TCGAATCTTAAAATCTCAAATTTTATAAAAATACGATTTTTTCAAGCAAAAATGAATAAATTTATAATGATTTATTGAACTTGGTACCGTAAACGGGTGTTAACCGAGACACGCTGGGATAGCTGGGAGATTCATTTCTTTTTTTTCATTTCATTTCTGTTTTTATCAAGAACACCAAAATATTTTTCATAGTTTTCTGTAAGAAAGTGTCAAATTGTTTTAAAGACTAATTGTTTCAGTTTTCTTAGGAAGTTTTGATAAAAATAATATTAATGTAAGGTTGTGATTTTCTGTATTTTGTTTAAGTCCCATTCCATTTCAAATCAGACAGAGAGGTTCAGCGTAGAGTGTCAGAATGACTTGGTATTTAAATATATCATTCTATGGTGAAAGGAAAGGGACTAGTATTTCACAATTTTTTTGTTTTTTACAATCATTGGCAGATTACGTGCAAATTCTCAAAAAAGTGGACAGAATTTTTTTTCAAAATGCAGCATTTTCTGAACGAGCGTAGGTACTTAGGATTTTTTTACTCATGGTTGAAATTCTGGCTCTTTCAATTGATTTAAAACGAAATTAATTTCTAAATGACAGCTGTTTTCATGAAATTGTTCAAAGTAGATTTTCTAAAAAATTCAACTTTTAACCATTTTTTGTAAAGAAACATCTGTTAATATGCACTGAATATCTCGTGATTTTGGTTCTTGGTAAGCCACTGAATCACAATGAGTAAACTTATTTTGGAAAAATCGAAGTTTTTAATTTGTCTCAAAAACCGCGAAAGGTAAAAAAATGCAGATAAGGGTTCAAACATCTAGAGAATTTCTTCAAAAACTCTTTTTATTCTTCAGTGATAGCTTGCATCGATAACGGACAAAATAATTATATTGAAAAAAATGTTCCTGGTCCCAAAAATGATTTAGCCCGACGAAAATGATAGAATTCCTCTTTCATATTAGCAAAAACTTAAAAGAAATTTTAAATATACTTGGTATTTCTGTTAATTTTTTAGAATTCACAGGTAACCTTCAAAAGATTGTAATAAATCCAAAAAATTTAATGAATTGTGAAATATGGGTTCCCTGAATTTGTCCATTATATAATATATGCAAATATCAAATAATTCTGACATAATGACCTAGACTTCTCTCTAAATTTGCCTAATTTGAAATGAAAAATTCGAATAAAACACTATTGTAAAACTTTGCTATCAATTTTAAAAATATTGCTCACCTGTCATACAGTATATTCTCAACCCTCTTCTGGTGCCCTGGGTGTGCAGCCAACCCAGAGGTACGAGGGTAGTTCAATAAGTCCTTCGAATGAAGTATAAAAACAATTTTTTTTGGGTAAATTTTTTTTTATTTTTCAACATAATCTCCTTGGAGCTCTATA
>NC_046664.1:93972108-93974799 GCF_010883055.1 Belonocnema kinseyi
TTGCTAAAGCTCGGCTGCCATTATCGCGCCAATGACGGAATGATAACTATGGCCTGCACTTGGCAGCCAAGGTTTGGCTGCCATTGTCAACCAAACACTGGGTACCAGTATTGGACCAAATCTGGCTGCCATCATCGTGCCATTGACGGATTCATAATTATGGCCTTGACTTGGCAGCCAGGGCCTGGCTGCCATTGTCGGTCCAATACTAGCTACGGTCTAAGGATATGACAAAAAATATATTTAAAAAATAAATATTAATTGATTGCGAGTATTTTGAATATAAATATTAATGGTCCTGTTTAAACTGAATACATATATTACATTTTGAACATTATATTACAAATAAAATTTCTAACGCTACTGGGTATTGAACCTACATCTATATGCCTAAATCCATCGCCTAGCAGTCGGGCGCTCTAACCACTCCGCTATACTGACAAGTTGAAACTCTGTGAAAAAGCCATCATCAAAAGCTGCAGTTCAGAAAAGTTAAAGAACCAAATTTTAAGCTCTCTTTTTCTAATTATTTATTATTATGTGACGTTGTGTCAATGTAAAATACACGAAATGTTAACAGGAATATCAATACACTCATTTTTAAATAAATAATTCAAATCGTTTACAATTTTTCTTTGCGTAATATTTCATTTTTTTCCGTTGTAGCCTGCTTTACAACTTTTTGCAATGTAATTTTTATAAACATTAATAATTTTTAATGACAGAATTGAACAAATTTCATCGTGAACTTTGACTATTTTTCAATAATTTTTTTTTATTTTTCGTGTAGGATTTGTTTATTAGGTGCTAAAACTAAGACTTGGTGAAACAAAGTGCCGATTCTGGGTCAAGCATCGGTGGAGAATCGGCAAATATAAATAGCCAATATAGGCTGCCAGTACTGGCTCAACATTGGGCCGATTTAAATAAAACATGGTTTGTCGTGGTAAAAGTGTCACTTGGCCTAGTAATGTGCCATCACTGAGCCAGACTTAGGTTGATCCTCGTGAAACATGGTTCCCCGTACTAAAAGTGAGACTTGACGCAATAAAGTGCCGATACTGGGCCAAGCATCGGTGGAGGATCGGCAAATATAAATAGCCAATATAGGCTGCCAGAACTGGCTCAACACTGGGCTGATTAAAATGCCGATATTGGCCCAATAACTTTAGCCGACCTTTGGCTGCCAAAATTGGACCAACAGCCAAAGGTCGGCTAAAGATATTGGGCCAATATCGGCATTTTAATCGGCCCAGTGTTGAGCCAGTGCTGGAAGCCTATATTGGCTATTTATATTTGCGGATCCTCCAGCGATGCTTGGCCCAGTATCAGCACTTTATTACGGCAAGTCTCACTTTTAGAACCTAAAAAACAACCCAAGTGCGAATTCTCGGAGCTGAATACACGTCCCAGTGTTGGTCCAATTTTGGCAGCCAAAATTCGGCTAACTATATTGGGCCAATATAGGCATTTTAATCGGCCCAATGATGCGCCAGTTCTGGCAGCCTATATTGGCTATTTATATTTCCCGATCCTCCACCGATGCTTGGCCCAGCATCGGCACTTTATTGCGCCAAGTCTCACTTTTAGCACCTAAAAACCCAATCTTACACGAAAGATAAAAATTTTGTTGAATTTATCCTTATGACTTTTTGTGATAAAAAGAAAATTCTCAGAGTTATAGCGTGTTCAAAATTTTTTCAATCAACCGAAAATCAAAATTTGAAGCCGAAAAACGCACTATATGAAAAAAAGTCAAGAAAAGAAAAACATTTCTTTTTGAAATCCCTACAAGATTATCATAACCAATTTTTGGATTTTCTTCAAAAATCTAAATTCAAATTTTGATTGCACAAAAAATAATGAAAAATAAAAAATTCCATCTTGTGGACAAACTATGTAGGATACAAGAAAAGATGAATTAACAAAAATGGTTATCTGAAAAAAGATCTACAATTTCGTTAAGAATCACTTCTTGACAGGACGCGTACTTTTTGTTTTATTCGTGAAAAATAACGTTGAAAAAAGTAAAATAAAAAAAAATGTGTGGAAAACGACGAAAATAACGAGCAAAAAATCCAACAAAACCTGTTTACAAATGTCTGTCAGAAATCGAGCGCGCAGCGCGAGTGTCACGATGAGAACGTATACCTCAAAGCCTACAGAGCTTTGAGAAACTTAATCTCTGACTATACTTAATTAAGTAGACAATTCAGAATATAAAGACGCATATAAATACTGCCACCTAAAAGAGATTTTTTTGATAAAGTTTCTTTCAAGCATTCCAAATGCAAAGAATAAATATCCGAGCGCGAAGCGCGAGATTCAATCGTCGCGCGCCCTAGGCGCGCTCAAACTGTGAACGAAGCGAGTCGCACGATGAGAATGTGCCCGCAAAGCGGGCAGAGTTTTTGTCATGTACTTAGACTATAACAGTAATCGCTAAAATCAACCAAAATTTTTAAATAATGTTTCAATTCTTGAAATTATAAATAATATTCGAACGATATGCAGTCGTATAATGATGAATGGATAAAGCAGATGCGTCCTAAGAAAAATTCAAGGATTTTTTATCAGTTTTTAAATTAACTCTGGCATCCAGGCTGGTCCGATATTGGTACTCAGTGTTGGGCCAACAATGGCAGCCAAACCTTGGCTGCCAAGTGCAGGCCATAGTTATCATTCCATCAT
>NC_046664.1:93974899-93977621 GCF_010883055.1 Belonocnema kinseyi
TTAATAAATTATAATTATATTAATAAAAATGATAAAGACCGAGCGTGAGATTAAAATTCTAAGCAAAAAAAAAGTTTCATAAATTATATTTTTTTACTTCTATCGAATGACAAAGAACTTTTTTTGCTCTGCTCAAAGCCTGAATAAATCGTTAGTTGAGCCAACTATTTAGTTAGTAAGATGTGGTACCTCTATTTTATTAGTTGATACTGCTATTTTATTAGTGGGTACAACAATTCCATTAGTTGAAGTGATTATTCAGTTAGTTTAAACAACTAAATAAATGGTTGTCCCACATAACAAATAGCAGTACCATATCGTACAAACTAAATAATTAGCCGAACTAACCATTTTTTTAAGTAAATGATTGAGTTAATTTATCATTTTTTACTTCGCTATACTCATTAATAGATGTAAAGAAATTAGAAAATACAATTATTTTCTAGAAAATGCCCAAAAAGAAGAGCATCTTAAGAATTAAGCCAGTTTATGAGTGTGTAAATAACCACGTAAGTTTGATTAATATATAGCTTTTACACTGAAAAAATGGTGTTTGGGCCAACTATTTAGTTTGTAAGATATGACACTGCTATTTTATTAGTTGGGACAACCATTTACGTATTTGCGTGTACTAACAGAATAGTCACTGCAACTAATGGAATTGTTGTGCCCACTAATTAAATGGCAGTATCAACTAATAAAATAGCAGTGCGATATTTTACTAACTAAATAGATGGCTCAACTAACCATTTTTTTCAGTGTAAAATTAGTGATTGATATCCCGTAAACGTTGATTTTTTTTAACAATATTACTTTTTTGCGAGCCGCTCGACGGAAAGCTGATATTATACTCGATTGACTTTATAGCTATGACACCCGGATGTTTTCCTCGAAAACACCAAAAAGACGGTAAGCGTTCAACTTTCTTTTATCGTACACGATGCGCCCTTTCTATATCGATTTTTGAAAGCTTCCTCGTATGAAAAACTTTTTCAATTTCAGGAAGCAAACAATATCGATAAATGAAAATAGCATTAGAGTTTATCAAGATTCAATAAGCGATTGATCAACAGCCTACGTCTTTTTATATATTCTCATTAAATTCATAACCGTAGACTTTACATATCTAAGTATCAAAAATAGGATAAGGTTTTATAATTTTCTTAAAATATTATTTTAGAATAATTTTTTTGAAATTGTTGTTTATTTGATTAACACAATGGCATTGTGATTTTCAACAGCTAGTCATAGAACACCTACAACTGGAACGCATATACAGACAAATTTCTACGATTTGTCGACTCTTACAGCCAAATGTAAGTAAAATTATTGAGGTATTGAAGTTAGACGTTTAAAAAATTCCAAGAATGCTTTTTTCCGTAGGGGAAGTTTGTATGAATTGGCTATCAGTACATCAGGGTCGAATTGAGATAGAAAATCAGCCCGGAAAAAATGTTCAAAACAAATGTTTGAGAAGAAGGAAGCCTTACCAATTAACATTTGTAGAGTATACTGGATAATGCGGATTTTGTCTTTTAGAAATGACATTAATGATCTTCAATAACTTTTTTTATTTTTGAAAAAAATCTGGCTGTTTGTACACAAATTCCGATAAAAATAGTCTCTGTGCCAGGCCTCGCTATTCGCAGTAAAGAAACCGACTATTCGTAATGAAATTTCGGTGGAAGTAGCCATAGCAAACTTGATTATACTTCCTGTACAAATGTATTACAGTCCGTTAATATGATTCCTATTACGGGAAAATTCGCATTATCCAGTGTGTCTTTGCTACTGAAATCAATCTTTAAAAATAAAAATAAAACCTTTCACTGGATAATGCATTTTCTTCATATTAGAAATGAAATGAATAAGCTTTAATATTTTTTACGAGAAGTAAAATATACTGGAACTTGGAATTAAGAACATTTTTGGCCACTGCTTACATTGGCGTTCATCCTATTTCCAGACCGTCCGAACGTAAAACGGTAGGGCCCTGTCTGTTTACGTTATTTATAATTCACGCGCCCGGATGTGTGAATAATTTCTGTTAGATTTGCACGTATGGCGTTACAATCCGTAAGGATCTACAGTCCGTAAGATAAACGCATCCGAGCGAATGCGTTTAGTGGTGGCGACCTGGCAAAGTTGTCAATTTTGACAGTTAACTAGCGTGACTCGGATAAGGTTGAAAATTGTTGTACATGTAGGAGATGCACCCATAGAAATTTAGTTACAAAATACTTTAAAACCGATATTAGAGTTTAGTATAATCTTTTACGATTTAGGGAAATCGGGTATGTATATTAAAATCTAGTATAGTATTTATTAATAATCTATGAAAAATTCACTTTGGAAAATTAATATAAATTCTACAAAATTTGAAAAAGAAAATGTAATATTTAAAATTCACTATATTAAATTTAAGCAGGACCATAATGTCAAATATTAGAAAGATTGGAATCATTTTTTTACATTTTAAAAGAGAGGATTCTGAAATTTCCTAAAGACTATACTAAAAATTATGAGTCATTCGAAAAAAAAGGTGACTGGCGAAAATACAAAAACGACATGTTCGTAACCCGTCGTGAAAAAACCCCACCAACTCACACTGCACAATTATAGCACATAAATACGCACATTATCATTATTAGTATTTGTACACATAACAATATACGTAGAATACACAGTCGCTGATGTAACTTAACTTAACCTTTACTTCTAT
>NC_046664.1:93977721-93980183 GCF_010883055.1 Belonocnema kinseyi
CTGCCTAGAAGCGTAAAGAATATGTGTGAAAAATTTGGTGATGATTGTCAAAACCTTTATTCTTATAAAGATCATACGTTTGAGGCCACTTGATTTGATATATTTCAAAAACTGGACCCCTCCCCCCTATACTCCAGTTTTTCAATTTTTTTAAATCACCTCATTCCCGCCTCACATTCGGCTTGGTAATACGAGTAGCAGTGCTGAGTCAAAAATTGTAGGTGCTCTGAACTTTATACAAATTTTATATAAATGATGTATATTATTACACAATTACAAGGCCAACGATTTATAAGAGAAAAGAGCTATAAATAAAATAATTCCTAATTTTTTTGCGAACACAAGTCGTCTTTGAAATCATTGACATCTTTTAAACCTTTTAAAATCTTTGTCAATTCGTTGAAATCTCTTGAAGTACTTAAAATCTTTGTGAAATCTTGAAATTTCTGTGAATTCCTTTGAAATCATTCTCAATTTTTGTAAAATATTTGGAATCCTTAAAATTTTTTAAATAACTAAAATCTTTGTGAAATTTTTATGACGTATTTGTGAATGCTTAGTTTAAAATTTGTTTGTTGAACCTTTTGTGTTAGTTTTAAATCATTGAAACGTTTAAAATCTTCTCAAATTTGTTAGAACCTTATTTGATAGTTTAATGTCTTTGAAATATTTGAATTCTTTTGATAGCTTCACAATTTTTGGAAATGTTCGAAATCTTTGTGAAAATTTTGAAATCTGGTGTAAACGCCATTTTCAAAACTTGGAAATCCTTGCAATCTTTATGAAATGTCCGAAATCTTTGGGAAATTTTAGTGAAATCATTTGAAATCTTGATGAATTTTTTTATTCGTTGAATACATCGAATTCTTTGAAATCTTAGTGAAATATTTTTAAAATCTTCTAAATATTTTACAATCTTTGAAATGTGGTGAACTATACCCTTTTGTAAAATGTTTGAAATCCTTTAAATCTCATGAAATATTTAAAAGCCTTGTAAAATTGTTGTAAAATATTTTTAAACTAGTGATGTAGACGAGGGTGGTCCAAATAACCGACTTTCGAATAGAGGACATCCCCCCCCCCCCCAACAAGTTTGTGAAGTTACCGGAAAAAAAATTCCCTCCAGGTTTGAGCCAAATCGGTTAGTATTAAGACGTACCGCAAAGGCCCTGAAAATCCCATAAGATTAACATGGGAAAATTTTGGTTTTCGGAAAAATGTGTTTCAGGTTTCTGGATTTAGACTTAGCTTGCAGGAGATATTAAGAATTTTTTGGGAAGTCTCTAATCAATCATTTCCATGAGATTACTTTAAATTTTGATGCATCCCCCCCCCTCTTGTGGAGCCCCAAAAATGCCCCAAAAAACTGAAATTTACATTTTTGCCCAAAATTTACACATAAATGCTCTGTTTTTCCCTTTTTTGCCATAAATTATTTTTTTTGTCAAGTCCAATGGTTTTAAGTATTGTTCAACTAATTTACCATTTTTTAAGCAATTTATTTTTGTTTAAATAATTTTTTTTGCACTTACTTATTATAAGGTACATTTTTTATGTTTGTTTGGACAATTGCTCATTTTTAGTAATAATGATCTTTGTTTCAATCATTGAGTATTCGTTTAAAAATTTTGTTCGAAAATGTGATTCAAAAATCTGATTTTGGTCTCTTAAGTATATCGCTTATTGTTAAATATTTAAACGTTAAGCAAATGCTTTAAATAACTAATATTTGTTCATAAAATGTTTTACATTGGTCATGAAAAGTTGGTTTTTTTAGTAAGATTTCATTCTATAAAAATTACATTGAATTTTGTCGTTCTGAAATTATTTTTATAATTTTTTCCTTTAAATCACCCTTGTGGACCAACTCGTTTGTCCTCTGAAAGCTCAAAGTAAGTTTTTTTTGTTTATGTTGATCCCGCAGATTAGCTGTTAGTATTCTCAAAGGAATTAGAAATATTTGTATTTTTTAACGTCAATAGGAATTTATTACAAAATAAGGTGCTAGTATCTAAATGACGCAGATGTTTAATAATAAGCAGCAAAGCTAACTAATCTTTTTTTTTAAACTAGAGTTTTATACCTATTTTTAAGAAAAAGTTACAACTAAATGATAACTAATTGTTTAAACAAATACTACTAGGCAGCCTGATAAGTACCTGAAAATTCTAAGAGATGGCATTAGTATTCACTAATGTGAACCATTTTCGTCGAGCTTGATCCTTCAAATGACGCCTGTCAAAACTTCAGCCATTTATGCTTAAGCATTTACAAGTTACAGCACTGAGAAGCGACTAACCTCCGAGTTTTTTTTAATATGGAAAAATCTGAGTTTCGAGTTTTGAGCAAACACTACTATTTTCGCAAGAAAACGATATCCGAGACCAAGGCCAAGCTGGATAAGTATTACCCGGACTCTGCACCGTCGATTGGAACGATTCATAAGTGTTTTACCGAGTTTC
>NC_046664.1:93980283-93989780 GCF_010883055.1 Belonocnema kinseyi
ACACTCCTGAGTCAACGCAACAGGCAAAACAGTGGGTTTCACCGGGCCAAAGTGCTCCGAAGCGTCCAAAAACGCAACAATGGGTCGGAAAGGTTATGGCCTTCATATTTTGGGATGCACATGGCATAATATTCGTGGAATATCTTGAAAAAGGAGCATACTACTCATCATTATTGAACCGATTGAAAATTGAAATCGCCGAAAAATGACCGCATTTGAAGAAGAAAAAACCGCTTTATCATCACGAGAATGCGCCTGTTCATTCATGCTTAGTTGCACAAGCAAAATTGCATAAAATCGGCTTCGAATTGGTTCCTCAGCCACCGTATTCACCAGAACTGGCCCCCAGCGACTATTAATTGTTCCCTAACCTGAAGAGATGTCTCACCGGTAAGCGTTTTTACTCAAATGAGGAGCTTATAGCTGAAACTGAGGCGTATTTTGGAGACCTTCCGATTGAGTACTTTTCGGACGGTATCAAAAAGTTAGAAAATCGTTGGACTCGCTGTATCGACCTAAAAGGGGAGTATGTTGAAAAATAAAACCGACCTTGGCCAAAAAAACGTCTCCGTGTTTCATTTTTCAGGGACTTATCAGACTGCCTAGTAAATGCTTGAAACAAAGATAATTATTCCTGAAAACAATTGTCCAATCAAACATAAAAAATCTACCTTTAAATAAGCAAGTGCAAAAAAATATTTAAATAAAATAAATTGTTTAGACAATTTTTAATTAGTTGAAAAATATTTTAAAACATTCCACTTGACAAACAAAAATAATTTATGACAAAAAAGGGAAAAACAGAGCATTTATGTGTAAATTTTGGGCAAAAATGTCAATTTCAGTTTTTTGAGGCATTTTTGGGGCTCCACAAGGGGAGGGGGGCATTCAAATTTCAAGTAATTTAATGGAAATGATTGATTGGAGACACCTTAACAAATTCTTAATATCTCCCGCAAGCTAAGTTTATATCCAGAAACCTGAATTCCATTGTTCCGAAAACCAAAATTTCCCCATGTTAATCTTATGGGATTTTCAGGGCCTTTGCGGCACGTCTTAATATTAACCGATTTCGGTCAAACTTGAAGGGAATTGTTTTTTCCGGCAACCTCACAAAATGGGGGGAAGGGTGACATGCTCTCTAATCCAAAAATCCATAAAATTCCATAAAATCTTTGTAAAACCTTCATAAATCTTTGTAAAACGTTCAAAAATTCTATAAAATATTTTAGAAGCTTTAAAATATCTTGAAACCTTCTAGAATCTTTAGCGATGCTTTGTAATCTGATGCTGAATACCTGAGTGGTAAAATCCTTGAAATTTTCAACTAATAACTTTTATAATTTGTAAGTTGAATATCACAAAAAAAGTATACTTTAGCCAATTAATTTCACTCTTGCCTTAAAAACAAAACACTGGAAAACACGTGTCCATACATGAATCTTGACCAGTTTAGCGGGAAACACGAATTTCTCCGATTCACATCGTGAGTGCTTGGCTATGAGGTACAATCGGCGGATTCGGCTAACCTCGGGAGACTATCGGAGCTATTCGGATGTTTTGATATAGTGTTTTGCAATTTCCTCAACTGAAGATTACAATTTCTGTTAGCGTCTATCACAGAAAATAAAAATATCTCTTATTACCTTTCACTTTCTCTTTGACTATATTAATTTGTAGAATATTTATGTTATCTTTTGTACCTCAATCTATTAATTCCTATAATAGCTTTTATACAATTTGAATATGTCATTATTAATGTTTCTTATTCTGATTTTTAATACATAAAATATTAATCTTTGCTATTGAATATACCAATTCTTGTTCTAAAGATATTAAGTTTCCATATTCTAATTGTAAAGTTTCGTAATTACGCTAATAATAATTTTAATATTTACACGATTTCCCTTAATCGTAATCGACTATATCAATTATGAATATTGAAATATGAAGAATTATTATAAAATTTCTTTCAGTGTGACATTAGGAATAGTAGCTGCGCATTGTCAGGCACTTTTCTGGATGCAAAATTGTTGTCAGATGACTTCAAAGTCGCCAGAAATTCAAGTGAAATTTCTTGAAATTAATTTTACAGGAAAAAGTTTCAAACAAAAGTTGGACCACTTTTTTTCTTTAAAAAAATGGCTTTTGAAGGAAAACGCCTTTTTATTTTTATGGTATTTCTTTAATCGATGTTTTCTCTAAATATATCAATTTCATCGAAAAATGATATAAAAATGAAAATATGCATCTCTGCAAGTGTGCCAACTTTTGTTTAAATCCAGCCAGTGGACCCCGTAAAATTAAAGGCATAACACGCGTGCATACATATTGAGTATGAATAAAAACATATAAAGAAAATTTTCGGAATTGCCCTTGGATTTTTAGATAGGGTGAGTGATCCAGTGGCTGAACAGTCACCAGTTAATGAACACTAATGCGAAAAATATATAAATATAACCTTTCAAAGTTAAAGTCTTTATGAATTTCTATATATTTGAAATCTTGAAGCAATTTTGAAGAGTTTAATATACAATTCATTACAGTAAATTCTTGTAAATAATTTTGAAAATGTCTTGAATGTGAAGCATCATCGATTATGGTGAGTGATAGTGAGAAAGTCGTCGACCACTATAAGGTACGTGCCTAAGCAACTCCTTGTTTACACTGCTTTTACAAAAAAATTCTTTGCCTTTTCTGCATCAAAGTTGTGCTGTTATAGTTGCAAGATATTATTATTCAATTTCCCACAAAGTTTTTTCACAGAAAGTACGTTTTTTTATTAATAAATGAGTGTTCACGTACTGAACCTTTAAATTGCCCGTGTTCCAGTGAACGAACGCTGTGTTCATTTATTGGAGCAAAATTGTCACCCCGCAGGTCTGGTGAATGAACAACAGGTGACGGAGACCTGGCTGTGGTTTCGTTACATATAAATAAGTTTGTTTCAATTAATGTGACTATAAATATCGAAGCTATAAATATAAATATAAACTATAAATAGTTATAATTTAAATGTATATTTTTGTGGTTGGAACATCAAAAAAGTACGCACGAACTAAATTAAAGGTAAGGCAACTGTGAGATTAGAAATTTAATGCTTTTTTTTGCATTTAGAAAACGATGTTTAACTATAAAAAGCATTAATTCGTTCTTGGTACCACTGCGTACTATTCAATAAATATTTATAAACGTTTAAAGAATTTCCATTTCTACAACACTGTGATTTATAATTGTATTTGCTAATTTAACCTAAAGCAACATAGTAAGGTGTTGTATTAAAAATGTTATGTGTCCTAAAAATCGCAGTTTTCTATTGTAGTCACTAGATAAGACTTATCTATTTTTAAACGAAAAGTTGTATTTTTTGTAAGGTTAAAAGAACTGATAGAAATATTTTAAAAATAAATATTTGCAATAAAAATTAGGAAAAGTTGACCTAGTTCTGTGTTCAATTTTTGTATTCCCTCCTTTCTTTATATCTAAATGTCTTGTGCTTTGTATTGAAATAATACATTTAATGAATTTAGCAACGCTTTCTAATATTTTACATTATTTAATTGCTGATTTTGTGATGTACCTATGTAATTTTATACCTAAAACCTAATTCTAATTTGTAGTAATTATAGTGTTCATTCACTGGTACTCTACTGTTCATTCATTGGCTCACAGTGTTCATTCACTGTGATGTGTTCAAGTGTTCAAGTGTTCAATTCACATTATTTTTATAAAGCTTTTTGGTAAAAACAAAATTTGTTTATCGGATTAAGAAATTTGAACACTTAAGAATCTATTTTCAAAAGTTTTGTAAGAATAATCAATTATTATAACGTGAAATGGACTAGTTGTAATCAGTGATTTCCTTAAGTCTTCATTCACTGCGTCACTCACCCTGGGTAGATTTTCAATTACTTTAAATTTTCGATTGTCAACAAAAAATAATGTGCGATAAAAATAAAACAAAAAAAGGTCTTGTAGCTAAGGATATATAACCCGATGCACCCTTCCGCGAGATCTATTTTTGTTTTGCAAAAAAAAAAAAATTTTTACTGAAAATACGATTTAAAACAAAGCGCCGTTTTTCTCCCCGGTCGTCCCTACATCTTGTAACCAAATATTATAGTCCATTAATAAAGGCTTATCCATATCATGGTTTCAAAACCATAGTGCTGCCATCTGTCATTTGGCAAACATATCTGTGATTCCAAGCGACATTTCATTAGTGTTTCATCTGACATTTACGATAATGGATCGTTTAACCACTGAACAACACGTTAAGATTTTTAAAACCTATACGCCTGCAAGGTACATCTTTCACTTTGACAACAGCACCACCTGACGCGGGAGCTATTGGGTATCTCAAAGTTATCAGAGAAATTTTTACGGAAAAGAACAATACATATCAATGATTTCTAATCAAAAATATTACTCTAAGGTCTAAAATTAATTATTAATTATAAGATTTCTTGTTAATATTGAGCTTAAATTTCAATTTCTTCCCAATAGTTCCAAATTGGTGGCGCTGTCATTGCTACCCAACAGGCGTATTAAAAAAGTGGTGAGTCTAGCGTGGGCACTTTTCGCTCTTCAAAGGAGAGATTATGGTATTCATGTTCGTCCTACTGCGCAAGCAATCGGTTGGACTAACTAACGTTAGTTAAGTTATGGATAACACTGTATAATTCCTATCATGAGAAAATTCACAATATCCATTATTTAATGGTATTCAGTATCCACTGCAATCATTTCCTACAGATATCAATACTTGATCAAAAAAAATTTTTAAAACCATTTCGAAAACTGGTAAAATGGATTCTTGTGTAGAAGAGGTTGGTGCACATTGAATTCAAATACCTGGATATGCAAATTTTTTAAAGTTGAAATAGATTTTTAAATTTTAATCATTTTGTATGAGTGGGGAAACACAATTTTTTAAAAACTTGAAACGTGATAGTGTAGAAATTCTACCTGCTGGAAGACAGATTAGGGCGAAAAAATTATTTTTAATAGGTTAATTTTAGAATAACTAGAACATGTGCAAAAACACTTTTTTCTTTTTGTTCATTGCAGATTTTTTAAAAATAAAAATATAAGTGCAGTGCCTTAAATTTCTTCAAATGAAATCGAAAAACATACTAATATTCATTTACAACACACAAGAATTGTTTCGTCATTTGCAAGGTGCCGATATCACTCAAAAAATGCAAAAATCCTGATTTTGTCTTGAATTTGACATGATGAAATTTTTTTTCATTTTATCATTATAATTGAAGACATGAATATAGAAACTTGATACGGGCCATTTGAAATTGGTACCTCGAATACTTTACTTAAAATGTCACATTTGCCAACTTCATATGGCCCTTCTCCTTTGTCATTCTCATGTCTTCAATTGCATGTTTCTTCAGTTTAAACAGAAGAAATAGTAAGGTCAAAAGTTTTTATTTTTCTGAAAAAATATGCAATTACTTAAATATAAAAACAGTATTTTTGGCCCATTTTTAACTAATGATAACTTCAAAAAACAAATTGTGGTTTGCACTTTCTAATTTTATTTTACTTTTTATTGCAAACGCTGTACTCATGAAAAATTTGTCCTGATTTTTTGCCCCATTGCGGCTTGCAAGTTTAAGCGCGCGCAGGGCGCGCGACTGTTGGTTCTCGCGCTTCACGCTCGATGCTGCATTTGTCTCGCCCTTTGCGCTCGGCCTTTGCGCTCGGCCTTTGTATTTGCCCCACATTTGTGCACAGACCTATTAAGGTTAACGAACCAAGCATCGACAACTGTAATTTGTTGATTGTGAATTCTCCTTTGTTAAAGCTTCTTCCGCTTTAACGAAAACATTCTGATCACGTATCTCGTGCTTCGCACTTGATTTTGTCCAAAATGTTAAATTTTCTATATTATGTTTAACACTTCTGTATCAAACTTCTAATACATTTATTCAGATTATTTAGCGATAGACAGTTTTTACATAAAACTAATTCCTTCTCATTACGATGAGAATGTAATAATACATCATTTTTGTGCGACAAAAAATTGAATTTTTGACTTTTTAACAAAATTCAAAAAGTTGTTATGATAATCGTATAGGTCTTTAAAAACTAATATTTTTCTTTTGTTGAATTTTTTTCATGTGGTGTGTTGAATGACATAGAATAGTCACTTTCGTTCTTATTATTTTTTTTTAAATTTTGGAAACGCTATAACTCTGGTAATTTTGTTGTTATCAAAAAAAGTCATCAAGATAAATTGTTCATATTTTTGTGCACTATAAACAGCACTATATGAAAATTTCAAATCTTAAAAAAGTAGTCTTAAAATTTTTTTAAATACTCCAAATTATTGCATTTTGATTTAAAATAGCTGGCTAACGAAATCGTCCTTTCTTTTCATATCCTTCTAAAGTGTGTCAAAGAGAAATTCAATAAAATAATTACTTCAAATGTTACTGTGTTTACAGACTACAACGGCAACGACGATAATGACAAGGCCGACAGACTAACGTCATCGTAATACCGGTTTCTTTCGGAATAAGGGATTCTCGAAAAGTGAACATTTCAAGAAATCCGCGATAGTCAGTTTTCCCATAAAACAATACCTTTTTATTATGATGAGAATGTAATAATTCAGTATTTTCTGTGCGATTAAAAGATGAATTTTCGATTTTTTTTTAAATTCTAAAACCTGTTATGATGACCTTGTAAGTTTTTCAAAAAGTAACATTTTCCTCTTCTTGCCTTTTTTTATATCGTGCGTTGATTGGTTTAGAATTTTCATTTTCATTTTGTATTTTGAAAAAGCCATAACTGTGATAATTTTCTTGTTATCAAAAAAATCCATTAAGATAAATTGTTAAGATTTTCGTGTGCTATAAATAGCCGTACATGGAATTTTAAAATCTTTGGCCCCTAAACCTATGTGCCAAAGCCCAATTCGATCCAATTAGTCGGTCTAAAGACATCCAGTTTACATACGACAACGGCAGACCGATATCAAACTGAAAACTTTTTGTTCCTTCCGAGGAAATCTTAAAACGTCGATATTTGATGGAATCCGCGAAAGTCAGTTTTCGTATGAAACCAATACCTTCTCATTATGGTGTGAATTTAAAAAGCGCGTGCCCTATCAGAGAAATGCGAAAATCAAATTTTTAGATCTTATTTAGGAAAACCATTTTTTTATTACACATTTTACTGTATCGAGTGCCGTCTTCCACACATTTAGTTTGTTTATTTTTTCGTAACTTGTGTCGAAAAGTGATTCATTATGAATTTGTAGTTTTTTCCAGTGCGTGTAATTTGAGCTTTTTCATTTTTTATGTATCTTGCATAGTTTAACCAAAAAATGGAATTAGTGGATTTTTTATTTATTTGTTTTTAGAATCAAATTTGGAATGTTCAACTTTTCGACAAAATTAAAAAAGTTGTTATCATAATCCTGTAGGGACTTCAAAAAGCAAAGTTTTTCTTTTCCTGACTTTTTTTCATATCATGTGTTGTTTGGGTTAAAATGTTCATTTGAGTTTTTTTTTCGATTTTGAAAATGCACTAACTCTGATGATTTTCTATTTATAGAAAAAAATCATAGGGATAAATTGTTTGAGTTTTTGAGTACTATGAACAACCGTACATAGAATTTTTAAATCTTGAAAAAATGTGGTTTCAAAAATGTTTGATACGATCAAATTTGGAATTTTCAACTTTTCAACCAAATTAAAAAATTTGTTATCATGATCTTGTAGGGACTTCGAAAAGCAACGTTTTTCTTTTCCTGACTTTTTTTCGTATTACGCGTTGTTTGGCTTAAAATGTTTATTTTAATTTGTTTTTTTGGATTTTGAAAATGCTCTAACTCTGGTAATTTTTGATTTTTTTAAAAGTCATCAGGATAATTTGTTCAAATTTTTGAACACTATAAATAACCGTACAGAGAATTTTGGAATTTTCAAAAAAGTGGTCTAAAAAATATTCAAAATGTGCTCACTTTTTGAATTTTCATCCGAAAGGGCTTGCTAATGGACTTGACCTTTAGTTTAGGACACTAAACGAATGTGCCAAAGGACAATCTAATAGATTAATTTTTTCGAAAGATATCGTGTTCACAGACATACGGACAGACATACAGACAGGCATACATACAGACATACAGACAGACAGACATACAGACAGACATACAGACAAACAGACAGGCATACAGGCAGACAGACAGACAGGCACATTCGTAAAAACCTGTTTTTGGTTTCAGAGGGTCTCAAAAAGTGGTCTGTCCGACAGACTACTCTAGCATATCTATATGTTTTTGGGGTTGCTGAATTCGAATCCGGTGTCCAAATAACCAAGTTGGCTCGTATTTATCTGAAAAAGGAAAAAATAGACGTAAAATCGACAAAAACAGCGATTTTTCAGGTATATATTTGCAAAAAAAACTATATTTTCTCGCCCGGTGGACTTAACCGACATATTTATATGTTTCTTGGGTCACTAAATTCGAATCTGAGGCCCAAATAATTAATTTGGCTTATACTTTTTCGAAAATCGCAAAAATAGACGTAAAATCGGCGAATACAGCGATTTTTCTTGTATACTTTTGCAACAAAAAAATTGTTCATGACCGGTGGACTTACCCAGCATATCTATATGTTTTTTGGGTAGCTGAATCTGAACTCGGGGTAATGAGAAAAGTCCAGACTATCAAAACGTGGTTTCAGAAATGGTAGCAAACTATGGTACTAGGCAGTCTGATAAGTACCTGAAAATTCTAAGAGATGCCATTAGTATTCACTAATATGAACCATTTTCGTCGAGCTTGATCCTTCAAATGACGCCTGTCAAAACTTCAGCCATTTATGTTTACGCATTTACAAGTTACAGCACTGAGAAGCAACTAACCTCCGATTTTTTTTTAATATGGAAAAATCTGAGTTTCGAGTTTTGATCAAACACTACTATCTTCGCAAAAAAACGATATCCGAGACCAAGGCCAAGCTGGATAAGTATTACCCGGACTTTGCACCGCCGATTGGAACGATTCATAAGTGTTTTACCGAGTTTCGTTGTGGCCGTACGAGCACAGTTGATGCTGAACGATCTGGGCGCCCAAAAGAGGTCACTACACCAGAAAATGTCGAAAAAATCCATGATATGATGTTGAATGATCCCATAGTGAAATTGAGAGAGGTAGCTAATGCTGTAAGAATATCATTGGAACGTGTGGGCAATATCGTGCATTCAGTTTTGGACATGAAGAAGCTCTGCGCGCGATGGGTGCCGCGTTTGCTCACAGTGGACCAAAAACGAATTCGTGTGACAACTTCCCAGCAGAATTTGGCATTATTTTCGCGTAATCCGACCGTGTTTTTGCGCCGATTCATAACCATGGATGAAACCTGGAGCCACTACAACACTCCTGAGTCAACGCAACAGGCAAAACAGTGGGTTCCACCGGGCCAAAGTGCTCCGAAGCGTCCAAAAACGCAACAATGGGTCGGAAAGGT
>NC_046664.1:93989880-93997295 GCF_010883055.1 Belonocnema kinseyi
ACCGTATTCACCAGACCTGGCCCCCAGCGACTATTACTTGTTCCCTAAACTGAAGAGATGGCTCACCGGTAAGCGTTTTTACTCAAATGAGGAGCTCATAGCCTAAACTAAGGCGTATTTTGGAGACCTTCCGATCGAGTACTTTTCGGACGGTATCAAAAAGTTAGAAAATCGTTGGATTCGCTGTATCGACCTAAAAGGAGAGTATGTTGAAAAATAAAACTGATTTTGGCCAAAAAAACGTCTCCGTGTTACATGTTTCAGGGACTTATCAGACTGCCTAGTAAACTAGGCTGCCTAATGAGTTTGAAGCTACACTTTCTTCATTCGCATATAAATAAGTTTCCATGTAACCTGGGAGACTTTAGCGAAGAGCAAGGTGAACGTTTCCACCAGGACATAAAAGAGATGGAGAGACGATATCAGGGATGTTGGGATATCAACATCATGGCTGACTACAGTTAGAGTTTAAAACGAGATCAAGTCAATCAAGGTACCAAACGAAAGCAAAACACACTACGTAGGTCTTTTGGGGACAGAAGGGTTCTATACAAGCGATATAAAGAAAAATAAAAAATAAAAGAACCCTATAGGCGTAAGAGGCAAGGGGACTCACGGTAATAAAGCACCCCAAAGGGAAGAAGAGAATTTACTACGTCCACATTGTTGTTCCTGGGTAACGCTAAAAGTAAATAAAACTTATTTACAAAAAATCCTACTATTGCCATGCAAGGTGACTAACGCAAATTAAAAACCCAGAAACGTGAGACGCAAAGGGAATCTACAGTGAACGACAATCCCAGTTAAGGAAGGTAAAGGTTTAAAGGTTTTCGTCGATCTTATGTCTAATTTTGCGTTTTTCGATAAAATATGAGCCAAGTGGGTTAATTGAACCCCGGATTCAGAATCAATGACACTAAAACCATAAGAATATGCTGGATAAGTCCACCGGGGATGAAGATATAGTTTTTTGTCAATAATATGCACGAAAAACCGCTGTTTTCGTCGATTTTACCTCTGTTTTTTGCATTTTTTGATCAAATATGAGCCAGCTGGGTTATTTTTACTTCGGATTCGGATTTAGCGACTGCAAAAACATAAGTTCATGCTGATTTAGACCACCGGGCATGAAAATTTTTTTTGTTGCAAAAGTATACCAGAAAAATCGCTGAATTCACCGATTTTACATCTATTTCTGTGTTTTTCAAAAAAGTATGAGCCAAATTGGTTATTTGGGCCTCAGATTCGAATTAAGCGACACCAAAAACATATAGATATGCTAGTGTATTCTATCGGACAGACTACTTTTTTTTTGTGTGTCGGTGTTACCGATAAAAAATCTGCTCGCCATGCGGGCACATTCGCATCGCGCGCTACGCTCGCAAGTTTGAGCGCGCCTGGGGCGTGCGACTGTTGGTTCTCGCGCTTCGCGCTCGATGTTGTATTTATCTCGCGTTTCGCGCTCGTTTTTTATATTTTCGCACATTCTAGCACAAACATTTAAAAATTAAGATACAAAACATCCTCCACTGTAATTTTGTGATCGTGAATTCTCTTTCATTAAAAAAGCTTAGCTCGAGAGTTTGAGCGCACCTACGGCACGTGACTGAGGGAAATCGCACTCCGCGCTTAGTCTTTGCATTTTTTCCGCGTTTGGGCACAGATCTTTTAAAATCAAAGGTGAACGGACCGACAACTGTAATTTTGTGATTTTGAAGTCTCTTTTGTTAAAGCTCTTTTGGCTTTAAAGAACACATTCTCATCACGTATCCCGTGTTTTGCACTCGATTTTGTCCAACCTGTTAACTTTTCTACATTATACACAACACTTTTATATAAATTAGAATAAATTTTTTATGTAACTCTGCCAGGGATTACATATTAAAAAATTGCAAAATAAAAAGCAAATTGTATTTATCATGATTATTTTTGAATTTGTTTCTTATTTTGCTTTAAATTATATTCCACACGGAGAAAACGATATCGCAAGAATTGCTATATATAGCGTTATTCCTGCGCTATATATCGTAATCATCACATTATAATAGCGTAAAATCGTGATATCATACATTGAAAGATTTTAGATTATATTATTATTTTATTATATTATATATACGTGGGTTCTAGTAGTGGCAAAGCGATGTTAGTACATTATAATATCCTAAAAAGCTCCGGAACCTGCTTGCACGTCATCATATTGCGTTTTATTTCAATGCAGAGGTTTTGCGATATCATTGTGCGATATTTTTTTATCCGTGTAAGCTGCTCTGAAACATGTATCATTTCAATAAATGTATATCATTATAATTCATAATATGCATAAAAATTGAATCATACTAATTCTTATTTCCTTGTTTTTATCATTTTTATTTTTAATATTATTTTTTACGAATAAAGCAGAAACTAACTGTCCTATCAAAAATTATAGCTCTTTTTTGGATGAATAAGTTTTATCTCATTTTTTCTCGTAGCTTATATCGAAAAGTGATTCATTCTTAATTTATAGTTGTTTCAAGGGTGCGCAATGTGAGCTTTTTCATTTTTTTTCGTATCTTGAATAGTTTGACGAAAAAATGGAATTTTTGGATTTTTCATTATTTTTAGTACGATCAAATTTGGAGTGTTCAACTTCTCGACCAAATTAAAAAAGTTGTTATCATAGTCATGTAGGACTTTTAAAAAACAAAGTTTTTCTTCTCCTGAATTTTTTTCATATCATGCGTATTTTGGTTTAAAATGTTCATTTTAGTTTGATTTTTTGGTTTTTGAAAATGCTCTAACTTTGATAATTTTCTTTTTATAAAAAAAAGTTACGGTGATAAATTGTTTGAGTTTAGAGGATTATGAACAACCGTACATAGAACTTTTAAATCTTGAAAAAATGTTGTTTCAAACATTTTTGGTACGATCAAATTTGGAATTTTTAACTTTTCGACCAAATGGAAAAAATTGTTATCGTAATCTTGTTGTAGGGCTTGCAAAAAGCGAAGTTTTTCTTCTCCTGGCTTTTTTTCATATCATGCTTTGCTTGGCTTAAAGTGTTCATTTTAGTTTTTTTTTTTTGGATTTTGAAAATGCTCTAACTCTGATAATTTTCTTTTTATAAAAAAAGACAGAAGGATAAATTGTTTAAGTTTTAAAGTACTATGAATAACAGTGCATAGAATTTATACATTTGAAAAAAATGTGGTTTCAAAAATTTTTTGTACTATCAAATTTTGAATTTTCAACTTTTTGACCAAACTGAAAAAGTTGTTATCATAATCTTGTAGGGATTTCCAAAAGCAACGTTTTTCTTCTTTTTCAGACTTTTTTTTTGTATCATGCGTTGTTTGGCTTAAATCGTTCATTTTAGTTTGTTTTTCTGGATTTTTAAAATGCTATAACTCTAGTAATTTTTGATTTTTCAAAAAAGTCATTAGGATAAATTGTTAAATTTTTTGAATTCTATGAATAACCTTATAGAGAATTTCTCAATTTTTAAAAAAGTGGTCTTAAAAATATTCAAAATGTGCCCACTTTTTGAATTTTCATCCAAAATGGCGGGCTAGTGAACTTGACCTTTAGTTTAGGACACTAAACAAGTGTACCAAAGGGCAATATAATAGATTAATTTTTTCAAAAGTTATCGTGTCCACAGACAGACAGACATGCATACAGACAAACATACAGACACATTCGTAAAAACCTGTTTTTCGGATTCAGGGGTCTTAAAACGTGGACATTTGACAAAAATTGCTGGGTCAAATTTTACACAAATCTAATACCTTCTCTGATGAAAATGTAAAAATGGAGACTTTGACAGTCATGCGCGAAGATATTGATCGATTTCAAAATTTATTTAGCCTCGATTAGTCTTCTCAAAAGGCAAAGTTTCCGCACTATTACTTTTCGAGTTTCAAAAAATTGGGGTTTACAACCCACCCTAATGATGAAACTTCTTACAGAAAATTATTAGAGTCCAATAATGTAATTGCTGCCATGAGAAAATTCGCATTATCTAGTATGTTCGGCTATACAGTAAATTTCCTTGATCTAATAAAATATTTCTTACCTCAACAAAATTTACTTCAGAAAATAAAGTTTCTTCATTTATGTACATTTTCTTAACTCCATTTTGTTGGATCGTGAAAATTATTTGTTGCCTAGATTTCAGATTTATGACTTTTGACATCAGCTTTAAAATTTGTTACATTAGGGTGGTCCATATTTATACCTCTAAAAATTCAACTTCCGAGTTTTGGTAATCGCCCCCCCCCCCAATTTGTTCTTCCTCCGGAAAAAATGCTCTATTTTTTCAAATCAGTCACCTTCAACCTGTGATCGCAGGCATTTTAAAGTAACATGAATTTTTAATTGGGAAAAGCTCGTTTTTCGTACAAAAATTTTAACTTGTTATGAACTTTTTTTAAATTAAAGTTATTTTAGTTAGGTATTTAGAGTTTAGTTATTATTTTTTAGGATTAATTATAAAGTTGATGAATTTTATGAATAATATTTTCTGTTCAAGATATTTGGTAATTATTTAAACAATTTTCACTTGTTTAGGTAATTTCTTCATTCTGTACATCCTACAAACTTATTATTTTCTGGAATTAATTACAAAATTAACCAATGTTGACAGTAATATATTTGTGAAAATATTTGGAAATTATTTAAACAATTGATATTCTTTTAACCAATTTGTTATCCTACAAATCTCGTAAAGTTCACACTTTCTAGAACCGATAACGCATTTAATGAATGCTCAGAGTGATATTTTCTATGAAAACAGTTCACAGTTAATTTAAACATTTTTCATTATTTAGAAAAATGTTGTTTTCTGAACATCTTGAAGAGCTAATTACTAAATTTATTTATTATAATTATATTATATATTTATATATATTTATTGTGGATGACAGTTTGAAATTACTTAAACAATTGGATAGATTGCAGAATAGGGGCGTCACCTCTATTTTGGCAGGAAAACAATTTTTAATTGGCAACGAACTATTAAAATCTTTAATTGAACGATAAATAAATCGATTTGATTAGGTAACAAGTAAAAATTATTGTTACTTTTGTTCCTATGATGTCTCAGATATGGGTCGGTCACGATAGATCGTAATGATCATATTTGACGAGAAGTTAGAAATGGGTAGTGATTTGAACAACATTATTCTTTTTCCTAGTCATCGAGGTGCCTTTCCGCTTCCACGATACGTTGGAAAAGGGTAGAAGTTTTGACAAAATTATTTTAGTGACCTGTAAAAGGGGTGTTTCTGGCCATTTGGATGTTTAAAAGCACGTAAACGATAAGTTTAATATGATCATGCCGATTCGTGACATACCCATATTTAAGATATCGTAGTAACAAAAGTAACAATAATTTTAAACTTCTGTCTGGTCAAATCGCTTCAATTATTGTTCAATTAAAGATTCTAATTCTTTGTTGCAGAAAAATACTGTTTTTCCAGTCAAAAAACAGATGACGCCCCTATTCTGCAATAGCACCAAACAATTAATCATCATTTACTTGCGCCTTTTCATCAGAGCTATAGAATATTTTTGTTTATTTATCGCATGCGATTTACACTATATAGATTATCATTTCGTATTTTGCTATATTAACTACTTTCAGAACAATTCTTTTCAATTACGTTATTAAGAGTTACTGTTTTAGATCAATTTCAATGATAAAATAAAATACTGATTAATAAATAACATCCAGAAAGAGGTTTGAAAAATCTATAATTTTCTTTATTTTTGCCATGAAAAGGAGCAAGTGATAATAATTGTTTCAATAGTTGCAAACTGTCTTTCACAAAAAAGCACTCTTCCTATTTTACCTGCGACAATTATTCCAGAAAAAATAACTTTTCACAATTTACAATAGAACAAATTTCATATCTCATGATTTAAATACAAAATGTTCCGTTTTCAATGAAAAGAATTTTAAATTGCAGTTTTTAAGGTATAAACAATTAAATATTAAAGGCTCTTTTTATTAAAATTTCGGATAAAAAATTGTTTGCGTTCATCAACTACAAATATAAATAAATTATTCTTTGAGTGAAATTGAATTTTGGATATTGTAAACAGAAAACTAATTGAATTTACAAGACGATTGTGAATCTGTACAAAATGTACCATATTTAAGATTTTAACGTTGTAAATTGAACTGTTTTTATTCGAAAGCCTTAGTATTTAGTCAGATCAGAACTTTATAAACTATGAACTAGTTTTGATTTAAAAATAACTTTAAATTATTAGATTTATAATAGAACGCTCTTTTTCTATTTTATGCCCTATTCAAATATTATTTCTGAATAAATTATTCAATTTTTTACTCATCTAATTTGAAATATTTTAATTTAAAAAAAAACATTTAGCAATATTTGACTGGCCATTTCAGATGAGCGATTATACATTAAATAGTGAACACTTAATAATGCGAAACTTAATTATTTGAAATCGTCTAACATCGTTTCAGTTTCAGAATAGCTGCGTGCATGGGTTATATTTGCTGGTAACTATATGTAATTCAAGAAGTTTGGTGGGGGCGATCGCCCCCATCGCCCCGTCGTGGATCCGCGCTTGTTTGATGGTGGAAAATTTAATTTATGCATTTAAAAAAATGTAGTTGTGAGTAAAGAGTGTTCAATTTCAGTATATAAATAACAATTCAACAATTAATAATTTGAAACGAATTGAAAGGAAAAAACTTTTAATTTAAAATGTTTAGTTATAAATGATAATGAAGTTGTTCAATTTTTGAAGTTCCTAACTTAAAATTAGACTTAAAATAATCAAATTTAGAACATTTGCAAATTTCTTGATTCATTTTGAAATTTAAAGCATTACAAATGATAGTGTGGGTTTATAGGTTATAACCGAACGTTTTGAACGATTGAATTTATAAAAGTTCAAATTTGGTAGACTGTCTTGAACTAAAACAACTGTTTTCTTCGACAAAATCAAAAATTTGGTTGAATCAAACGAATTTTGGTTGATTCAAGAAAATATTCGATTGAATCAACAACAGTTTTTTGTTGAATCAACCAACTACTTCACCTATAAAAAGATGGTTAAAACAACAAATAAATTGGTTGGCTCAACCAAATATGTTCTTGTCCATATAATAACCATATTCTACGATTGCACCAACTAAAATTTTGTTGAATCGAACAAATCGTTTACGAAGTGTCCTTTTCGAGCTCGTCCACAGGGCTTACGTTAAGAAAAATTACGTAATACTAGCTACAGCGCTATATTCTTGATTGGTAATATTTGTGGAAAATTGTGGGTCCGGATGCAATAAGGGCACATACAATTTTTTCGTGCGAAAACGAAGTCCCCTGGAGGCTTTAGAAAAAAATTTCGAATTTTAATTTTCAAAAGATATATATGGATGTAAAATTTGATTGCGCATC
>NC_046664.1:93997395-94015689 GCF_010883055.1 Belonocnema kinseyi
AAGTAAGTTTTTTGGCTTTAATTTTTAAACTAAAAAAGTTACAACTTTTTGTCTTAAGAAAAAAAGATGCGCAATCAAATTTTACATCCATATATATCTTTAAAAAATTAAAATTCGAAATTTTTTTCTAAAGCCTCCAGGGGACTTCGTTTTCGCACGAAAAAATTGTATGTGCCCTTATTGCATCCGGACCCACAATTCCGTAATACTAGTCAGTGTCTTATTATTTATACATTTGTTCTAAACATTAAATCTATGTTGACCCAGACATTGTGTATTAAATTTGCACTATTGATATTTTAAGCTTTATGACACAGACATCAGTTTTTGCATTTAACACATATTCACTGCACAAGTCAATCTAGGATTTGATATTTAAACCGTAAATTCGAGAGCCGTTTATTCTTTCATATTCAGTAGAAAAAATATCGATCCATTGTGGTAAGCCTCATTCCCTTTATGCACGGGATTGTCGTTTGCCCGCTGATCCGATAAACGTACTAATTATTCTGTCATGAAAAGCGACGTCTTTTTCAAATACCAAATATAATCCGAAAAATGTCAACAATATTCCATGTCATCTCAGAATCAAACTCAATAGAGAAGATCAAGGTCACGGAAAGAGTTTATTCGGGCAATAAGTCCTGAAGCCACACCGAGGGATGAGCTTGTCAAAGTTTAATCATTTCAAATTTTTGTTTTAAACTTTTTTACGAATCTTCTTTTTTCTACAAACTTTAAAGAAATACAACAATTTTTAGACTTGTAAAAATTATTCAGTTTCTTCAGTTACCAAGAATTTTGATAGCGGTAATAAAAAATTAGTACCGAAATTCTTCATTTTCCATGCAAAATATTTATGAAGTTTGGTCAGAGAGAAACTGCGAGGGGGAATTCGGTTGCATATTACTCAGTAATTAGATAGTCCAAATTTATACCTGTAAAAATTCGACTTTCTTTTTTTTTTAATCGATCAACCCGAATTTGTTCGTTAGCCGAAAAAAGAAATTCCCTAATTTGATTTTAAAATCAGTCAATATTAACCCGTGCCCCTAGGCTTCTGTAATTTACATAGGGGTTTAAATGGGAAAAGCTCGGCTTTCCAAACAATGGAACAAAGAAGTACTTATTTTTACCTCTTTTAAATTTAAAGTTTGGTCACCTCTGAAGGAATGTTCAAAAAATAATTTACAGTAAATAACTTTTTATTTATAAACCCGAAACCCTTGCCTTGTTCTCGAAAAATGCCTAAAAAATTCAAAATAGCAGTTTTATGTAAAAATCATTTTGAAGAAGGTATTTTTTTTAATTTGTCTAAATTAATCATTTTTATTCGATGATGTCACAGCTGATCAAAATACCATAAAAATCATGGTTTTTAAAGTTTATCTCATCTAATATGCAATATTGAAAAAAATGTTTCAAATAAAAGTTGTAGATCTCATCGAAATACAGATTTTTTGTTGCAAGCATTTTTTATAGGAATGATAGTTTCCCAGAAAATCATTGGTAAATCCATTAGTTTCGGCTTATTGCCTACTCACGCTCTTCACCGCGAGAAGGTTGGATTATTTTGAAGAGCATGTTTTTTTTTTAGATTTGATTATTCTTGCCCTTTTTCAACGCCCCATGGGGGTGAAAAGGCACCCCTGTGACTGGTCATAGAAATAATGTAAGATCACATTTCTGCCCCTTTTCCAATGCCCCATGGGGGGCGGGAAGGCACCCCTGTTACTGCTCATAGAAATAATGTAAGATCACACCCCTGCCCCTTTTTCAACGCCTCGTGGGGGGGGGCACCCTGTGACTGTTCACAAAAATAATGTAAGATTACACCCCCACCTCTTTTCCAACGCCTTATGAGGGGCGGAACAGCACATTTGAAATATTTTTTTGAATTTTGCATATTAACTGAGATAAACTCAAAACACCATAATTTTTATGGGTTTTGATGATTTCACCATGAAAATAAAATTTTCGCCAATTTTTATTATCATATTCGTAATCAGCGCATCAAAATACATAGGTATACGCAGTTCGAAGGAAATCGTGCATAAACCCTTTTCGGAAGTTTATCCAAAATCAATTACGCAAGTAACAAGCTTGCGACTTATATATATTCTTAACAATATTGGGCAATTATTCTAATAATTTTCATTTGTTAAAACAATTTTTTACGTTTTAATTTTAATATTAAATACTTTCTGTAATCAATAACGCCATTAATGAATGCTGAAAATGATATTTTGTTTTGGAAATAGTGTTCGATTATTTAAAAAGGGTATGTGACAGTGGGGCTATACAGCAGAAGTGAAACATTACGTGCGCTTGGCATCGTACACAGTCTATGCGCATCAGCGCAAAGGAGCTTGCAAAATTGAGGAGTAGTAGAGCGATCTCATAATCAGAGAGTGTAGAGAGAGATAGAGAGAAAGAGAGAGAGAGCATATACATGATTTGCTTATCGTGGGAATAGTGGGGATATCGAAGAGAGAAAAAATTCTTCAGACTTTAGAGTTTAGGGTTAGAGCCAATGCGAATCGCCGCACAAAATGCAGACGCGATTACAGAGAGAAGTTATAGAAAGTCAACTTATAAGAGTGATATAGTTACTTCCGTTAGAGAGAGGGGCAGATTAGTACGTTCGGTCATTTCTTCAATTCAGTCCCGTTCCAAAGTAAGTTTGACTTCCAAAAATTGTATTTGTGCCTTTTCATAGGAAAGATGAAGAAATTCTTGTTTTTCTGACTCTAACAATATTTCGCTAATTATTCAGTACAGTCACACCTCGGTTATTGCAACTCCTTCAAAACGTAAACGTCTCGTCTATTGAAACTCAAGAGGAGACCCCACCACTCCACGTATTCGTAAGGTGGTCTCACAATACATTCTTACTTCCGCGCTGTCATTGGGTATACGGAACATGTGACCATCCATGGTGGGAGTTGCAAAAGTTGCGATAGACGCAGTTTCTTGACTTGCAATAAACGAGTCTTGCGATAATCGATGTTTGACTGTATTTTCTTATTTTAGAATTCAGGCCCTAATTGTTTAAGACATGATAATTTTTTTAAACTAAATCATTTTATATTTCCTATGAAAATGAGATAGTGATATTAATTGTATAAATAATTTCCAACTCTTTCACACCAAAAATATCCCCCTGAGTTTTCATTACCTGCACCATTCATTGAAAAAAATGATAACTTCACGATTAACAGGCAAACGATTTGTTTACAAAAATAAAAATTGTCTAAGTAATTTCCAAAGATATTAATAATGGCTAGAAAACATGAAGTACATGAAGAAAAAATGATCTTTATAATAGCAACGTAAATTCCTAAACATGTATCAAAATCATTATAAACAAATAAATGAATTAAATTCGTTATTTGATTCGCACTAAATTTGAACAATTTATGGACACCAAGAGTTTTTTAGTTCAATTAATGAAAGTTAAAAATAATTTTGTACTCATAAACAAATTTTATAAACAATTATCCATTTTAGCTACGAATGTTGGAATAAATAAAACTTTTCTGCTGAATCGATCACATGTTACTTGGCAGTGAAAGCTAACAATAAGTATCTATTATATTCGGTCATCCAATAAGAATGTATAATTGTCTAAACAATTTTAGTTAATAAATACACTATTTTTCTATTTTTGGATGTACAAACTTCTAAATTTTGCGAGGCATAATGATGATAATAAACCATTATTAATGTTAACAACAGTTATATAAACCAATTTTCATCATTTTATGTATTTATAAATAAACCTAATAAACAAATGAATTATTCGGCTACTTTTTCGCATTTAATTATTTGTTTTTTCAACATAATCAATTGTTAATAACAACTTTTAACAAATCTGTTACACACTTCGATAACGATCCATTATTCTTATTGTTATTAAACATTTTATAAACGAATTTTTCTATTCTAGTGTATTTGTAAACTAAAAATTGCGCTTTCATGTTTTTCGTACTGAAATTTGCATAGCCCTAATTCCTTGCTAAAAGCTGGCAAAAAATTACATATAGTTCTGAAGAATTTCGGAGGATTTAGAAGGATTTTGTGGGACCTTTAACTTTCTTTTTGCAAAAATAAACTTAAAAGTGACCCTTTTACATGTGTTTCAATCTCTGAACGTTCAAATGAACATTCTTTACTGATCATTTTATAAACCAGAAAAAGTTCTCAAATTTGTGTACTTTTATATTGGAAATAATTTATTATTAAAGCAGAATTATAATGCATAGTTTATATTGCATTTGGAAGAATATTCATCAATAACATAGTCATATTCTTTTACCTAAAAGAAATTTTTGGACAGGAATTCTTTGAATAAAACGTTTTTTTGGGAACGCATATGGTGTATTGACATTTTCATCAACTATTTTTTTTTCATTTAATAACGTTAAATTTACGGCAATAAGGTTTCCGCTGATAGCTCGGGTGAAGAGCGATATGAAACGAAATGAGATGAGACGATAAAAAAAAAGAGAGAATGATATTCTTAGTTTTTGAGAATACTTCTCGAACGACTGAAATGCGCAAGAGAACCGAGCATCTTGTATCGTTATGTAACACTAATGTTCACTCAATAATTCACTTAATTGTTAGTATAGTGAAACTCCTCAATAGCTCTCCCTTCTATAGCCCTTCCAAGAATTGACGCAGCCCCGCTGGTCGGTGTAACAGGAGCTGTTCAAGGTACGCGGGATCTGCGGTTGTCACTCAGGCGTGAACAAACAAAAGCGGAGCGGGCTATAGTAAGTTAGTTCCCACCCACCGTCAGCCCCAAAATCGGCGCTATAAAAGAGTTTCACTGTCATTCAATCTAGAGTTTAATTTTAACTATTTCGAGAACTACTAATTTTTTTAGGCAATAATGCTTGTGAACAAATTAAAATACTCCTAAAGTAGCGTCGAAATATCTGAGTAATAATGGTGTCCTAATAGATGTAACAGGAACTACTCCATACGGCTTTGTGGCGAGCGAGTTCCCCCTCGACTGTTTGGCCCCTTGGGGAAATCTTTTTGAATTTTCAAATTACAAAACCGATCAGCATACACCAGTGAATTAAAAAAATGTTTATCTGTACTTTATTTCGATTTCAAACAACGACTTTTTTGTTCGGCTTCAATGATTCGATTAATTTCAGCATTCTCAGAAACTGAATCTATTTAGTTTTGGTTTGATTAATTTATAATTGATTCCATTGAATTTCAGAAACTTCACCTAGTGTGGACGAAACCCTATTAAAATGCTCTAATCTTTGTATAATACGCAATCAAATTGATTCAACTTTGGATCACAATTATTTTCAACCCAGAAAGACAAAAATCGTGAGTCTCGTATTTGAAAGAGAAACACATTAAAGTTGATTTCATTTTTTTTTCAAATTTCCTTGCCTGAATGATAATGTCAAAAATATGTTCCATCCAATTCCAAAGGTTGTTCAGTTTATAGCGGAGAAAAGTGCATATCTCTTACATTAAAATTATTATATTTTTCTCGATTGACGCTAGACACAAATCGGATGAAAAAATAACATTTTTTTCTTGTATTTCTTTAAATATAAAGATATCATACATAGTCCAAGCCCCAGGAATGTCGTACAAAAGAAGCCTTTTCACCGTTTTAATTAAGTAATGGTCATTTTTTTGCTAGAACGGTTTATTAAGGGGTCCTCATTAAAAGTCCAAGTTTTCTAGAAATGACACCCGTGCGTCCCGGAGATATTGCTGAAAAAAGATTTGCAAAAATCGTATTTGCATAAACTGACCCGCCCATTGCATCTTAGAGCAAAATTGTTCAACACCAAAATTAAACTAGAGAAAATTCTGAAAAATTTTAACACAAAAAAAACCTTCTATATTCAATAGGTGCCGAGTTATGGTCCTCCAAAGAACCCAGATTTTTGTTCTAAAGGGGGGAAAACCCGAATTCTGAAGTTTCTATATGTGCTTTGAAACCTGCTCATTTTACGAAAAAATGTTCAAGACTTCAATTATTTTAGACGTAATTTCAAGTAATTCTAAAAAAATGCAATGCTCTAGTCCCAATAGAGCATAAGTTCTAGCCTTCTTAAAGTTGAGCACTTTTGACCTATTTTTCAAGGCAAATTATTCTTTTTAAGTTTTTTCAAGGCAAATTACTCGTTTTAAGTTTTTTCAAAGTACTTCGCTTCTCTGCGAAGCTACGTAAGTGGTGCAAAAGAAAAAGTTATAGAGCAGAAAATTATGCGTAAATCTAGAAAAAATATATAATCTTCTCGTCTTCATATATCAAAAGTTATGACTCTTCAATAAAATAGAACTTTTTAGTTATTTTGAGCTATGTGTAACTAAGAAAATTTTTTTCTAACTGCTCGTTTCGTACATAATGCCAGAAGCAAATAGTAGATTGCGAGTTCGGAATCACAGAATTGTTGGTGAGATTTCTTATATCTGCAATGAAGGCAAAGGGAAGCTTTAATTCGCTAGAATTAACATCACAATTCATTTTTAGCTTCTGAAGATTTCCAGAAATGTATTAAAGAAAGTGTCGTCATTTTGAGCGCATTTACTATTTATGTGAATAAAAAAATGTTTTCCAGCTTTTTAGAATTTTATATTTGGTAGCTGATATTATGAAAATAGAGATTACCTTATAAGAAATGTATTAATTTCCAGATTAGTAACATTGTAGATTAAATGCTTTCTATGTTTTCTCGAACATAACCTCACTTTTTATATCTCACTCCACGTGCTCCATGTGCATTAGTCAAACAAAAATGATTCCAAATAAATATTAAAAAGATTTAAAAACATTTATAATTAGAATTCATTTGTGGTTTTGTGTGTAATAGCTC
Source organism: Belonocnema kinseyi (assembly GCF_010883055.1). Lineage (NCBI taxonomy): Eukaryota > Metazoa > Arthropoda > Insecta > Hymenoptera > Cynipidae > Belonocnema > Belonocnema kinseyi. Next base: position 94,004,259 of record NC_046664.1, read on the forward strand.
TAAATTTGAACGTTATTTGTCAAAGCATAATATTTTTCTTTAAAATGCAAACTCTTTTCGATAAATTCAAGCAATACAAACAGATAATGTAATATAGTATATTAAAAATGAGATATAATGTATAATGATATATAATGTAGAATATTGAAAAATTGAAGTTTTGTAAAATTGAAAGTTGAAAAAATATTAATATAAAAACTGTGAAAATTTTACTAATTATAGAAATAAACAATTATAGGGGCCATATCTGGGCCAGAACGGGTACCCATTTTCGATGACTAGATCTGGGCCCGGTCGGGTAGGGCGTTTCATTTACGGTCTGCCGCTAGACAGATTACCTTATCGGGCCCACATTTCTCCTGATCGGGGCCCGACCGGCGCTACACCAAAATTTCTGCAGGGAAAATAGCTCAAAATAGCAAAAAGTTCTATTTTTTGGAAGAGTCATAACTTTTGATCTATGAAGACGGCAGGATTATTTTTTTTTATATTTACGTAAATTTGTATGCCCTACAACTTTTTTTTCTTGCACCACTAACGTAGCTTCACCGAGAAGCGAAATATTTTCTAAAAAATCAAACACGAGTAATTTGCCCTCAAAAATACGTCAAAAGTGGTCAACTATGGGAGGCCATAACTTATGAGGTATTGGGGCTAGATCATTGAGTTTTTTAGAATTCCTCAAAATTGCGTTTACTTGAATTGGAGCTTTGACAATTTTTTCGTAAAATTAACAGGTTCAAAAGTACAGATACAAAGTTCAGAATTTCATTTTTCGCCTCCATTAAAAAAAATCCGGGTTCTTTGGAGGACTATAACTCGCCGCGTTTTAGAGATAGAATGTTTTTTTGCCTTCAAATTTTTCATAATTTACTCTAGTACAATTTTTCTGTTAAACACTTTGCTATAAAATGCAATAGGGCTGGTCAGTCGATGCAAACACGATTTTTGGAACTTTTTTCAAAAATGTCTCAGGAACGCAAGTATGTCATTCCTAGAAATATTACAATTTTAATCAAGACCTCTTCATAAACCATTTTATCAAAAAAAAAATCGTTTAGGCAAATGCTATTTAAGTAAATATTAATTACTGTTATGGAAAATTGTGAACTCGACACAAGTTTGAATTCGTTCAGAGCAGAATCCTATATATATTTTCAAATGATAGTCAGGTCAATTTAAAAATATTTTATGTAAATGCACCGACCTTATGTAACATTCTGTTTGGACATTTAATTAGAATCACTTAAATTTGTCTTGCATTCCAAGTAGTAATATAATTTAGTTTCTTAGCCAATCCAATTAAAACTTTAGTACTCAGTAAGGGGATTATATTGACCCTTGATGAAAATAATCCTTTATAATATTGAATGTTAATTTTGGATTTAGGGTCAGAAGCTGTGGTCTTCATCAGTGTTTAGTTTTTATTCTGTAAAAACATGATAAAAAATTGTTGTAAATATTTTTACGGAATGAAAATTAACCACTAATGAGGGCCATTATTGTGCACCGAAATTTTTGGTTCAATTGTAAACTAATTGAATTATTTATCCTGATCCTAAAATTAACATTCGATATTATAAGGGATTATAACTTTAAAAATAAAAAATTTTCTCTGCAACCGAAGTAATAATAATAATAATAATAATAATAATAATAATAATAATATAAGGCTTTGTCCAATATGTCTGGGCAGACTGCTCTCATCAGATCACTTGATTGCATTATAAAAATGCGTCCGTGACTGATAATATATACCGGGAGAGCCCCGTGCAAAATGATCAAATAATAATAATAATATAGGTTTGCTGTTCCGAATTTTCGTTACAGAATATTCGCAAAGTTGTAATGATAGTGTAAGAATATTTACATGTCGAAGATATTATTATTTACCCTCCATATAAGGTAGAACGGGAGACAATACAGCAACCGCGGTTAGTTTTATAAACATGGATCCAAATTTTGTCAAGCTTTTTTATTAAAAAGGATAATGATCCCTTTTCGCTCATATGTTTCTTTCATTTTACGATATTAATTTATTTATTTAACTTTTTCACAATGTAAGGAGCATAGTATAATGCAATTGATAAATTGTTCCTCATTTTCATCAAATGTTTCTCAGCGTAAAATTATCCCGAATCATGGATAATCAATGCATAAAAGAAAGGTGTTCAGAAAAGTTAATTATAAACTTTGTAAATTTGACCATAAAATAAAATATTTTATATGCAAGATCTTAGAAAAGATTTATTTTCTAGATTATCTAAACAATTTTGGATTCCTGAATAATGAGAAGAAATGTGCATTTAGTTCTCATTCACAAATTAGGTAATTTAATATCTATAATATTGCGATTAATGAGAAATGAAAATATATTTTTTGATGATTTACAAATATGGTTGAGTTTACAGTGAGAGAATACAGAATCTTCAATTAAGCTTGGAATATTGGATCTCTCATTCTGGTTGGGAAACAAATTTTGCTGTTTTGAATTTCAGATGCTTTCAGTTTCAGAACTTTTCAGACCAAAAAAGTTTAGTTTTGGATACTTTGCATTAAAAATTTATAAATTTCTTTTCGTATTTATATGAACAGAAAATGCATAATTTAAAAGAATTCACGAAAAATGGACTTCTTTCAACATGCAACGAAATAATTAACTTTCTATTTGAAAACTACTCATAATGGTTCAAATACGACAGCTTATTAAAAAAAATTTCGCTAACTTTAAAGCCCCTTAATGAATCTATCCAATTTAAATTTGAAAGCTTCTTGCTGTCACGGAAGGGATAAAAAGAAAGGCGTCATTGCAGCCAAACTATAACTATTTAAACAAATGAGATCATGCGGTTTAAAACTTCAATAAAAGTACCTCATGTTAAGATTGAAAAATTCGAGAAATCAATAAAGACTGAAATAGAAAACTAGTTCTCATCTATATCTATAGGTCAAATTTTTTTTTTTTATTTATTTATATCTGCTCCGAAAGTTATATTTTTATCAAAACCCTTTGAAGTTTAAGTAGAAGTAAGTTCTATCTTTCAACTAACAAAATATTTTCGCCTCAGGCCATTTCCTCATATCGTGACCTAGATAAGTTACAAACAAGTAGGAATTCGTTACATTTCAGATATCTGTATTCTCCCGGAAATTAATTGTCAACTTAATTATAGAATGTTTTTAATTTGTGTCGCTTCCTATTGAAATTACGGGATTTGCATGTCATTTTTAATTGAAAGATTGTGATTTGTGATACATTATATTTCAATAATCAAAAATTAAAAGAAAAATAGCTTCGGATGAATTTATCTTTGAATAATATAATAATACATTTAAATTTCGTTACAGAGTGAGTAGTATAATGCTTCTAAATTAAACGGTCTTAAATTTATTATAACACTTCAGCAGAAGTGAACCTGATTATTTTCAAGGTTCAATGTATATGAGAAGATTAAAAGTGTAACGGATTTCTAAAAAGTGTCTTCTAAGGAGAATTTAAATATGAAAAATGTGTTTTCATATATACACGGAGAAACTTTTGGTTGTAAAATTTGATGTTATAATATTTATTTTTGCAGTGATAAATTAGCAAGCCTGGATATAGCGTCACTATTTCAAAGATTATTGTTGTGAGTGTTAAATAGTGATGTTACTAAGTGTTTTAAAATATAATAATAAATTATCAAATAATTTTACTTGTACTACAAGGGAGTTTCTATAATCCTTAGAGCAGACTTGAAGTTTACGAAACAATATAGAAAAACATTCTTTCTATTTTCATTGTATGTATTTCTAATTTTTTCTATAAGAAATAGGAAATATTCCATCATATAATTAGGTATTAATATTAAATTCTAAACTAAAACAGAAAAAATCGCATCAAAGAAAGCAACGCTAGCGGAATTGAACACGGGCCCCTTAGGCAGCAGAACGGTGACTTTTTTCTGTAATAAAACAAATCATGAGATTTAGGAATTTGATCATCGGCATGAATTTTGGCGTATATAACGTCCTTTGGAACGAAATTTCTTATTTAAAATGAGAATTTTCGCACAGTACTACATTCAAAGGTTTTTCTCATTGCACCTTCTAATTGAGAATGGTAATTTTTCTTACCTATTTTGCAACGTATGTTAGTTTAACTACTAGTTATTGCAGCTATGCTTTTTTTAAATTTGTGAACATCACGTTTTCCTAGCTTAAATTTGCTATGGCGAAATATTTATCCTACCAGCTCTAAATGTCAATTATTAGGCTTTGAGTGCATTGATAATAATTGATTTGGGAAAAGTATTTCTTCATATCGGTGTGGTAATTAATACCACTTTCTCTACTGAATCCTAGATTTCCATCGAACTCTAGTAAAAATAAATATTATAATGCCAAATTTTACAACTAATAGTTTGTCCGTGTATAATAACAACACATATATTATTTTTACCATTGTATAGACTATTTTAACTAAAGCAGAAAGATAAATTTTTCATTTACTTATACTCTCCATTAAATTTAATTGGATGTCATCTAAAGGAAAACTCACGAGTTTTTAAAATAATAATTTCGTATATGTTTACATTTTTCTTAAATTAACTTATTATTTTATACTTTTTTGTTCTTTGATCTGAAGACTCTTGATTTCTACGTTTTATTTATATTATAAGTTTCCAAACAAGAATCGCGGGGATGTATTTTTTAGCCTTTATCTGATATTTTTGATGAAAAAGCAAAACCAGGAAAAATTCAAGTTATCTCAACAGCGCAGCCTGGTGTACCACCTTCGTCCGATAGGAGGTTGAAAAAAAGTTTGAAAAAACGTAAGTCTCTGATCTTCTGAAACCCACGTACTCGGAGAAATAGAGCACGCAGCGCATGCTCAAAGTGCAGTCTGCCCCACTACCCCTATCTCCTACACCAACCCCTACCCCCTTTACTCTTCTCTACTCCCCTCGCGTTCTCTCTCGTCCCTCTACTTTGTCCCTTTCCCTGGTTCAGTCACACTTCACCTTTTTTCTTTTCCCACCCTTCCTCACCCTTCGCTCGACATCCTAGGGCACTGACAAACTCAACCGCGACAGCGTGGTGTATAGACGGGGTCTTTGCTCCCGTTTAATATTTTAACCAGTCCATTGGCCACTGTAAGCATCGACATGCGCGAAGCTGTCACACTAGGCAACTTGACCAAGCGCGCAAATTCGACTTATTATCACCAACATTCTATAATATCTGTATTACGCCATCACACACTCTAAGTCTCTAAAAAAGTTCTGTTTCTTTAATTTCGAATGTTTGAAAATTATTAGAGTCGGGGAAATTTTGTTTTAATTAAAGAAAGGCACACGGATGATTTATCACAGTCTATCACTGGAGTACTCGCGTCAATCATTTCTTATCTCATATTAACAATAATTGTATGTATATCTTCTTCAATCTGCTGTTGTTTCTTCCAGTCTATCTCAGGCTCTACGCTTTTAATCCTCCCTTTCAATCCTTGTCTATCCCTATCAATTTCAATCCTTTGCAATCTGCTATTGTATATTCCAATCTCTTTCTAGTCTAGAGTATTTGTTTAAATCTTAATCTAATTCTTTTTTAGTATAATTCTGTGCCAATTATTTTAAATCTCTTCTTTTCAATTCCAGTTTATCATTTATCTTTCCAAATAAATTATTTACAATCTGCGTTTGTGCATCCTAGTCTAGAGTATTTATTCTGATGTTTCTCTCACTATTTTTGAATATATTTCCGTGCCTATTTTTATCAACGACTCCTTTTTAACCCAATCAGTTAATCGCTTTTTTGGCACCTTGTCAGTTAATCGTGGGTCGTTTCAGACCCAATCCATGTTATAATGCTCAATTATTAATAAGAAAATCTGATAAAATCTCTGTACACTCTTGAATACTTCCTCTTTAAGGAAATATAATTGAGAAATTTGAATTTTTCAAATAGCGTAGTAAAGTTCAAGAAGCGTATTTGGTGCCAATAAGCGCTTTTCCAAAAGAGGAAATTTGAAGTTTCAAGAAATAACTCCATATATTACGAATTATACAAATTTTATTTTTGTAGAAAATTATACACATTCACAAAGAAAAAAGAACAATATATTTACGTCTTAAATTCTATCATTTTATAATTACGCACAGTCTTTGCAACATGTGTAACGTGATTTCAGTGTATGTGCGCTGTGCCATGCTATAAGAGATGAAAAATCAATATATGACTCAAAAAAATTAAAATCTTTCGAAAATACTCATGAACTTCATAAAAATTTAAAAACATACCTTGACGTTCAAAACAAGTTTGCACCGACGTTAAAGTTATCATGGGTCGTTTCAGACCCAACGCGCACTTCATCTACTTACTGCGAAGACCAGACTGCCACTGGATAAACGTGATTCAGCACAGAGGGTCCTCTAGTCCTAAAGTTTTTTTTGGGTGGGGATAGATATTTCCGGAGTACACGGATTTTGAGTAATAAAACAAAAGAAAATGCATTAGGTCTAAAACGAGCCACGATTAACGAATCGGGTTAAATCCATTGTATTCCTCGTTTATTCACGTAAATATGTTACAACTGCGTCTTGGGATTCCCAATCTCATTCTTAAAATTATTTTCGGTATATTTTTCTCATTCTCTTCTTTTTAATCCCAATCTATACTTCTTCTATCGACGTCAGTCTTTTTCAATCAGCTTATCAATATACACTCAACTACCAATATAAGGACCACCGATTAACTACGTTGCTATAAATTCTAGCGTGGTTACCCTGTCTGTTTACATTTGGAAGCTTGAAGGCCAAGACCAAGGCGAGCCATCCCGGAAATCGGTCGGGGGTTGCCTTTAAATAGCTTTGGATTGAATTCGAGGGGATCGAAACGTGAAGCCTGAACCGTTTCCAATTGGAATGCATGGTATAGTGCAAAATAATTTACTGGGCACTCGCGCACTGCGGTCCTTCCGAGACGACAGTCGCAACCGTTCTCGCCCGGCTTTTTGGAGAAACTACGTGGGCTAGCAGATCTAGAAAGGCTGAAAACAGAGGGACTGAAAGCGAGAGTTTGGTACATTTCGATCACAATACCCAATCAAAAAAAAGTTGTCTTGAAACAAAATCATCGTCCTTTCGCCTGTTTTGTTTCTAACCACGTAAAAATCATTTTTACTCAAACAGAGTTATTTGGCTGCAAGATTACGTGAAGTTTGTAGCAAAAAAAAGTTTGCTGCAAAACAATTATTTTTGAGACAAATGAAAATCCTCTTAACCTTAAGTTTAAGAGGAATCCTTTTGACGTAAGAGGAAACTTCTGTGAGTGCCCTATTGCGTATTCCAGTCTATCCCTCATTCTATCTGCCTTCTATAATTTTTTCCAACCCAATCAATCCTAATCTATCGTTCATCATACCAGGTCAATATTTTTAAATTTGTTTTTGTGTATCCCAGACTAGTGTATTCGTATCAATTTATCCCTATTTTTTTCTTGAAAATCATTATCCTCCATGTCATTCATTTGAACCGCCTCTTGTGTATCTAAACCTCTTTCTTAAAATGATCATCTGCGCCTATCCTTGTCAATCCCTTCTTTTAAACCCAATATGCCTCTCATTTATCCACGTCAGTCTTTTTCAAACAATTTATCAGTGTAATTCGTTCTCAAAATCCTCTTATGTATTACAGTCTGTTAATTGTTTATTTGCTTATTTTTCTATCTCTTTTTCAATATAATTCTACACTAATATTTCTAAAATTCCTTTTTTGTTGTCCATCCTGCCACTCATCAATTCGTGTATATTTAACTTCAGCTCTTTGCAAACCTGTCCTTTTCTTTTTCAATCCTCTATTTTTTCCCTTATCTTATACCTCAACTACTCAAGTCCATTATTTTAATTCCCTCTTGCATATCTCAGTCAATACCACATCCATCCATGTAAATATTATTCTATCTCTTTGTCAATATAATTTTTCACTAATATCGATATTTCTCAATATTTCTATAACTCTTTATCAATATAATTCATTGTCTCTCTTTGTCAATCTCCTCTGAAACATGTTAATATTTCTCGAATAATACATATAAAAATCTTTCCATTCCTCTGTGCTTTAGCCTAGTCTTAACCTATTGTGTATTTCAGTCTATTGCTCGTCCATGTTTGAATATGATTTTCCGCCTATCTTTCTGAATCCCTTACTTTCTATCCTAGTCTGTCTATGCTTCGTCTGATCACGTCTTTTTCTAGGTGTGAATATTATTCACCGCCTATATTTCTCAATCCCTTACTTGCTGTCCGTTTATCCACGTCAATTTTCTTTTGTCGCTTTGTCAGTATAATTGTTCACCTATGATTTTCAATACTCTCTTTTCTATTCCAGTCTATTCCTTGATTATCCAAGTCAGGCTTCACGCATTCTATTGAGTATTGACAATATAATTCTCCGCACCTCTTTTTTAATCAACTTTTTTTTCATCCCAGTCTCGTGAATTTTTTAATTGAAAGCTCTGCCCATTCAGATAAAGAAATTTAAACATCAAAATGTTCGCATTATGAAATTTCTGAGATTAAAAATGCTAACACAGCGTTTTTAAATAACGACATAGAAAAGTCAGTGTTATAGAATTAATGAATTTTGAAATTATACAATTTTAAATTTGCCAAAATATACAATTCGTCATTATAAACTTTAAGAATTATAAATTACTTCAGAAATCTTATTTTTAAAAGTTTATTTAATAATTTATAAATCGAGGTAAATTCTGTGCCATTTGAAAATGTAGAAATACTCGATATTGACAGTTTTTCCATTAACCTAATTCAATTTTAACCTGCTTCTTTGTCCCGTTTATAAAATTGAAAAGAAAACACTAAGTAGATAAAAAATTAAGAGTTAAAATTGCAATTCTTTTAAAATGATATAAACTATGAAGAAAATAACCTCTCTGTTATTTATGTCTATCGCATAATCAGCGTTTTCATTTTTATGAACAGTTACATATTTAACATGTATTAATCAAAAAATGTCTCTTAAATCTTGACTTAGAATTCTGAACTTTTTGTCAATGACTCACGAAAACTTTTTAAAATAAGTATTACTAAATTTCGAAAGAAATACCCCTTTGTAAACATATTTTACTGAATATTTTTATTCAGTATAAGATCTTCTTCCTCGTTTCTAAAGAAGGGCTTGTAAATCAGATATTTCAATCGCAAATACTTGAGATCTGGTTTATGTTTTGAAATAAGAATAAAATTGTACCCTATCATCAGAATTCAGGTAAAGGTATAGAATATAAGAAATTTTTCTCTTGTATATTTGATCACCGAAAAGGTATTGAAATACAATGTTGCAGTATAAAGAAGATTTTGTGCATGGTGTGCACCTTTAACTATGACACTGCTTGTTACCGATATGGATTTTCGAGAGATGGAATTGAATCAAGTCATCATATAAACTGCGATATTCAATCTTATTTGTCAATTTTTTCGCTGGGGCAAACCTGACTTGTTCGAAAATGGTGTACGAATTTACGAAATCTCCAGACCATCTTGAGGGGAGTTGCCTGAAATCAATAACGAAAAATGGGAATGCCCATGCCGCCCCGCGTTTGCCTTGTTGAAAGGCGTAAATCTAGAAAATTGCTCCGCCTCGAAAAGTATTGCTGTATTAAGAGAAAACAGATGTTAAAATCGATATTGACTGTTTCCCACGTTTCATTCTTACCCACTACTTGGAGGGTAAACTTCTCTTCTTCAGAAATAATTATATTTTATGCTTTGAAGCCTAGAGGAGAGTACCCAAATATGAGATACCAACTCTGTTTGTCGTGATTGTCGGAATTCCATGTACTGAGTTTAAAAGTAATATAGGTCATTTTAAAGGAAATTTAGTTTGTCATAAGAAGCTCAAATAAAAAATTTTATTGAAAATTTTTTTTATGCTGAAATACAAAAAATGTATGCACTCACTATGCCTAGCCTGTACAATAAAAAACTTCAACACTATCGATATTTTCCTACTTAGTTATTCAATCCCCATCACTCCAGACAAACTTTACTGCTAAATACATATTTAATGAATAATAAATATGGTTTAAAGAATTCCCTTCCAAGAACTCGACCACCATCGATTTCACAAATAGTTCGCCTATAATCTTTAGAAGTCCAATGAAAAGTGGAATATACCACGAAATTACTCTTTCTTCAAAGGCTACAAGTTAGTGATAGAACCAACAGAGTGAGTCTCTTAGTTTAGCTGATACCCCGTTTTCTCATATTACGAGAATATCTCATATTCGAGTACTCTCCTCTATATATTTCTGTGCATGTTTAGGATTTTAAATGGAACTCTTGTGAAAAATAATATAAATTTGTTTACTATTGAAAAAAAACCTTATTTTTGAATTAAATTAAATTGCTTTTATATACAAATCAAACATTAAATTTTATTTCTTTGCTCAAGATATCGAACAAAAGTCATATATACATACATATACATATACATATATATATATATATATGTATGTATATATATGTGTATACGTATATATATACATATATATTATTATATATAGTTCGGTTCGGTTTTGATTCCTCTAGAATCAAACCGAAGGGCCTATGACAAAGCCACCGAACGCGTCCTCGGGTTGCGGATAGAGGGTCCCTGTACCAAGGATTTCTGCTGAATATGGTTACAAAAATAAATAGGCAGTCGCGGACAATTGTCCAGGGGTGGTCCCGAAGGAATTAACCCCTAAGCGGAGGTGTGAAAACCGTGCCGAATGCTGAATGGCACCTAGGTGAGGTCGGTGACTCTGGGATACCGGGCGACCTCTCAGAGTACGCTGCCTTATCCTTGCATGCGAGGCTCTACAAGGAAGGACGAACCCCTTTCCCTAGCTTCTCGTGGGAACAACAATGACAACACCAAACATAGTTGTAGTAAGTGCGGTTCAAAACAACAGCACGCGCAGGGCTCCCGACAATGGGTCGGCCAACAATGCCGACTAATCTAGAGCTGGGGGAGCCAATGAAAATGGATTCAATGCGATGGATCGGCGGGATCTCGTGACCTTTGGGTGGACGGAGCAACTGAATCACGAATTGCTAGACTGCTACGATGCGAGTGTGGCCCGTGAATGGGGTTACATGGCACAGCTGCATGCTCTGTGGTGTGAGAAACACCCGGAGCTATCGCACTTTTCGCAGCAACGTCTGCGAAACCATGCTGAACTACTCCGTAAAAGGGGCTATGTAAGCGGAACGCCTACTCTACCACAGCTATAACAAGCCGGCAACAAAGAAAGAGAGGCGACAATAAGACCAACCGCGGGCAGGCATCCAATAGATGAAGAGCGATGCTTTACGACCCGGAGAAACATAAACACCAAGGTTTCTCTCAAGCCTAAAGATCTAGCTGAAATGGATGACGAGCTTCGT
>NC_046664.1:94015789-94023635 GCF_010883055.1 Belonocnema kinseyi
ATAGCCATTAACTTCATCATCAACTATTTTACCATGCAGTACACATTGCCACTTCTGGTTTGTAAGCGAACATGTAGGTTAGAGAATCAGACAAAAATTATATACGTGTTTAAGTGTTCTTGAGACAATGTCAACCTAGTTATTATTATGTTTCCGCAAGGTCGTTTCAGCAATTAAAAGTGTCCGAATGCTTCTAAACCTAAGTGTAACTATAATTACCAATTCCACTGTAATTATTGTATTTATTTATAAATTACTCAAATGGAAAGTTTATGGATAAAATGTCATTCAAATTGAAAAAATTCAATGTCCCTCGTATATTTCTATAATCACAAACTGTTCAAGCATACGATTTGAAATATTAGATATTGAAATGTGTGCTTCAAAATTGTTCAATTTTACTTAAAATACGGAAATTTACAAGACTGGATTTTTTTAAATAATACTTTAAGAGGATTAAAACTAGCCTGAGCTTGCATTTCATTTCATCAAAATTTAATGCTTTAGTTAGCATTTTGTAAATTTTAGTTTCAATAAGTATAACAAAACATTAATTTAAATTTTCATAAGGATATGCTACTGTAATTGTAGAATCTGCAGATGTATTTCTTGATCATATCAATTTCCAAAACGAAAGTTAGTAAACAATAAAAAATAGTAGCCTTTACCAAATAAAAAATTGTTCAATACACCAAATTCCCGCTCTCAGTCACTCCGCGTTCGGTCTTCCTAGAACTGCTGCTCCCTGAAGTTTCTCAGGGGAGCAGGGCAAGAGCGGTTGCGATAATCGTTTAGAAAGAGCCACAGTGCACGACTACGCAGTCAAGTATATTGCGCATTAGCATGCATTCCAATTTGAAACGGTTCAGGCGCCCTGACTGTTAGCTTTTCGAGCTTTCCGAATTTAGTCCAAGGCTGTTTGAAAGTAATCCCTGATACTGGGCTGAAAGCGGGAGTTTGATGTATTTAAGAATTATATTCTGATTTGTTCCAGTTTTACAATCTTACAAATTGAGCGCCTTCATTTTAAAAATTGGAAATTTTTAAAATATAAAATGTAATTTAATAATTTCATTTAATATATAATTAAAGCAGGGAAAGCTAAACGGTGCTAAGACCATTTTTAAATGAAATTGAGTTTTTTTCTTAATGAAAGTTTTTCACTTTTCTTACACGAATTTAAGTGAAAAGATTAAGGTTGTTAAATTTTGTATGTTAAATTTAATATTTAAATATATTCAAATATTGTAAAATATAAAATAATTCCAACTAAATAAGTAAACTGTACTAAAATATTCGACTTTTCAAAACAACTTGTTGTATTGATACTGCAAATTTTCCTATTTTTTTGTAAAATAGTGTTATTTATTCATGACCAGGGAAAGCTAAACGCTGCGCTGCTACGTCCATCGACATTTACATTGCGTTATTACATTGGCATATAGCGCCATCTTTTTTTTACATCATGATTATTTAACTGGCCTATATACCTGTAGAATAAAAAAATAATTCACTCAATCGGTTGCACATTGTTTCTCCAGAAAGGGTTTTGCTTTCACCGTTTGGCTTTCCTCTTTGCGATTTTGACTTTTTAATTCTAAAATTTTCAAATGGTTCGATTTCATTATATTAAATTTGCAGCAGTTGATTATGAAACTTTTCCAATCAAAGTTATTCAATTTCAGATTAGAAATCTTATTTCGAAATTTCCAATTTGCAGTTACACTGGACCGATACACGGTGCGTCCTCTCAAAAACATGCAGGGCGCCTTGTTTAACCTCCCACTTGCTTGCTCAGTCGTCGGCGCTAGGAGCAGTAGAGCGTGGGTTAGAAGAGAATTAGGCCTATATCGCGAAGAACTATATCGAGGGTCCAGTGTATTTAATTTTTTTAAATTCATTAACTTCCCAGCCTCATTCTTCAATAATTATAAATACTATAAGAACTTTAAGAAAAACCTGTGTTTTTCAGCTGTTGTTAAAATACACTGTAAAAAAATATTTGTATGAAATTACAAAGTTTCGGAAAATTACATATTGTATCATTGTAAATATCACACACTTCACTGTGCGAATTTACAAAAGTGTGTAAAATTACATCCTGTGCGCGATGTAAATAAAAGGACCCTCGAGCAGCAGGTAATATTGAACACTCGATAAAAATAAAATTACACATTCCGTCGTACGAACTTTACATTCAGAAGGGAAAATTCAGTCGCAGCGTGTAAAAATACAATGCGTCGAAAAAATCACTTTGCTGTGATGGAAAATTACATCGGGATTTTTAATTTTACCAAAAATCTTTAATTTTATCTTGGCGGAAACTGTAAGATTTTCGATTTATAATTAATTGATAATTTAGAATAATTAATCAAATAATATGTGAATACGAAAGCGTCTCTCGTTTTCGTTGTTTATCGATGCCTTCATCCTCTAATTTTTGAAAAATTGACAGCTATGTTCAACTTTTTTACAGCTTTCACATAAAAATAGATAAAATTCTAGCTATTCCTATTTTTCCTTTTACATTTTCTGCTATTGGAACAGAAAAAATGTGGTTATTCAAAACATATATTTCATATTTTTGTTACGGAATATTTAAACATAAAAAATAGCCATAGTTTCTTTAGTGTTTTAGGTATGTGGTAACGTGTCCGGCTTGTGTTTCTTCAATCTCCATGAAATTTTATACGAAGTTTGAGCTTAGAGTGTTCGAAACCTGTCGCCCTAATACATTTTATTTTATTCTTTCATCTAATGAATTTTACATTTTCGTGTGTAAAATTATCGGCCGAATCGGAATATCACAACATATTCAATTGTAAAATTTATCGCTAGGTGGATTATTACAATTTTTCGTAAAGTTACTATGATACATGAGGGTCCTTTTATTTACACCCTCCAGAGATGTAAAATTCAATAGATTTTTTTTACAGTGTAGCCTTATTTTTACAATATTAAATTTTTCCGCTCTGGTAATAATAGCATGAACATGTGATTATGCGTCTGATAAGGCAGCTTTTGATTCTTCTTAAATAATAATCTACATTTTTGTGCACTAATTTTTTACATATTCTTAATATTGTTTGGCCAATGCAAATGTGAGGAAATATTATAATAGGATTTAAAGTATGGTTGCATACTGTAGATTGGATCGATTACTACGCAGCAGGATCGATTTTCTTCATTCTTTTTATGTAGAAGTGAACATAAGGAAAAGAACATACACTTTAGGAGCAAGATTTTTATTTTAAACCTTTTTCCTTTACTTTGCGTTTATTGTGGAGAGATTTCAAGGTTTTCGTGCTATCGTGTGCATAGTTTCCACGGCGTAAACTCACTGCTAAGCGGCATGGCATCCGTAACTTTCCGAGCAGACCAATTGAAAATACGAAAGTTAAATAGATTCGGCCAAACTCGTTTAAGAGTTTCGAGGACTTTTTGTACAACTACTTCATGCTGCGTCGCACAACTTTATAGTTACTTTAAGAAGTATACGTATACGATTTAAACAAGTATGACATTTCCGAAACATTTTCAATTTCTTTAATCCTCCTTTATTTTTCAAAAAAATGATGTTGATCCATTTCATAATATTTTATTGGAATTTTGCACTATATCGTTAATAAATGTTAAGTTTTATTAAATTATTGATGTAAAATGTTCTAGAAAGGGATTATTTTTTTCATTCTTTTGTAAATTGTATGTTTTGAACTCATTAAAACTTTGAAAATTCATATGATTTCAGGTCGCTGCCAAAGATTTCACGCTTTCTCATCTTACTACTTAAATTCGAGATACTTTACTCAATTACAAGTGGCTTTAATAACTTACCAGCAGGAAAAATAGATGAAAGGGAAGGGGGATTGACTTGTAGGGAAGTGGGGGAAGAGGTGTGACGAGAAAAGTTGTTAGAAGGCTTAGAAGGGAGAGAGTGATGTAGGGCTAGCTTAAGGGTAGTAGAAATAGGATGATGAAGATGATGGGTGGTAAGAGGGGTGTTCAAGAGCAATAATAACTTGAAGAGGGAGGAATAAGGGGGAGGGCTTGGTATTTTCCTTTTTATTTTATTTCAATAATGGATCTAAATAGGCTACAAAACCCTTTCTCGTAGACGCGTCTACAATATGCAAAAACCCTTATATCTAGTTTCTTTCAGGTGTGCATCCAATCGTCTTACTATTTTCCCGCATGAGGAAGTGAGAGGGGGAGTACGGAAAGTGTTGTGGCGGAAAGTAAGAGCAGTAAGGGGAAGTAGAAGAAGTGAGAATGACTTAATATGTCCTCAATGGATTTAAAGTGAACTTAAGTTTCATATAATGAAAGAATTGTTTTCTTTTGCTTATTTCTGTGATATTTATTTTCTATATTCGATTATACGATTTTGTTTAAACACCTCACCGGCTGAAATCTAATTTTATCCGATTATTGCTAAAATTCACCAAAACCTATTATCACCCTTTTATTTCGCATATAATATCATTATCAATCCCGGGATACATTTTTTGCTTTTTTCATCAAAGGATAGATCTACGATGAAGAGGAATGAAAGTTAATCACTCGGGTCAAAGCCTGTGCATATCTTTATTAACCATGTGTTTACTACAGTGTAAAAAAATGAAAGAGAATCAGCTATCGGTACAAGAAATATGAGTGACTCTAAATGTGGCTGAATGCTCAAACAGAATATAGCGAGATTAATATCATCCCTAATGGGACGCGCGGTAAATAAATCGTAAAGTGCAGATTTTATCAATCCGCAGGGGCGTCATAACACGCGAGGAAAATGCTAAACAGTACACCTGAAGCACGTCAGAATTAATCTTTTTATATTCTTCGCATTTGCTGGTTCGTTAAACAGAGACGTTAAAAATGAAGGTATATTGTCCAAAGAGGCAAAGAAAACAAAAGCTAACGCTCTCAGCGAAAGGAGCGGAAAATAATAGCGTCAAATGTTTTTCTTTCAAATAATTACACTTGTTACCTCTTTGTCATGATAATTACTATTTTTTAATTACTTTGAACTATAAAGGACGTCATTTATTTATTTATTCGGAATAATTATTACTCTCGAATGTCTTCTTTGAACAGGAAAGGAATTTTTCCGATCATTTTAAAAAGTAATTATTTTATATATTGCGAAATGTATTGAGATCTTCTAAAGAAAATTTTGTAAGATAATTAATTTGAGATTTTCAAAATGATCTTTAATTACTGTCAGCGACTTCTGATATCAAAGGTAACTTTCAGTGATTTCAAGTTACTTTTACTAATTTAGTTCGTTAAAGGCCTATAATAGAATTCGAGTAGTTTGACATGACTTTTAGGTGTTTCAAGTAGACATTAGATTTGTCTCTTAGGATACATTTTTATCCCACAAAAAATTATTATGTTTCCTATCACTTTGTCAGGATATTTGTACACCTTATAATTTATGTATCAAAACTTGATTGATATATCACTCAACTTATAAGAATAACTCATAAAAAAAGAACAGGAAGGAAAATTCGATTTTGATTTACAGTAGAAACCGATATTTCTGGGACAATAAAAACAAACTTTACAATAGTTTGCTGGAAGTAGAGGGAAAGTTCCACTTGAACCATTGCTTTCAATCTCTCCCTTTTCGCAGTTTTCTTTCATATCGAGGAAAAGAAAATTCACCTTGCCTCTCCGGAAAGGTTCGACTAAAAGTCAGGGTATATTTTACACTCAGGTACTCTTAAATCACCACCCATTGTATCTTCTTGCTCGTAAAAGTGTCTCATATTTTCTTTAACAATTTGTTTTCCAATGGTAAAACGACATCAGAGAATAATTATTGTTCCTAATGAATAAATAAATAAATCACAATGCGTAATGTACTAGAAAATAAGAAAATGTAAAGAGCATGGAAAAAAGTAAAAGAAATAATTATTTAAACTTTAAAAAATTTAATGTATAATTAACCCATATTATAATTTTAAACTGTGAATGAGAAACTTTAAAAAAACTCCGACTTTTTAATTTTTAACATGTAACATGAAAAGTTTCTTATTGTGACCTTTTTGAGAAATTATAAGTTGAAATGCTTCTATTTGTTACCCTGGTGGACCGAATGAACGGAAAGGATACTCTGCAGCGTACCCTTATGCTTATAGTATACACATGGTATCCCTTTCGTATCATGCAAAGAAACTCAAAAAACAGCAACATGGACATTCAACTTGTTGCAATTCGGATTCTAAATTAAATTAGCCATTAGAATGTCACGGTGTAATAGCAATAGTTTTTTTTCAGCGTTAAAAATGTTTAAAAATTGCATAACTTCTGCTGAATACGACTTTAAGCGCATTCGCAGTCGCTTAAGTAGTACGCTTCTGCTGGAAGAAGAAGTACTTGAAGTCACCTTCAGTCTATGTTAATGACATGTATTGTATTTTTTAAATTTCTTAGCGGTGCAAAAAAACTATTGCAATTATTGAGTGACCTTCTTCCAGAAAATTTAACGTAGAATTAGAATCACAATAAATTGAAGGTTCATTTTACTATTTTTTAGTGTTTGTTGCATGATACGGAAGTGATACTATCTGGATACTATAAGGATACGCTGTAGCTCATCCTTTCCGTTCATTCAGTCCGCCAGGGTAGCCGCGAAAAAATTGCGCCCCAAATGCGCTCAAATGCGCCACCAATTAAAATTTTTACGCCACAAAACTGTAGGCGTTATGACATGTGTTACGGAGGGAAGCGTAACGCTATACCCCCCATTTGAAAAATCAAAATTTAAATCACATGATCTTGAAGATCTTCAAATGCGCTCATATGCGCCATAGAGAAAAAATTTGCTCTGCATTGATAACCGAGTTATGAGCGATCGAAATGGGGGGGCTGGCGTGATTTTTCTAAACTAATAACATTTTTCTAAATTCATCATACCTATCTTTCATAACTTCAAACGCAAGCAAATGCGCCACCATTAAACAATGTTGCGCTAGCTAATTAACAAAGATATCATATTTTGGAGGAGGGGCCAGTGTAACGCAGATGTTAAATCCTCAACAGTGATGAGCAATATAAAGTTAAGGACATGTACTCTTTTGACTTCAGATGTGCTCATATGCGCCATAATTTTTTTTGTTGAAAATTTTGAAAATTGCCCAAGATATGGAGGTAACAAAATTTTACGAAGTTATGACTAACAAAATAAAAAGCTTGCAATCCGCATTCATGAAGGGAGTTTCATATGGGGTTTCAAGTGCGCTCGTATGCGCCACCAAAGTTTTTTGAAAATCTTTAAAATTGCCTAGGATATAGACGTAACAAAATGTTACCACGTGATGACCAACCAAATTAATAGTTTGCAATCCGCATTGATGAAGGGAATTTTCTATGGGGATTCAAATGGTTCATATGCGCCATAAAGAAAAAATTTTGCGCCACATTGATAACCGAGTTAGCAACGATCGAAATGGGGGGGGGGGGGGGGTTGGCGTTATTTTTCTAATTTAATTGAATTTTTTCAGATTGCAAATGTTTTAAATTTGGTTCGTCATCACTTCGTAACATTGTGTTACCTCTCTATCTTAGGCAAATTTAAAGATTTTCAAAAAAATTTGATGGCGCATATGAGCGCATTTAAAACCCGATAGGAAACTCCCTTTATCAATGCAGATTGCAAGCTTTTTATTTTGTTGGTCATAACTTCGTACAATTTTGTTACAATTTTGTCACTGTTGTGGCTTTAATATCTGTGTTAGACTGGCCCCCACTCCAAAATATGATATCTTTGTTAATTAGCTAGCGCAAAATTTTTTAGTGGTGGCGCATTTGAGCGCATTTGAAGTTATGAAAGATAGGTATGATG